>NC_085141.1:68189795-68523001 GCF_024139115.2 Armigeres subalbatus
AAAATGAGCTCTGTTCAACTACCTACATTGCATCCTTAAGCAGGCTCTACTAAAGAGACCTGTGCCGCTTAAAGTACGCTAGCCCAAGTCTTGGTGTTGGGTGGGACCTGACTCAATAGCCCGGACCTGACTCGGCAAGACGTGGTAGGCCCAATAAGCCGCCTATAAATCCAACCGATACGAACTGAGGTATGATGAACTGAGGTATCATGCATAAAAATCGATTCCAACGTACATCGGCACTTCAAAAGAAAAGAATGTATAATGCGGTTCGGGTTAGTTGACTCCTCGGCCAGATACTGATTTTTACTAAATCTTTTCATATCTGTGTACGTCAAATCATTGGACTTCACGGCAGCAGATTTGTTGTCATGTCCATTCAACGCACACTATGTGTGATTTGTTCTATGCAGAGATTTCCTCTGCGCGTTATTTCCGCGAAGCTATTTATCCAAATTTTTCTTTTTCTCCGTAATATTCTTGTGGGGGAAGAAAGCGCTTCGGACTACCATTCCGCGGGAGGCTGCAAAGTTTATTCATCGTTGGCCGTTGTCGTTAGATACGGTATGCAGACTATCCGGTCCGATGACCGGTCTATACATTTCCTTCCAGCCTACCTGAGCGTTCATGTTGCCGATGGCGTTTTTGACTTCCCGTTGTGGGTATCCATCGTATGTCTGCTCCAGCTGTGCATGGAACGCTTCTTTCTCGTCGTCGGATATCCCTTCGTGTGGGCAGTGCACGTTGATGATGCCGTAGTTGAAGAAACGGCCTTTTATCCTCAGCTTGCCCATCCTTGCGTTGATTGGCTGCCACCCAATCACGCGTGGGCGCATCTTGCCCTATGCTATGAAGCCTGTGAAGCCGGCAACCTATGAAGCCTAGCGACTTGTAGTTCTATGTTCCGTGATCCTGAATTCGTCGCCTAAGTCGTTGCCGATTGTATCGAGTCGTATTATCTTCTACGTCGTTCGTAATGCTTGTTTTTCCATAAAATATTAAAATTTTTATTGGCACTTTCCTATTTTTTATTGAAAATTTTCAATTTTTTAAGGAGCATTTTTATGTAAGTCAAACCAAATCGCTGGATGTGAACACGGCGACCCCGTCCAGCTTCACAATAACCGGTCGATGAATGATGAAAGCCATATTGGTGGCTAAATGACGTCAGACAGCGGTACCAAGATTGCAAGGATCATGATGGCAAGGGCTGCCTCTGAAAGTTCAGGAAATATCTGGTGATAGATAGATAGATTGATAGAATAATATGGATAGAATAATAATAATTACCTTTATCAAACGACCTTCTTCTTCTTCTTCTTATTGGCATTACATCCCCACACTGGGACAGAGCCGCCTCGCAGCTTAGTGTTCATTAAGCACTTCCACAGTTATTAACTGCAAGGTTTCTAAGCCAAGTTACCATTTTTGCATTCGTATATCATGAGGCTAACACGATGATACTTTTATGCCCAGGGAAGTTGAGATAATTTCCAATCCGAAAATTGTCTAGACCGGCACCGGGAATCGAACCCAGCCACCTTCAGCATAGTCTTGCTTTGTAGCCGCGCGTCTTACCGCACGACTAAGGAGGGCCCGACCTTATTTTTTTTATTTAATTCATAATTTCATGCCCCAATACCGGAATGTGTATTTTCACTTCGTTTATCGATTATTTCAACTGTGTCTGTCGCCAATTCAAATACACAAGTTCTGTTCCGTTTCGATATTGTTATCGTCCTTCAACAACACAACGCAACGTTCGTTGATTCAGCATGACTTCCCTGCATCGTATGCTGTTGAAGTTTGTCTGTCGAAAATGAAGAGATGCGATGATGCTTAGTATAGTTTAACGCTATTCTGCAACAATAAATATAGGCTGATGTGCAAATTGCTCATTTGGAGCTTATGCTAGAATTAGAGCGTAAGTGGCAAGGAAGGATGCATACATCTTGTCGGTCTGCGTTGAGAAATTTATTTAATGTAGGACATATTAGCAGCGTGAATTTTCTTTTGTGACTTTCGCCCTAATGTTATCGCAAGCTTGATTTAATCAAATATTTCCGATGCGAGCAGCCTATCGAACATATTCACAGCTCTGATGTGACCGTTTTGAGTTCAACGCAAATCATGTGTGTGATTGTTTGGCAGAACTGAGCTAGAAGAGTAAAGTGTAGATTCGCAAAATTAGCGATCTAAAACAATATTGAGTGTTTAATTATTATCGTAGAAATCCATCAAAAGAGATGTGTTATAATGAAGCAGTGACCATACAATCTGGCACAGCTGATCAAGTTTATTTGAGATGTGAAATGTTTCCAACGCCATTCTATTTTTTTTCCAATGTATGCCATACGATGTATCATGGTCTAACTCAAATTAAATAAGTTATAGGCCTTTGTCGAATATTTTTAATTTCATTATTTAAGCTTCGGAGTGGATTTTCTGGTTTCGGCCTGCCTGTGGTCTGATCCTTCTCCGGGAGGCATAAAATGTGCTAGCAAAACTCCTCCGCTATGGTAAAATATGTTCCGTGTAGCTTTCAACCAAACATTGTATGTTGCTAAAGCGAGTTGCAAATGAAATTTATTTTTCAATTTTATTTGGTTTAATATAACAAATCCCATAATTAAGAGTCTATTAATTAAAAACGCGAAAATTAAAATTTCAGCCAGGTGCTATAGTGTAATTGTTTGTTTGATTAAAAGTTATAAAACGGTTTGAACATTTTGGCATGATGGTAATATAGGGTAAATCACTACTTGGGCCTATGGACCCGGTTCCCGGCTCACTGCACAGAAAACTAATGATTTATACTGTTTGGAAGTCGTAGGTTTATGGTTGATAATTTTTTTAAAGTCTCCCATTTATTTTTCACAATACTTAATATTTTTCAATCACTTGTTTCACTCCTAATTGATCCAATTGTAGAAAATAAAAATGTAGATTTCAAAATTTCGCTCTCCGATGCCATACCACTGAGCCGGAGTGATTCTTTTCACTTTAACAAAACGGTATCATCGAATAAACACCTACCTGAAAATCGTCACGGTGCTCGATACAACCATTGCTTGAAGCTGTTAATCACCACACCATAATTCTAAACACACGCGCTTCAATTATTCTTATTTGTTCGTTTCACTAGAACTTATTTATACATATTAGAATACATTTTAAAATGTATTCTCAAACCGAACAAAAATTCACCTCGGTCCAAGAACATCTAGTCGCACCGTGCTGCCAAAAGGCCAGGATTATGAAAATGATCCTTCATCGTTAATAGGAAAATTGTCTAATACGTTGATGCTAGCATGTTATTTATAATTCTCTCGACTTTAAAAGGTGAAAAAAATATTGTTTTCAAGTATTTGGAAGAAATTTGGATGAGTAAATATATCTTCTCAACCAAATAAAATGATTATGAATAATACCATCTGTTATCTTGTTGTCGTGGAATGTGCATATTTTTGTTTACGTCGCATTTTCTACCGTCCCGAGAGAGAATGAGAGTAAAATGTTGAGAGATTGAGTGAAATTTTGCTTAGGCCGGGAACTGGTTTTTTGTATGACGGAATGGAAATCGCTATGACTGAAATGAGTGGGGCACCTCGTTAATTTAAATCAAATAAAAGCTTTTTTGAACGATATTTAGCACGAATAGTTATTTTTTAAGCAAAAGTGAACCCCATTGCAGTATTATACAGCCCACAAAATTCAGGAAAAGTTGCTTCCTGTCATAAATATCGATTAAATAATGCAGTCGTACGCATGTTAGGCCGGGAATGGGGTAAGAAACCCTATGTATGTTATGTTAAAAGCATAATATCAATCAGTTTTTATTCCGCCAGACAAAATGACTATCTCTTGGCTCCCTTTACCATTAATGCTGACTTTTGTCTAACTTTCTTCCGGCCCTCACAGCCCTACACATATGCTGTATTATAACTCCGCCCATTTACAACAGCCATAGACAGTTTAGCACGATGAGACCCTTCTAAATGATTCGTTGCGCACACCATTCCATGATTGTTTGAAATGCTTAATGCGATAACGAGAAATGTTTCCGTTTGTTCAAACTTCGTTCTAGCTTTTGTGAGCGCGAAAAAAAAGTCCTATGATTATTGATGAGATTTGCAAAGTTTCATTCCGTTTCCGATCTGATTTCGATGAGCTACGAAAAAATCAGAAGCATTCGAAAGACTTGTCGCATTGACTTGATAGCTATCATCGTCGTCGTCCGTCGTCGCCGCCGCCGTGACTTTTACCGGAGAGTGATAAATGTTTTAAGCTTAGTTGACAATAATTCTCAACTTGGCACCGCCTTCTCGAAAAATTTCAACCGAGCAAACATGCCACCGGGGATTTGTTCTTCAGTGGTTTTTTGAGCCGATGAACCATGCCACTGAAGCGACGACTGAGCAAAGTTTACCTCGGTGTTGGTTCGGAAACGTAGAGATTTTCTCGCCTATTCCGATTTGCGACCAAGTTCGGCCGGAAATAATACAAAAAAAAAAAAAAGAAATTGAACACAAATTGCAGATCGACGAATTCTCATCGTACATCGTAGCACAGCGATTTGTAATTGAAATTTTCGACGGCGTTTTGCAACGGAATCCATATCGTAGAGTGGAAACTTTTTGTCAGAAAAAAAAGCAGGATGAAGAAACAGAATGAAACTCCTGAGGAAATATTGCGCAGAAGAAGCACGAGAGTGAATTTGGAAATTAAAAATTTTGCACTGGTAATAAATCCAATTATGCGATATTTTCTTTCGAAAGATGGGATTTATTGTTCAAGAAAGTCGGGTGGAAATTCTGTAACTTTGTCGTTTCCATTTCCGGTCTGTGGCTGTGGCAAAAGTGTAGTCATTAAGATTTAGATAATGTGTTTGTACCACGAGGTGCAGCAGCTTCTGCTGTTGAACTTTTTGAAATTTTTTTGAATAATGTATGACGTGACTGCAAATACTAATTAAATGAGTCTTTGGTGATTATTAATGACTGGCAGTGATGCGGTTGTAGTTAGCTGATTTTCATGTGTTTTGAAAATTAGATGGACGCATACATTATTGAATACAAAACCATACATGGATGCATGATAGTCGAAAGAACGATTGTTTTCTATCATGCGATGCAGACTTGAAACAACAATAATATTGAATTGAATAAAACAGTGGATCAGCGTTGAAACAACAACTTTGAAGATTGAAACAACAATGTCCACATTGTTTGATGCAACAATCGAAAAAGTTGTTTCGATCGTACAAGTTTCTTCTGCATGAAGCACCTGGTATTGGGTGAGACGCTAAACAGACCTGTCTCTACGGCCCTCCGACGAGACAGGAGGTTTGCGCACGCCCAATAAGCGCCTTTGAAAGCAATCATTACGATTGACATGATAATACGACTCGATACAATCGGCAAAGACCTATCACAATTGGAAGCTTGGAACATGAAATTGCAAGTCGCTATAGGTTTCGCAGATTGCGACAGGATAATCTACGATGAATTACATTCCCGCAACTTCGACGTCGTGGCGTTTCAAGAACACTGCCGTAATCTGGAAAAGGAACGTATGTGCCATTTTACAACATACATGTTTTCCATTTTTCTGTTAAAAAGTACGATGAGACTACTCGTTAACACCATTTTTGGAAAATGGCGTATACGTCACTTTGCCCGATTACGACAGAACAGACAGAAAGTGTGGGAAAGCGGGCATCAAGCGGCTACCTTTTACCGAAGCTGAGGCACCAGCAACAAGCTGGGAACCGGCTTCATAGTGTTGGGCAAGATGGACGTGATGGGGTGGTAGCCAATGAACGCAATGATGTGAAAGCTGAGGATCAAAGGCCGTTTCCTCATCTATAGCATCATCAACGTGCACTGCCCATAAGAAGGGGGACCCGACGTCTAGAAAGAAGCGTTCCATGCAGATCTGGAGCAGACTGTGGAATATAAAAACGAACAGTGGGTAATGTCTGTGACATAACCGCTAAGTGGACGTAGGACTTGACTTGACAATGCCTTTAAGATACATAATATGTCAAATTTCTCACATCAACTATTTTGGATACATAATCGGCGTTGCATACCATTCCTTGGCAAAATCTTCTCATCAAACCGACACAGAAATCAAATCTACCTCGAACAAGAACCATCAAAAAAAAATTCAGGAAGTATCTGTCCGGTCACGAAATATTAGCCTCGACAGTGGCAACCTTCCCAATGAAGGACTGCCTGGAATAAACCACAAGTTGGCTCAGCAGGGGATGTAGACTGTATCTCAGCCCTTTCACTGAAGAGCCTTCTAATCCGTGCGATAACGACTGAAGGAGAACATTATTTTTAACTCTTAGAGCCTTGAAAAAGGCTGTTTGCTCCGGCTAAGTGCAAAAAGTAAGAAAACGATCTTTTCAAATAACCGCGAATTTCTAGCGATGGTATAAAAAAGACTGAATGCTCTGCGAGCGAATGCACTTTTCTTTTATACCTTATTTTGAATCTTCTCTTCTTCTCAATTGGTGGGCCAATCAGCTAGTGTCTTGTATCCCGCTTCTTTGTCAGCCAAAGCGTCATCATCATCAACGCGTTCGAGAAGGGCTTCTTCTTTTTACGCTTGTTGCTCGCTGCTGGCGTCTATTTCCTAACGGACTTTTCGCTAGATACAGGCCAATAAGCCGGGCAAGCGAGCTTAGAATTGCAGTTCAGGTGGGAAGTAGGGACACGGCAGGTATTTTCGTCTGTTCGTCATAGTCTCGAAAACCAATAAAAGAGGCGCTTTTTGGAAAACTCATACGTACCAAATCGTAGGCTCAGGTGAAACGTTCTGCTATAGTGGAGTTCTAGCAAATGTACGTTGCGTTCGTTGGTTTTAGCCCCTACGACGATGGACGGAAATACCTGCCGTGTCCCTACGTGTTCTTTTCTGAGACAACATTGTTAGTAGTAGAAGGAAGGAAACACCCGGACATGGGATTTCGGGTGATAAGATTTAGAATTGGTAACATGGGACGATCATTCAGTCACGTTCGCTTTGTGTGCGGTCAGTATCAAACAATGTTTATCTACATATTTTTTTATCAATGCCAAAAAATCCAACATTTGATGAAAAATCGATTGAGAGTTTATTAATGTTTGAGCTGTTATCGGTGTTTTTTTTATCCAAATAAGATTATGTGAAAGATTTGGACATCTTATGAATCTTTAAAGGCATGGTCAAGCGAAGTCCTTCGCCCACTTCGCGGTTAAATCAGAAAAATTATCCACTGTTAGTTTTGACGCTATTTATGAAAATCACGCATAAAATTTTATCTCTAGAATATTGGATTTGGCACCCAAGTACAATTTCTATCCCGAAGGGTATTGAAAGCATTGATATTGATCTCTATTATTGGGTCTCTGAAGAACCGTTTGTTTTTTGGACATACATGCTGCATCATGTGGCTTTTTTCAGCCTGTCTCCGCTCAGCACCGATGCCGGCCGGTCTCGGCTCGACTCTGCTGCTGCTGTGCTGCCGGTATCTGCTCAGCATTGCTGCTTTGTCGGGTCTGTAGGGTGGACTGATGATGTACTGGCTAGGTTTCGGCTGATGATGATAGCTTCGATGGTGTCGAGCCAGAAAAGCGGTCGGTGCAGACTTCATTCCCTGCTAAAAGGTGTGAGTGCTGTTCAATCGATGATGCGGTTGCTTCGCTTGTCCCGGTCAGAATGAAAGGAAAAATCGCGTTGCGCTATTTTATGGCTTCTCGGCAGACCCAGCGGCTGCTCATTCGCTGGTGTCTGCACCAATCAGAACGTGGTAATGGAATGATGCAAGAATTATGCGGTACCCATATTTATAGGTTCCCTTGATCTCAATGTTTTTCATTGAAAACAGTTTCATGCCTATTGAAACAAGTTTTTCGGGTCTTATCAAGCATGGACATGGAAGGCATACTTGAAATCTGTCGATTTAGGGGCTTACCGCGGAAATTCGTCCACTGAGACGAACGCTATTAACGTTTAAAATCTTTCAACATAGCGTAACGCGGTCGATTTGAATATTTTGAAATGACACCCGGTATAGTAAAGAGAGACGTAAGTCCTACGTCAAAATCATCATCGGCGATATGAACGATCAGGTAGGAAGGGAGGAAATATATAGACTTTACAGCATATCGCGGAATGGTAGTCCGAAGCACTTTCTTTCCCGCAAGAATATTCACAAGGCTTCATGAAGATCACCTTACCAAGAAACGGAAAACCTAATTGACGGCATATTCTTCGCTGACATCACAAACGTCCGCACTTACCGCACTTACTGAATCCGACCACTACCTCGTTGCGATATGCATGCGTTCAAAACACTCGATCGAGTTCGTACTGTACGCTGGCTTATCATTGGGCTACTACAAGACGATAGACTAGCCCAAGCCTACGCGCAGGCGATGGAAGTGGCACTTCCAACAGAAGAACCACGTTAATAACGCACGAAAGTTTTATAAGAACCTGAACCGTTCACGTAAGGCCCACGCGTCACAGCCTTATATGTGTAAAGACATAGACGGGATCCTTCTTACACCCGACCGTGATGTGATCCAAAGGTGGCTCCTCTTTAAAATCGAACACGGATTTCCGGACAAACTGAATACGGTTGATCAAGGCGACGATGGATTGGGTGATGCGCATAGTTCGAGTTTCAGGGTATTCTCGAGTCCTTTTGAAACCCGCAAAGGGTTACGGCAAGATCATGGTTCTTCGTGTCCATTCAACATTGCTTTGGAGGGAGTAATATGAAGGTCAGGGATTGACACGAGTGGTATGATTTTCACGAAGTCCATCCAGTTATTTGGTTTCACCGACGACATAGATATTATGGCTCGTAACTTTGAGAAGATGAAGGAAGCCTGAAGAGCGATGCTAACCGGTTTGGACTAGTCATGAACACGTCGAAGACGAAGTATATGGTAGGATGAGGTTTAAGAGAAAACAACGTGAGCCATCAACCACGAGTTTGAAGCGGTGGTGACTAAATCGAAGTGGTTGAAGAATTCGTGTACTTGAGCTCACTGGTGACTGACCAAAAAAATACCAGCAGAGAAATTCGGAGACGCATCGTGGCTGGAAACATCGAATAGAGCTCGCCAGTAGTCTTCTACAAACTCGAGCATCCGTGGCTCGTCAGGAACGACACACCAACACGTTTGGATTTGGAATAGAGATTGGCACACGAATCACTTCGATGAACGGATTAGATCTGGGTCATTAATTCTAATGATCCGGAAAACGTGTTTAGATTTGAAATAATTTATAAATTTATAGAATGTACGAAAATATTTAATGACCAAATATTAATAGTCCAGAGCCGTCTATGAATATGTCTGGAAGTGAGCTGACAAGTGAAGAAAGGTTCTTCTTCTTCATATTGGCATAACATCCCCACACTGGGACAGAGCCGCCTCGCAGCTTAGTGTTCATTAAGCACTTCCACAGTTATTAACTGCGAGGTTTCTAAGCCAGGTTTACCATTTTTGCATTCGTATATCATGAGGCTAACACGATGATACTTTTATGCCCAGGGAAGTCGAGACAATTTCTAATCCGAAAATTGCCTAGACCGGCACCAGGAATCGAACCCAGCCACCCTCAGCATGGTCTTGCTTTGTAGCCGCGCGCCCTACCGCACGGCTAAGAAGGGCCCACCTAGGACCTAAGGCCTAAGGCCTAGGGCCTAAGGAGTGAAGAAAGGTGGACATCACAAAAAAAATCGATTATTTTATAATCTGATGACAAATGTAGTAGAGGTTCATACACATTGTCCACGCGGATGGAGTGGAGTATCTGAAATTGAATAAAACCTTTCCACGTTGTATATCAACATCCCCTATAGTATAACAATTTTGGAGTACTGAGCATTTTACATAGCGATAGAGAAATCGGCTATCGATGAAATCCAGACCTCTACTTACAAACATTTTAGCACTGGCAGGTTGCTGGAAAACTAAATTTCCAGACCATGTATAAATTCTTGCTGGAATTGCATGTGGCACAATTTGAATTCCGATACAGTTCAAGCGAATTCCGGTTTGAAAGTTAGATCGATTTGTCGGTCTGCCAAATGTGCATGCGAAAATCCTAGAACTAGCTTTTTATTTTAATGGTCAATAATAATTATTGTGTGAGTGCTTCATTATAATGAAATTTTCTATTTTATCGGATTTTTATTCGATCCTTGATCCCGCAGTACAATGTTTTATCATCATTAAATTCCACAGAACTTTTGGTGCACGTGGCCATTGCTCGTGGTAGCTGCATGATGTGAAACCAAAAACGAATTTCAAAAGCCGAGGGATCTGATGGATGCTGTAAAACCTCTCCACTGCGTCAACAGCAATGTTTCTTTGTCAAGGTTGCACATCCAACCAGTCAGTAGGGGTTCTCATTGCCCTCCCTATCGATAGTGATGCTACACTTTTCGTTCTCTGGCGGGGTGAGGCCACGCTATTGTCCTCGGTACTATTAAACCTTTACCGGATTTGGGAATGTGTGTAACAGGTACCAATCAATGGCATTGACTGGGGTATTCGCGGTAGATTGCTGCCAGCAAGCGAAAGGTACGCATTGTTTCCTGCTGCTCGATGATACCACCACCTGATTCAATATCAAATACATAGGAACCGCGGTTTTGTATTCGCTCAGAGGATCCCTTTCAGCTGGCGACATAAACTAGCTTGGTAAAGTTTATTTGGATTCGAATAAAAAGTATATATTTACCATTATGAATTTAATATTACCAATTTGACATCGATCAAAGCGAAATTTCCGAGAGATTTCAAATATATTGGCTCAAGATTAGCCAATAGTAAATAAACAAATAAAAGTCATAATGAATCCCCATTAAAATAAATTTTCTAGCATTTTCCTGTGCTGAATGCCAAACGTACCAACCAGCACATACCTGAAGTACGCTAGAAATCCGCAAAGATAAATTCCACCGGGTCACCATTAGAGTGAGAATATTAGACCGCACCAAAGCAGGAACGTTACACCTCCAAACATTCGCTCATTCCTTTATATTTTACTGCTTTTAACTGTTACCGTAGCAAGCTATAATAGCGCACTTTCAGATCTATTTTAACAACAACTTTTAAAGCACATTCCTATTATAACTGAAACTTATTTGAACTCAGGGCTTCTCCATTAAAAGAGATCCAAATTATTTTATCTATCGTCTTGACAGCGCTTGTGGTGGGGTCGCCATTGTTGTTGAAACCTTGGGAGTTTCTGTTGAAACAAATTTTGGACAATTCTGTTTTTTTGTTGGCTACTTTCCAGTGCATTGGACAGCAACGGAATTTGTTGAGAGCTGATCTTCAAATTCTTGCAAGAAATCCATATTTTTCGAAACTGGAGACTGCAATGCCAACACTGGAATAATGCTTGAATCAATTTCAACTGTAAACTTTGTTTTTGAATATTGCTCTGCTTGGGCCAACTTGTTTTTTCTTTCAGTCGGAATTCTTCGACATTTGATTTAGTTTTAACGGGTTCAAGTCAACATTAAAAATATTAAAGCCCCGGGTGACGATGTTATTTTCTGCAAACTTATCAAAAAACTTCCTGAGAGCTCTTTATGCTTTTTGGTTAATTTATTTAACAAATATTTTTGGTTAGCATACTTTCCTGATAAATGAAAAACGCCAAAGTTGTTCTAATTTTGAAGCCAGCTGAAGCTGATGAGCAATTTGGTTTTTGCCAAAAGCATTCAACCACTCATCAGTTATTAAGAGTTACGAATTTAATTCGGCTAAACGAATCTGAAGGATATTCGACTGGAGTTGATCTTTTTGATATAGAGAAAGCATTTGACAGTGTTTGGAATGAAGGTTTGATTGTAAATTTTTTTTTCCTAGTTCGTTTATTTGGTAGGCTCAGGCGTATATAACACTTTACGGAGCCATGGTTCTTTGTGGTATATACAATCAATATCATTTTATTATACAGTTAATAAAAGAGGGGAAGGAGCCAGCGTACTCGTGGTGACTCGAGGTTAGTTTACAATGTTTAAGGATGGACGGGGCTTAGGATTTGGGATAAGGAAATTTCAGCTACTCATCCGGGCATTTGGCGTCAGTGACTATGTGGCGTGTCGTCATGCTCGAGGAATGGTTCGACTGGGACCATC
The DNA here is from genome assembly GCF_024139115.2 of Armigeres subalbatus. Taxonomy (NCBI): domain Eukaryota; kingdom Metazoa; phylum Arthropoda; class Insecta; order Diptera; family Culicidae; genus Armigeres; species Armigeres subalbatus. The sequence continues at coordinate 68,201,962 of NC_085141.1, forward strand.
TTCCGGATGGCAAGAGCTATGAAGCTCTACGTAACAAAAAGGCAGAAACTAAACAAAAAAACTTCGGAGAAAGAAAAAAAACAAAATATTAAATTTTGATGTCAGAAGCACAAAGAAAACTATAAATGGCCTGCATATAGACAACATCACGATCTCCCAAAACACCTCGAACTTCCCTGAAGGGTTGTTTACCTCGGGCTACTAGGGTATCCAATAATTGCTCTCTGGAGGCGTCATTTTCCGAGCAGGACCAAACTACGTGATCGATGTCATCATAACCGCCTACATAAGTTGCTATCGACAAGGTTTATTCTGTACAGATGTGCGTTTAGTGAATAGTGATTAGACATAAGTCTCGACATCACGCGAATGAAGCCTCGACTTAAGTCCTCACCTCTGAACCACGCTCGCCCAGAAACTTTTAGAACTATGGAAAATTGCCACCGTCCAAGTTCATTGTGTGTCCAATTCCTTTGCCAACTTTGAAGAGTACTCTGACGGACTAATGGGAAAAACTCGTTGCTCGAGAATTGTCTATCATAAACCTCACCTTCCTGTGCGCCCACCTTTGCCAGCGAGTCTGCCTTCTCATTGCCGTAGACTGAGCAGTGAGATGGGACCCAAACAAAGGTAATCTTGAATGATCTTTCGACCAAAACACGCATCTGCTCTCTTATGTTTGAAAAAAAGTAAGATTCGTGCTTAACAGGTTTCATCGACCGGAGTGCCTCGATAGAACTAAGACTATCCGAGAAGATGAAATAATGGTCTACGGGCTGATTGGAAATTATCCCCAAAGCGAAGTTAATTGCTGCCAGCTCAGCAACATAAACCGAACACGGTTCCTGAAGTTTTTGGAAGGTGGTTGAAGTTACATTGAAAACACCGAAGCCAGTGGATCCGTTGATGCGAGAACCATCAGTGAAGTATCTGTTGTTGCAATTGACATGTTCATATTTTTCAGAAAAAAGTGAGGGAATAGATATTTGTCGAAGATGATCTGGTATTTCTTGAATAGCATGTTTCATGGACAGATCGTATACAATTGAGGAATTGTCGTTGGTGAAGTGAACTCGAGGGGGATTATAACACGGAAGCCAAAGATCTGACGATATGTAGTTGAGATAAACTCTCAGGAATCTTGAACGACAAGTTAGTTAAAGCATATTATCGAAGTTATCTAGAACAAGTGTGTTACTTGTTCCACATTTGATGAGTATTCTAAGTGAGAGCTCCCAGTAACGGTGCTTTAAAGGAGTGACTCCAGCAAGCACCTCCAGGCTCATGTTATGCGTTGAATGCATGCAGCCAAGGGCAATACGCAAACAACGATACTGAATTCGTTCCAAATTCCAATAGAAGATAAAGATTGGTTGATGTCATCATTCAACAGCTTGAGTTTCAGTTGAGCAGGATACCGCTTCTTAGTAAACACAACCAATTGAGTTTTTTGCGGTGAAAACTCGATCCCTAAATGTCTGGCCCAAACAGTCAGATTATTTAAGGTACTTTGCAATGGTCCTTGCAAGACAGCTGCACATGGACCTCTTAGAGAGACCACGGCATCATCTGCAAGTTGTCTGAACGTGCATTGTCCTTCCAAACAATTGTCAATATCTTTAACATAGAAATTATAAAGCAAGGGACTTAAACACGAACCTTGGGGAAGGCCCATGTAGCTATTTCTGGAAGTTGTCAGAGTGCCGAGTGTGAAGTTCATTTGTTTTTCTGACAACAAATTGTACAAGAAATTATTCAAAATAACGTGTAATCCACTACTGTGCAGATTGCCGGACAGTACTTCTATGGAAACTGAATCAAAAGCGCCCTTAATGTCCAAGAATACTGAAGCCAATTGCTCCTTGTGCGCAAAGGCCAGTTGTATATCTGAAGAAAGCAACGCTAGACAATCGTTTGTTCCTTTCCCTTTTCTAAATCCAAACTGAGTATTTGAAAGCAATGCATTTTCTTCGACCCAATGGTCGACTCTTGAAAGGATCATTTTCTCCAATAATTTTCTCATGCATGATAGCATGGCAATCGGTCGGTATGAATTGTGATTAGACGCTGGTTGTCCAGGCTTTTGAATAGCTATTACTTTCACCTGTCGCCATTCAGGTGGCACAATGTTGTACTCCATGAAACAGTTGTACATGTCAAGTAATCGTCTTTTTGCGATATCTGGGAGGTTTTTAAGAAGATTGAATTTGATGTTATCGCATCCCGGAGCAGAGTTATTCGATGAAAGAAGAGACATAGAAAGTTCCAGCATTGAGAATGGTCCACCCAAAGAACCGGGATCAGCGACTGATTCTCGAAATAGCGGTTCTGCTGGTACGGAATCTGGACAGACCTTTTTTGCGAAGTTGAATATCCATCGATTGGAGTATTCTTCACTCTCGTTGGTGCAAATGCGGTTCCGCATGTTGCGGGCCGTTTTCCAAAGTGTTGTCATTGAGGTTTCTCGTGATAGTCCCTCGACAAAACGTCGCCAGTAGCTACGTTTTTTTGCCTTGAGAAGATTTTTGAGCTTTCTTTCGAGCCTCAAATACTCTTCAAAAAGCTCGGACCTTCCGTGTTCACGGAAGGCCTTGAAGGCATCAGATTTCTCAGAATACAACTTAGTACATTCATCATCCCATCCAGGAGTGGCTGGTCTTCTGATGACATATGTACTTGGAACGCGTCGTTTCTGAGCTTCTAGTGCGCTTTTTTGAATCAACTCAGTTAGGAATCGATATTCATCCAGAGGTGGAAGAGTATCAGTTGAGTCAATACCAATTTTTACCGCCGATGCAAATTTTGGCCAGTCAATGTTTTTCGTGAGGTCGAAAGGAACATTAACTGGCTCAGATTGTTGATGGCTACTTTTAATTGTGGTAACTATCGGCATATGATCACTACCATGGGGATCTTGAATTACCTTCCACGTGCAATCTAATGATAGTGAATTTGAACATAAAGACAGATCAATACGGCTTTGTTGACCATTTGGTCCTATTCGAGTTACTTCACCAGTGTTCCAAATATTCAAATTGAAATCGTCACACAAATCATAGAAAATAGGCGCTCTATAATCGTCATACGTTTCGCCCCATCCAATACCATGTGCGTTCATATCACCCAATATCAATACTGGAGATGATAGGAGGGAGACTGCGCTCCAAAAATGTCGACGATTAATAGAGGCATTTGGAGGAATGTACACTGATGCTATGCAAAGATCTTTATTCTTCACATTTACTTGGCATGCGACGATTTCTAAGCCGGGAACAGTCGGAATGGGAATTCTGTAGAAGGAGTAGCATTTTTTGATCCCCAAAAGAACGCCACCATAATTATCATCCCGATCTTGGCGAATAATGTTAAAATCGTGGAAGTTGATTTCATCTTCAGAAGAAAGCCATGTTTCACAGAGTGCAAATATATCGCAATCGGAATTGCGAATCAAAAACTTGAACACGTCTAATTTATTTTTCAGACTGTGACAGTTCCACTGCAGCACAGTGATTGTATCTTCGGTGCTGGCCGTATTATCCATCGAAAGATACAATTTCTGCAAGAAGGGGCCATGAAACAGTCAATTGCTTCAGATAACTTTCAACTGTTGGAATAAAGAGGTCAATGATTGGCCTCAATGAATTCGGAATATTGAACAAGTTCAAAAAACGGTCCGATCAATCCTCGCTTGGACGGAATACTTTTTCTAGAAGTGCGAATTTGTTTTTTTTCTTTCGTTGATTCTCCTAGCCGGATGTTTCTTCGAAACATCGGATTTAGGCAATGGCGGGAATGTCTTACTGCAACTAGGATCAAAAGAAGCAGTAGGGACAGATTGCTTCGGGATTTTAAATAAACCCCCATTACCTTCAGATTTTGGCAAGCTTTTATGGATGACTTTTGTTCTCTTACGCCGCGATCCCTGGGAAGCCGCTTGCTTCCTCTTTTCGGGCACGTGTACCTCCGCAGAATCATCCATGTAGGCTGCGTCAGAGTCCAATTCGTCAATTGACATGGAATCATAATAATCACTTACACGAACGGTGGCTGAAATAGCAGTCGATGCAGTGGCTGTGACGGATGTGTCTTGCGACCTAACCATTTCCGCATACGACTGCTTGGAGCGCTGTACCAACGAGCGCTCCACCCTTGGGGTGCGCTTTTTGTACACCGGGCATTCTTGCAAACCATGGGGAGGGTTCAAACCACAATAAGCACATTTTGTTGCTTGTTGCTGGCAGAACTCCTCCCGATGTCTTTCTGAGCATTTGCCACAACGTGGTTTGTTGTCACAAAACTCGGCAGTGTGACCAAGTTGTTTGCAGTTGGTACAATTAAATACCCTTGGCACAAAAAGACGCACCGTAAACAACATAGTTTCTATATCGACATACTTTGGAAGCATCGAACCGGCGAATGTCACCCGAAGCGAGCCTGACTTGGAATAAACCTTTTGCCATCTACCGTGGCTGCTGAATGCAATTCCTTGCAGTCCAGAATATCCACGGTAGATTGCAGGGCGTTCTTTAGGCGACCTTTCCCTGCAAGCACATCCTTGCAAGTCAAGCTCGCTGCGTTGATTACGCCTTCTATCTCGACCTCCCGCGAGGGCACATAAACTAAATATTCAACATTGTACGCCCTGTCGCCAGCAATTTCATTCGCCACCTGGTATGTAGGTGCGGTGATGCGTAGTTTGTTCCTGTTGATTTGGCTCGTTTTATGCCCAGAAAATCTAGGCTCTTCACTTTCTGCCGAAAGTAAACAACCCAAGGCCCAGGCGAAGCCGCATGGTACAATCGTGTGCGCCCTGCATCTTTTGGAGGCCCATTGCCTTCCACAGTCTCTGTCTCCATTCTCACCCCGCAAGGTGGAAGGATGATTTTGCTTATGTTAAAAACTAATTTTATTTAATCTATCAGTCCCACTCCGAATCAAGCACATGTGAACAATAACGTTTCTACTTATCTGCCCTTGCTGTTGTAGGTAGCAGCAGTAACAATAGCCTGCTTCACTGGCGTCGCCAGAAGCAGCTACTTCACTCGCCGACAGCGATCGCCTTGGATCCGTAGGTAGGCACCACACAATAGACTCGCACTACCGAACACAATCCGCGATGAGACACAGCACACACGTCTGGCGCGTTCGATCGAACTATCGGCACGGAATGAGATTGTAAAATTGATGAATTTTAATTTTCCTCTGTACATTATTAAACTGATCCAAAATTGTTTATCAGATCGCTTACTGCAGGTAACATATCAGAATACAAAATCTGATAGATTACCTGTAAGAGCTGGTGTTCTCCAAGGCAGCATACAGGGATATAATATTTTTACTTCTGACTTACCTGTCTTACCACCAGGGTGTCAAAAATCTTAGTTTGCAGAAGATACGGGCCTTTTCGTCAAAGGGCGAAGCTTTCGTGTCATTTGTAGTAGATTGCAAAAAAGTTTGGATATTTTCTCCACTTACTTGCAAAAATGAAAAATTTCTCCGAATTCTTCAGAGGATTCAAAATAAAATTTTGAAAATGATTCTGAAGTTGCCTTCGTGGTATAGTACCAATGAACTTCATAGAATTTCTAATATTGAAACATTGCAGCAAATGTCCAATAAAATAATTTTCAATTTTAGACAAAAATCGTTGCAATCTTCTGTTGCAACTTTTAGCTCCTTATACCCTATAAATTCGGTTAAGTTTAGTAAAATATCTTGCGCAAAGAAACGGAGCCACCATCAACAAGTGTTACATTAACTCTCATACGACGAGTTTAGAATTATTCCATTTAATTCCAACACATTGGGATCTCAACAGATACGTATATCGACCTTAACTGTAAGGCCTCCAAGGCGGAAAGGCGTGTTGCGACAGCGAGTCGGATTTTCTACGGTTTGCTTAAAGTCTCGCAGTTTATACACTCGAATGAAACTAATTCTGCAAACATGGCCTTTGTTTCATCTATTTGCCCTATACGGCTATGAAGTATAGACGTTGAAGGAGATACACTGTTATAGATTCTCGGAGTGTTTCAGCGGAAAATACTATGTTCAACACTTAGAGGCGTGGTGAAAAACGGTGAATGGCTAGACGCCCTGTGAATGACGAGCTGTACCAAGTGCACACAATGCAGACATCACCGGTAGGCTGATACAATAAGGCAGGAAAAAGTGAGTTGGACATTTAGTGCGTATGTCGGAGGAGAGTTTATCAAAGGAGGTGCCTAGCAGATAACCTGGAAAGGCGTCGGCTTCTAGGCACACCCCGCACTCACTGGCTGTGAGCGATCCAGAAAGATGCACATGAGATTTGCAGAGCGACTGGCGATTGACGGCCCAACAACAAGTAGCCTGAGATATGACGGGATGTGCGATTATCATAGATGGGTAATTATTATAAAAAAACACAAAAAAATCTATTCGAAAAAATCTGTACGGTATTTCAACACGATACGGTACTTTGGGCGCCATTCGGAGCGTCCGTTCAAGTGCCAAAACGGTGCGCGGTATCCATTGCATTCAATTGTGACACCCACAAGCAGGTGCAGGTTCCAAGTGATCGGTGTGCAATCAGAACCATTTCATTTCTGACGAATTTCGCGCCAACTCGACCAGCGGTTGGCAGCACCAAGATGAATACACCACTAGGTGTTCCAATCTGCCAAATTCACGATTCAGCCATCTTGGATTTTAGTATGGGAGAGCCAGCCGGTTTGTTTATGTTTTGCACCGAAAATGAATTTTTCACCCCCGCCTTCTTCTCGTCCATAAATTGGGCAGACTGCAACACCTAGCTGTGTATTCATCTTGGGCAGCACCATCTCAGAATCGAATGAAACTTGGTGGGCATAAAGATATGGTATTTCTAAGCCACTCTGCATACTTAGTTTTTCAAAAATTGTCAAGAGTAATATTTGATGAGGGCCTAATTTTTTTTCATGGATTTTTTATAAATCGATGTAACTCTAAAATAACAAGACCTACAAAAAAGTGTTGTATGGCGGACTGTCGTAAAATTCCCAGAAGTTTTTTGGAAAAACATCCAAAAAATAAAATACCGATTTCTACACTGAAAAAAATTAGTTTTAAAAATTAAAATCGATATTACAAAAAAACCTCATCTCAGAAATCGATGAAATTTTTTCTGCAGATAGGTATTTTAATTATCTAACTTTTCTGGAAATAATGTTCCTGTGACATATTTAAGGAAAAAAAGTTTTTCTAACAAAAACTTTTTTCATGTCAATATTGTGTGAAAATTTATCAGCGTGCTTTATGCCTACAGCGCCAATTATAGGTTCAGCAGCCCATCATCAACCAACGACACATTTTGGAAATATAAAAATTTGTTTAGGAAGCAATTTAGCATAATCTAACATTAATGTGGACCAACATTTGGAAAGGGCGTATATTTTCCTACATTGCTTATATCAATGTTACACACAAATTACCAGATTTACAAAATTGTGATGTTTGATGGACTATTGTAAATTTGTCTGAACTATGAAGTCTGAAACATAAAAGAGCGTTTCGTTCACCGAGAAAATAAATTAATGAATGTAAAGATTAAAATTAGTCAAGCAAAAAAAAAAATTGGAGGTCAATTTTTTTAATCAGATAAACATTTTGATTCCAAACGATGAAGCTCGGTAGGTAATTTCATTAAGGGGATTTCCGGTAAACGCACATTTAAAGAATAATAAATTTTCCGCATTTTTTTTAATTTTTTCTTCAATTTTATTTGTTACTACATTTAATTCTTATTTCTACTTGAATACTCATTAATTTGTAAACTTAGTCGAACAATTCAAAGACTTTTGGGTCTTCATCTGAGTTGGAATTTTTAGCCAGGATTTTATTATGAGCGATTGGTATAAAAGAATGAAGCTTTTGTGTGCCAATTATAGTTTTTGCTTTTTTGAAAAGTTCATCAAACTCTTGTTGAGTACCGTCGTCGGGGGTGACAATGGGTCAAATGGGGATGAGAATGGGTCACTGTTTCAACTACTTAGAATGCTTGTGGAATGGATGTATCTGAGGACAAGAAGACAAAAATATAAGAGACCTTTTTGAACGATTTTGCTTTACGCCCTCCATGCTCGCGGTGAGAGCGATGACCCATTCTCACCCCCAGACCTATTGCCACCCCCGATGGTGGTATTGCTCATACGTGATATAACAGAAATGTAATTTAGTGATATTTTTGTTTGATTGAAAAAGTGCCCATTCGCCCATTCGTACAATTCCCGAGGAGTCTTGATAGTATTTCCAAAATCTTTGGCAAGAGTTGCTCGTTTTGCCATTCGTTTTAGAGTGCCACCAATAGCTTCGCAATGGCCTTTTCCGTGCGATGTTGTAAAAAAGTGCCATTCTGCTTCTAAGCCATGTTTTGAATTTAGACTTGCAAAGACTTGCAAAGTTCCTTTTATTTTTATAATGTGCTGCAGCTCACCAAGACACAAAAGTAATTTTTGTAAAATCGATCGACTGTTTCAAAAAGTCAATTAATTTTGAAATAAATAAGTGAACAGCTTTTGTGTCATGGGTCATTACTTCTGATTAATAAAGTTAACGTTTTCTAATTAACCGTTTCTTTTAGAATGGATGTATTGTTGCCTGGGAATTATTCCAACCTTGAGCAGCATTTTGGATAATGAATGAATATTTTTTAGAGAAATCTAACTGTACAAGTGTATTGCTGTTTGCAAATAATGTCATAAGTTATAAGTTTATCTACGGTTTCTAAATTACACCGTTCAGTGGTTAGCCTTTGCTAAAAAACAACATCTTCTTTTCCACTATTACAACTAAACATCACTTCAGTTTCGTTTCGGCAACATTTCCCGTTTTCAAAGTAATTATTTTTAAGTTACTTCGATACAAAAAGTCAAATAAAACATAAACCCTTTTCAAATGTTGGTCCACAATTATGTTAGATTATGCTAAATTGCTCCCCAAACAATTTTTTATACGTCCAAAATGTGTCGTTGGTTGATGATAGGCTGCTGAACCTATAATTGGCGCTGTAGGCATAAAACACGCTGATAAATTTTCACCCAATATGGACATGAAAAAAGTTTTTGTTAGAAAAACTTTTTTTCCTTAAATATGTCACAGGAACATTATTCCCAGAAAAGTTAGATAATAAAAATATCTACCTGCAGAAAAAATTTCATCGATTTCTGAGATGAGGTTTTTTTGTAATATCGTTTTTGATTTTTAAAACTATTTTTTTTTCAGTGAAGAAATTGTTATTTTATTTTTTGGATATTTTTCCAAAAAACTTCTGGGAATTTCACGACAGTCCGCCATACAACACTTTTTTGTAGGTCTTGTCATTTTAGAGTTACATCGATTTATAAAAAATCCATGAAAAAAAAAATAGGTCCTCATCAAATGTTACTCTTGACAATTTTTGAAAAACTAAGTATGCAGGGTGGCTTAGAAATACCATATCTTTATGCCCACCAAGTTTCATTCGATTCTGAGATGGTGCTGCCAGCCCCATAGAAGGGTTGGCGCGAAATTCGTCTTCTGCACATTTGTACTCGAAGGCGATAAAAGCCTCTGTGGCTTTTAAGGCGATATCGAGTAACGTGAAAAATACACACAGGAAAATGGGGAACTTTGTCGTAAAATAGTTCAATAAAGTGCTGAAACCTAAGCATGGATTTAAAAAAAAGTGCCAAACTTAATGCTGTATCGGTACAAAATGTCCTTTTTTGGATTTCGTTAGAAAAATATCAAAAATATGTATTGTAGTCACCATTCAAAGCAAATGATCTTCACATTTTTTTCATTGGAATAAATTTCCATACTTTTTCCATAGTTATCGTAGGGGTATGGATGTACAGACAGTTTTTCTTCAAAAACTGGAATTATGTATGAATCAGAGAGTTGCATCTTTTAAATAAAAAAAGTCCTTAGGATATGTTACCGCTATTTACCTTAAGATAATTTTCTTCAATGGTTCTATTAAATTTTTAGCTATTTCATTCCGTCATCATGTGTATCAAGCGTTTTGCGTTTTCCGTTCCAAGTGTTGTGAGTAGCCCCGGTGTGTAAATACTGATATTAAGCGCATAAAATATAGTTTAATTGCGTTTTAAGCAAATGGAACACCACCGATTTTTGTCCTGTCCCGATAGTCGATGATTCAATTTATGTTGGGCCTTCGGAAAATTTAAACGCAAGGAGAGATGAAGGTGGGAATAAGTTTCCCCATCAGAAGGTTCGTCGCCATGGGGAAACGTAAATGCCCCCTGGAAGCGGGTATCGGGATCGGTTCGTAGAATGCTTCTGGGTTTTCAGTAGTAAATAGGGGCAGCTTTGGTTAAATAAATGTAAGATTTTTTTTTGTGATTTAAAATTCAGTTTATTTTGTCAGACGGTGTTAGTATTTATAATTTTGTTGCGATTTCAAAAATCTAATTTTAATTCAAACTCCAAAACGTTAACATCAATTATACCATTACATTTTATCATGAAGCAGATGTAATTATGAAGTATTTTCAGAATTTTTATTCGAGTTGTCTTCCGAATGCCTGGCATACCCGTAATGCTGGGTAGATACCTCTTCGTGGTGTGTTACGGGGTAAGTTCTACCATGGTCACATTGCCAGCTACAGGCACATCCTGACCCTACGAATACCTTCCCAATATCCATCTCCGTGATACTTATTCCTTCTCTCCCTAGTAACGGTACAGACAAGCGTGGCCAGGAATAGTAATTCTAATGCTTTTGTCATTTTTGTCACAGATTGAAATTAAGGATTACACCCACCTTGATTTCTGATAGCAATCTGAACAGAGATTTCAAAGGAAACATGAGTATCACTAGTTTCCAGTCCACGAAATATACCGGAGCAATGCCATGCTTTCGTGTTTTTATATATTCGTAATATATTTATTTTCCATATTTTATTATACTTATTTTCATAGTTCATTATATTTATTGGTCATATTTTTACATTTTACTTTTTTTAATTTCTATATTTTTATAATTTCATATTTTACATTCTATTATTTTTGTGTCTTAAAATTTTCATATTGTTATGTTATAATATTATCATAGTTTCATATTTCTTTAAATTTAACATTTCACTTTCAAATTTGATATTTTATGTTTTATATTTTTGTATTTTCATATTTATATAATTTCATGTTATTACACCTTCATATTATAATATTTTTATATTATCATATTTTCCTTACTCTTATATTTTTTCTATTTGTATAGTTAAATACACATTACGATGCCTTTTTTATGCCTTCACATTTTTTATACTTGTATACGTTCATATTTTTATACTTTTGTATTTTCATATATTTGTATTTTTTTCATATCATATTTTCATATTGTAGTTTGAAATATTTAATTTTCATATTTTAATTTTTTTGCCTTTCTTATATTTTCATACTTTCATGTTGTTATAATTTAATTAGCATATTTACATATTTCTATATTTTTATTATATTATTTTTTATACTTTCATATTTCCATCTTCTATATTTTTGTGTTTTAATATTTTTATATTATCTTATTTTCAGATCTTTATATTGTCATATTCTCAAAATTTAATACTTTAATATCACATTTTATATTTTAACATTTGCAATATTATCATATTCTCATGTTTTTATGTACTCATATTTTTGTATCTTCATTTTTTATTTTCATGTTTTCATATTTTTAAATTTTCATATAGCAATTTTATTCTATTATTACACTATATTTTTATGTTTCTTATTTTCATATTAAAAAAATCATATTTTTATGCTTTTATATATTTATATTATTGTATTATGTACCTTCATACTGATTTAACGTTTTTATAGCCCACTACAAAACATCCCAGGAAGGAAAGCTTCACAACCTGCCATGTAACCTTTACGTAGACGACTTCCTGGCACATAAACTGCTATCTGATATATAACATTCTAAATAATAAATAAATTCTTTACAATTTCCAGCTTCTTCTACAAGAGATGTACATCCCGAATCTACTTCGGCTCCTAGTTGACGTTGTACTCTACAAATATATATAAAATTTGATATAATTTCTTATCATAATGTTATTCATTTCACTACATATTTATTTATATACAATTACCAAAATAAGAACTTAAAAAGAACGCGGTGCGTATGGTACGGTATGTCCACGCATCCTTCAACCCCTGTAGATTCGTGATATGTATCATGTTGAAGTGACTACTTGAACACGATACATCTCGAAGAATCATCTCTGCGGCAAACACAACGCAGTGGGCCTGGCCGCTTTGAAGTTTATGTCATACCACTGGTATGCTGTAAGCCTCAATATTGACAAGAAAAATTATTGGGCGTCATCTAACTCAATAGTTTTCCAGGATGCTTTCTTTGTACTGGCTGCGTTTGTGTTCGATTAGATTAGATTAGATTAGAGTTGTCTTCCGAATGCCTGGCAGAGCAGGCCTCGCGAGATCTTCGAATGATAGTCGTCTTCATCCACCCATTACTTTCGCCAGCTTCTGCTGCGGGACCGTCTTTGCCGGGCCGACACGAGCACAGGAAGAGAATTTATGCTGAAGCGTTTCAAGATTGCCACAGTATCGGCAGTTTTCGTCGGCTGCTAGTTGCATCACATACAGCAGTTTGCGGTGCTCAGTTTTTAAGTTCACGGAAAGGTAGAGTTGTGTTCGTTGATGATGAGAGTTTTTCCATACATATGTTGCGCAACGCGCGTGGTCAGTCAACTGCCGGACTGTTACGTTCCACCTTTGACAGCTCGGTTTGCAGAAAACGCAAAAAAAGCGTTTATGAATTCGTGAGCTAACTAGTTCACGGTGTAGTTTTTGGTGAACAACAGTCACGGATTCGGGAATACAATCACGTTTTCTGGAACGTTCTGGAAAACGTGCCTGTTGTTCCCGAATCTATGAATTAAATCACGGTGTATTTTCGCTGGTTCACGAATTCGGGAACGCTTTTTTTGCGTGTAGGTGCTTATGGATTTGATCGGCGGAGGGGTTTTGTAGGATTTGGTGGGGAATGTAGGATAAATTTGAAAGGATTTGTTTGATGTCGGGATTTTCCATTGGAGTTACTGAGCGAGGATTTGCGTGGAAAATAAGGGATTTGTAGTGAAGAATGGAATCGATCTCCTTAATATGCCTATTGATTGCTAGACTCTTCGCTTTCAGCGCCGGAGCTTGCTGGCCTAAGCCACCGTACTCCTTCTTCCCGACAAGTAGACGACGACGACGTGATTTTGGCCATATGAATGCCGAACGATGGCAGTACTGAAGACAGGTACCACAATTTCGCCGTGTCGAACGTGTTCAGCATGATCACCTTCTGGTGCATTGTGAGTTTACTTAATTGCAGTTTATTGCGTTCCAATTAATCGTTGTCATCAACCGTATTTAGTTGGCGAAGGAAATACCCAAAATTTTGACTACATGAGTAGTCTGTAGCCACTGGGTTTCAAACATATTCCCTTCGCAAAACTCCGCATTCACAACAACAGTTTTGCGCAAATTCAGTTGCGCGCCGGCGACAAGACCACCTCGCATTTCCTAAAAAGTTTTGTAATTTTTAAATGCGCCCTTAAAGCAGAAAATATAAAAATACAAAATGATAAAAGACCCATAAATACCCTGACCCTTGTTTGCGCTCATCTACTTCACCATCTTTAGTTCTCGAGAACTAGTTGTTTAAAACATGAACTTGTAACTGGAAAGTACATTCTATCTGACTTGTTTTTCAACTTAGTATCCTGTTATTGGCTGAAAGCTTTTTCATGCCTGCGATTGTAGAATTTTTCAATATTTATATTAGCCTGATTATTAATAACTGCACTAAACTGTTGCTTAGAAACGTCACACATCGTTTGTATAAAGTTGTTGCAAGAATCATTGAACCGAATTATATCCAAACATTTTTCACATTTCAAATGACGCACAAGTTCCTTTGGAATAAATTCAATAGTTTGCTCGGAGGTTGAATCCATTAGCAGTTCTGTGTCAATAATTGGATCGTTCTGAAGCACATCATCTTCTAGCAACAATTCTTCTACGATACCTTCTTCTTCATACGTGGGCCCAACAGCATTAGAGCTACCGGATAGATTTGCGGTTTGTGCAGTTTTCAAACGTTTGACATTTACAGGCAGAATCATTGTTTCTTCAAAATCCAGGCAGTTCGACTTATTAGGGGGAGTAACAGTATTATGAGTTAGAATCGTTTGAACGCCGCTTTGAATTGCGCTGCATTAGGATTATTATTCGATCCTCCCTTTGCCCGCACTGCTGAAAAAAATATCTCAGTGTAATATTGACTGAACCGATATATTCGAATAGATTGAAGAACGTTTTGTTCTTCAACGAGCTCTTTGAACATTTCGTGGATGCTTTGAATGTCAGCAAGGAATCCCAGGGGCAGCAGGGACTATGTCCAAGGGCTTGACGATCCCTCACCAGGCCATCTGCGAGTTGTGGCGCCTGCCTAGGATGTGGTGGGGTTTGACAGTGGGCCGTGTTAAACCTCTAGAAAAAGCTGCATGTATCCGCAAGTAGGCTCCGCCAAAGCGACCGTGTGCCGCTCAAAGCGCACAAGCCCAAGTCCTGGTGTTAGGTGGGACGCTAAACAGCCCTGACACGACGGCCCTCCGACGAGACAGGAGGTTTGCGCAGGCCCAATAAGCCGCCTTTAAAAACAACTATTACGAACGACATAGAAGATAATACGACTCGATACAATCGGCAACGACCTAGGCGACGAATAAAGGATCACGATTGGAAGCTTGGAACATGGAACTGCAAGTCGCTAGGCTTCGCAGGTTGCGATAGGATAATCTACGATGAATTACATCCCTGCAACTTCGATGTCGTAGCGCTGCAGGAAATCTGCTGGACAGGACAGAAAGTGTGGAAAAGCGGGCATCGAGCGGCTACCTTCTACCAAAGCTTTGGCACCACCAACGAGCTGGGAATCGGCTTCATAGTGCTGGGAAAGATGCGCCAACGCGTGATTGGGTGGCAGCCAATCAACGCAAGGATGTGCAAGCTGAGGATAAAAGGCCGTTTCTTCAACTATAGCATCATCAACGTGCACTGCCCACACGAAGGGAGATCCGACGACGAGAAAGAAGCGTTCTATGCGCAGCTGGAGCAGACATACGATGGATGCCCACTGCGGGACGTCAAAATCGTCATCGGTGACATGAACGCTCAGGTAGTAAGGGAGGAAATGTATAGACCGGTCATCGGACCGGATAGTCTGCATACCGTATCGAACGACAACGGCCAACGATGCATAAACTTTGCAGCCTCCCGCGGAATAGTAGTCCAAAGCATTTTCTTCCCCCGTAAGAATATCCACAAGGCCACATGGAAATCACCTAATCAAGTAACGGAAAACCAAATCGACCACGTTCTAATCGACGGTAAATTCTTCTCCGACATCACGAACGTACGCACTTACCGCAGTGCGAATATTGAATCCGACCACTACCTCGTCGCAGTGTGTGTGCGCTCAAAACTCTCGACGGTGATCAACACGCGTCGGAGTCGTCCGCCGCGGCTTAACATTGGGCGGCTACAAGACGGTAGACTAGCCCAAGACTACGCGCAGCAGCTGGAAGTGGCACTCCCAACGGAAGAGCAGCTAGGTGCAGCATCTCTTGAAGATGACTGGAGAGATATTCGATCCGCCATTGGAAGCACCGCAACCGCTGCACTAGGCACGGTGGCTCCGGATCAGAGAAACGACTGGTATGACGGCGAATGTGAGCAGTTAGTTGAGGAGAAAAATGCAGCATGGGCGAGATTGCTGCAACACCGTACGAGGGCGAACGAGGCACGATACAAACGGGCGCGGAACAGACAAAACTCGATTTTCCGGAGGAAAAAGCGCCAGCAGGAAGATCGAGACCGTGAAGAGACGGAGGAACTGTACCCCGCTAAAAACGCACGAAAGTTCTATGAGAAGTTGAACCGTTCACGCAAGGGCCACGTGCCACAGCCCGATATGTGTAAGGACATAAACGGGAACCTTCTTACGAACGAGCGTGAGGTGATCCAAAAGTGGCGGCAGCACTACGAAGAGCACCTGAATGGCGATATGGCAGACAACGGTGGCGGTATGGTAATGAACCTAGGAGCACGCGCGCAGGATATGCAACTTCCGGCTCCGAATCGCCAGGAAATCCAGGAGGAGATCGGCCAGCTGAAAAACAACAAAGCCCCTGGAGTTGACCAACTACCAGGAGAGCTGTTTAAACACGGTGGTGAAGCACTGGCTAGAGCGCTGCATTGGGTGATTACCAAGGTTTGGGAGGATGAGGTTGTGCCGCAGGAGTGGATGGAAGGTGTCGTGTGTCCCATCTACAAAAAGGGCGATAAGCTGGATTGTAGCAACTACCGCGCAATCACATTGCACCAATTGCAAGAGAGTTCGTGGGGCAGTACCAGGCGGGATTTATGGGTGAACGCTCCACCACAGACCAGGTGTTCGCCATACGTCAGGTATTGCAGAAATGCCGCGAATACAACGTGCCCACACATCATCTATTTATCGACTTCAAAGCCGCATATGATACAATCGATCGGGACCAGCTATGGCAGCTAATGCACGAAAACGGATTTCCGGATAAACTGATACGGTTGATCAAGGCGACGATGGATCGGGTGATGTGCGTAGTTCGAGTTTCAGGGGCAATCTCGAGTCCCTTCGAAACCCGTAGAGGGTTACGGCAAGGTGATGGTCTTTCGTGTCTGCTATTCAACATCGCTTTGGAGGGAGTAATACGAAGGGCAGGGATTGACACGAGTGGTACGATTTTCACGAAGTCCGTCCAGTTATTTGGTTTCGCCGACGACATTGATATCATGGCACGTAACTTTGAGAGGATGGAGGAAGCCTACATCAGACTGAAAAGCGAAGCTAAACGGATTGGACTAGTCATAAACACGTCGAAGACGAAGTACATGATAGGAAGAGGCTCAAGAGAGGTCAATGTGAGCCACCCACCACGAGTTTCTATCGGTGGTGACGGAATCGAGGTGGTTGAAGAATTCGTGTACTTGGGCTCACTGGTGACCGCCGATAACGATACCAGCAGAGAAAATGGTTCTCGACAACGATCCGACGGGAACAAGATGGCGAGATGCACAGCGGGCAAGGTGGATCGATCAGGTGAAGGACGACTTGCGGACCCTCCGCAGACTGCGTGGTTGGCGAAGTGCAGCCATGAACCGAGCTGAATGGAGAAGTCTTTTATGTGCAGCCATGAACCGAGCTGAATGGAGAAGTCTTTTATGTGCAGCACAGGCCACTCCGGCCTTAGTCTGATGATAAATAAATAAGGAATCCCAGAAATACAGTTTTATACTGGGAGCTCAAAATTGATAGTCCTGATGGCAATTTGATTGATCTTATTAATCTAGTCGCTTTTGTGAATATTGGCTTTATTTCCGGAAAATTGTCCTTGTTCAGAGGTTTCTTAAGCCCTTTAGCATTGGGATCCATGCTGTTAAGAATATCAAACAGATCGTTGATCACCTTGATCAATTCAATTGTAGCTTCTGAACCCTCGAAACCAGGACTGCGCTTCAAGGATTTCAATGCGCTACTTACAGAATCGCTGAGGGTTTGAGCTGCCAGTACAACTTTCATTTTCTGGTTTTGGAATTTAATGTGATGGTCAGTAAGGTTGGGTGCCAATTGCAAGCCTGTTTGATTTTGCAGTTGATTGAGATTCCATTTAGCTACACCTGTTTCAGTAGTTAATTCGGATTGTGATGAAAGGACATTCCTCACCAGCTTCAGCATATGACATGCATCCAGTAGAACATATACACGGTGTCCACTAGACGGATGAGGAAAGTATGTGACAAGCGGTTTGTCATTGATTTCCAAATTGCATCCAAGAGAATTCGCAACTGAAATGTTAGTTGCAGTGCCGTCAAATGACTTTAACACCAACATTATCTAAGGATACCAACACGCTTTCTACTACTTGTTGTTTATCATTCGTATTAAGGCCACATATAAAGAAATAGGCCCCGGGGATCTTCCAGTTCTCATCTACAGCAGAAGCCATGAAAACCAATGCTTCTTTTGCCACTGTTAGCTTATCACTGTCACATAAGAAAGATAAGGATCCTCCGAAGTCCACGACACCGTCACACTTTTTCTTATGTGGGTTCCATTCAACATTCAACAAGTCTAACAAGCAATTGGCCTCCTTCATTAGCCTTGGCTTTGAGCTCCAGAACCGTCAATGCTTCTTCGGTAATACCTGGCTCACCATCAATGCTACGATACCATTGGGAAACCGTTTTTTCGTGTGGAAGAGCGTTGTTCAAAGACTTTCGAACAAATCTATATGCCTTAGCAGAGTAGAAGTTCAGTGTCGTTGCGAAACTACGCACTCTTTCGCTGTAGGGTATTCCTCGACGCATGTTATTAATTTCTTTTAGAAGCTCTGAATCTGAATCAAATTTCTGAAATAAAACACAGAGTTCATATAAATAAATCGAAACCACCAAGTGAATACACACCTTGAGAATCAATTCACCTTTGGTGGATATCATTTTATTAGCTTTCAGCGTTACTATCACATTTGCAAATTTGTTGGCATTCTTACGCAGCTACGCAGCTGAATGTAAGGAAGCCAATCTTTCGAACAGCTCCTGAGCGGAGCGCCCATCTCTAAGTCTCGGATCACTTCTCGCTCACTTCTTCTCCCAAGTTCTAACTTAGAACTGTTCTAAGAATGTTTCTAGATAATCATAGAACATGCATAAACTATGTTTGTGTTACAAACTTGAACCAAATTCGACGAGCAAATTAGCACATCATTGGTCACCAGGTCCCACAAATAGTTTATTTTTCGAGTGATTCTATTGTTTTCTCGCCCACTTAACGCATGACATTTGTAATCAAGAATAAGTAAACATTTTTATTAAGTGATGTTTGTTAGCCTGACGAATTCATGGGAATTCAAAATTTCCACCACATAACCATTCAAGTAGGTAACTAATCGAAAGTTATTAGCGTTTATTTGATTATTTATTTATTTATTCAGACTAAGGCCGAAGTGTCGCCAACCACGTAGTCTACGGAGGGTCCGCAAGTCATCTTCCACATGGTCGATTCACCTAGCCCGCTGCGCACCTCGCCTTCTTGTGCCCGTCGGATCGTTGTCGAGAACCACTTTCACCGGGTTACTGTCTGACATTCTGGCTACGTGCCCGGCCCACCGCAGTCGCCTGATTTTCGCGGTGTGGACGATGGATGGTTCTCTCAGCAGCTCAAGCAACTCGTGGTTCATTCGCATCCTCTACGTACCGTCCGCCATCTGCACCCCACCAAAGATGGTACGCAGCACTTTCCTTTCGTAAACTCCAAGTGCGCGTTGGTCCTCCACGAGCATCGTCCAGGTCTCGTGTCCATAGAGGACTACCGGTCTAATGAGCGTTTTGTAGATCGTCAGTTTGGTACGGCGGCGAACTCTATTCGATCGGAGCGTCTTGTGGAGTCCAAAGTACGTACGATTTCCAGCCACTATGCGTCTCCGAATTTCTCTACGGGTATCATTTTCGGCAGTCACCAGTGAGCCCAAGTACACAAATTCTTCTACCACCTCGATTTCGCCAACACCGATGCAAACTCGCGGTGGGTGGCTCACATTGTCTTCTCTTGAACCTCTTCCTATCATGTACTTCGTCTTCGACGTGTTGATGACTAGTCTGATCCGCTTGGCTTCCCTCTTCAGTCTGATGTAGGCTTCCTCCATCTTCTCAAAGTTACGTGCCATAATATCTATGTTGTCGGCGAAGCCAAATAGCTGGACGGACTTATTGAAAATTGTACCACTCGTGTTAATCCCTATTCGTATTACCCCTTCCAAACCGATGTTGAATAGCAGACACGAAAGACCATCACTTTGCCGGGTTTCTGCGGGTTTCGAAGGGACTCGAGAATGCCCCTGAAACTCGAACTACGCACATCACCCGATCCATCGTCGCTTTGATCAACCGTGTCAGTTTATCCGGAAAACTGTGTTCGTGCATTAGTTGCCATAGCTAATCCCAATCGATTGTATCATAAGCGGCTTTGAAGTCGATGAATAGATGATGTGTGGGCACGTTGTATTCGCGGCATTTCTGCAGTACTTGGCGAATGGTGAACACCTGGTCCGTGGTGGAGCGTTCACCCATAAAAACCGCCCCACGGTATGCCGTGGTACTGCCCCACGAACTCCATTGCAATTGATGCTAGTCGACGGCATAAAATTTGGGAGAGTACCTTGTAGGCGGCGTTCAGCAATGTGATTGCGTGGTAGTTGCTACAATCCAGCTTATCGCCCTTTTTGTAGATGCGACACACGACACCTTCCATCCACTCCTGCGGCAAAATTTCCTCCTCCCAAATCTTGGTAAAGACCCAGTGCAGCGCTGTAACCAGTGCCTCACCACCGTGTTTAAATAGCTCTCCTGGTAGTTGGTAGGGGCTTTGTTGTTCTTCAGCCGGCAAATCTCCTCCTGGACTTCCTGGAGATCCGGAGCCGGTAAAATTATCTTGCGTGCGTTCTCCCAGGTCCATCACCATACCGCCATCTTCGTCTGCCATTCGCCATTCAGGTGCTCTTCGTAGTGCTGCCGCCACCTTTGGATCACCTCACGCTCGTTTGTAAGAAGGTTCCCGTTTATGTCCTGACACATATCAGGCTTTGGCAAGTGGCCCTTACGTGAACGGTTCAACTTCTCATAGCGTTTATTTGAATCTTATGTTTTATTCAAACAGCTTGATTTAACGTGTCTAGAGAGCAAATGCTACTTCGACAGACTAACCTATTGTCGATAATTCACCGTATTACTATAAAATATGGCCTTCGACTTTTTTTTTCCATTGATTTCGTTTGCTGGTGATATGTGGCGAAAATTAGCTGGTCCAAAGGAACTTGCCGCATCTGTGAGCAATTATTTCTCATCTTCGGAGCTCTGATAATCCCGTTCGCGTAGCCAGCCCACTGTGCCATGGAGTAAGGGTCATTTTTCACGTATTTACTGATGATGAATACATAAGTAGAAAGATTAGTCATAGAGAACAAACATTTAACTCGAACTAAAGTGGGTACTATTTTTATAATAACTTCGTGGTGTAATTATCGAAACTAAATTATTTTGTTAAAAGTTTATGAGCAAAAGTTTCCAACATGTTTTGTTTAAATTTTTATCAGAGCTCTAGCGTTTATGAACATCCGCTTTCTGTGATGACACTGTGGTTAACTAGAAGTGATACAAATGAAGCACATTTTTGCATGGGATGCTGGTAGCGCAATCTGTTAAGAGTCAGACTATTTCATTCCAAGCTGTATCCGAGCCATTTGAAGATTGTCAATAACTTTTACCACATCTTCGTTTGTCACTTCACCTCACCTATCATGAGGAATTCATCCTGAGCCATTCGAAAGGTTTATGCAGGCTTTCAGAGAAACGGCTGAATTCACCAGACCGTAAACCAAGGAAGATCGCATGAAATATTTAGAAAACAATTTTGCTCTTTCCTGACGAAAATATTGAATTAAAATGTACACACGCATCACAAAATTGTCATCAATAATTTAGTCTGCCTCATCTTGCTGCTATGAACGACCGCATCGCCGGTCGATAGTAGAAGTGAGAGCTGCTGATGCAACGCGAAGGTGTCTATGCGTGATGCCCGGCAATAGACCGTAGTTCACGATTCGTAGGCAACCTGGGAGGCTCCTTTTTGCTTCCATTTCGTTCTTCGTTGTGCCATCGCAATCATGCTCAACGGTATCGAAAGATACGTACGCATGATTCGTCCTATTTACATAGTGGGAAAATTTTGGTATGGCAGAATTCTAAAATCCAAGATTCGAAGATACATTAAAGGAGTAGGGTATCTGTTCTATTTCTAATTACATGCTCCTATATATATGCTATTCACAAAAGAGGCAATTCGGCCTAACTTGTGTTGTTTCTTATCGCTATAATACGTGTTCGCTGCAGATAAAAATCACAAAAAATACAAACAATTTGCGCCTTATTTCACTTGTTTTCGATTGCTATTGATATGGGTGCATGTTTTATGCATTAAATGAGCAGCAGTCCGAGTTCAAGATTCAAGGAATTCGTGACCTTTGACAATACATCTCGAGCTCAGGGTTTTATAAAACAAGGGATTGTTTATGGAATCCTCAAATTAAATACTCAATCAACCAATGAAATAAAAAAAATTGTCAAGATTTGTAAAGATTGACCATTCGGAATTTTCAAAGATCTGGAATTCAGGAATTTGAAAATTAGATGTATAATAACCAAGGAATTCAAGAATCTAGTATCTACGGTCTCAAAAATTATAAATATTAGTTCATCATTTGCTGACATCTGTTGCTTTGAACATTTCGATTGTTGAACATAATGGTTTTATGTATGTTTAATTATAACCATTTTCCAACTCCTTTCTCCCGCTATTATCCATCTGACTGGATCCGACAAACAATCGAATAGACAGACAGCAAGACGACATTGCCATAAATTTTTTGATATGCCATGTCTCCCGTTCGACCCTCGTCGTTTCGCATTGAACATTCGAGGACGACGACAACCGAGCTCTACAAAGGAAGCTGTGCGATGCCGCCACCTATAGAGAAGGAGTTGTTCTCCTGATACCCCAGCGAAAACGATGATGTTGACTACATACTAACAGTGTATCTCCATTCTGCACAGCACATATCAGAAAGTCTTATATTCTGTAGATTGCCAAAGGGAAATAGCGCAACCAGTTGTGGAGCTCACAGAGCCATTTGATAGTAGCGTGCCTCGTGCCCGTAGGAATATATTGGACAAAGCAAATGGAGGCAAACAGAACCACGTCGAAGAATTCGGCATGACGGTGACAACAATCGTTTCATTTGACAAAAAGCGTTACACTTCTGCTGTGGAGCGAAGACGTGTCAGAAAGCGGAAGGAGCAGCCAATGCCATAAGGAAAGCATCGACAATATCTTACTTGTCCCGATGCCGACGACGACGTCGATTGTTACTCGTATAATTGATATTCCCGGTGATGTTGAAGCATACGTACAGAGAGATCGAGCAAAATGCTTCCTTTTCCGGTCTGTAGGTTCAGCCTTGTGCCGTGTCTGTCATCTTCAGTTTTATGAAATTGAAAATAGGCAGCTATTTCACGCAAGTGACATCAGTTGGGTATGTGCAAGAGGGAAGCTTCAAATTTGTAGCAATTTAAAAGGAATTGAAAATCTAATTGCACTCGTGTCAAATTGTTTGCAAAATAACAACGGTTTATAAAGATAGAAAGTTATTGACCGATTCAATAGGTACAGTACTACTATTGCCAAGACATATTATGTGTTAATTTGGCATCTTGCAAATGCGTTTCGTTTCAAATAAGACTTGATTCCAAGTGTTGGTGTTTCGGTTGTGATGAATGCAATAGAAACTTTGCTTATATAATAATGAATTGGTCTATGTTCGTAATCGCGAAACTTGAAAACGGCTGGATGGATTTTCTTCATTTCTTCAGAGCACCTATTATTTTCAATCTCCGACGGTCTAATAGGAAATATTACGAATAAAGTAGAGAAAAATGTGGAAGACTAAAATTAAGATTTGTATGACAATTGTGCACGGTAACACATACATAGGTAAAAGGCTGGAGAGTTGACTTCGACCAAGCGTGTTTGGCTGAGGGAGATCTCGACGTTTTTTTTTCAACTTCTATATTTTTGTGATGTTTTGATGTAGGACTGCGTCCTTCGGGAAGAAAGGAGACTCATTCTGCAGATTAAAATTTGAGACCGTTACGAAAAGTGGTCAGGAAGTGTGGGATTGGGTTTTGGAGATTTTGCTATCTCTCGATCAACGAACTCTTTAAGATTTTACTCTACTATTAAAAACAATGGTTTAAAATCGCTGATCTATTGGACATTGAATTTCGCCAGGCACTGTTAAAAACCTCTAAACCAACCAATCCCGTGTATGTAAACCGCAAGCACAGACCTCAAAATTGTGCAACTTACGGACTGAGGTCCTCATCGTCAGTTCAATTAAGCATTAACGGAGAGCGAGCACGAGGGCCGCACAATGGCCCAAATCGTGTTTTAGCGCGTTTATTTAATAGTACCTTTATTATGTTATTTAGCGTAATGGTGTCTACGAGACATTTTATGAGTAAGTTAATGCGCTTCTTTGGAGATATTCAGCTTACTGATCAATCCCCCTAAGTGAAAAAAAATATTTTTTCCACTTCACAACATATAAGGTATGATTCTTCATAAAAGTTGTAGTACGTTTGTAATTCCGTTACTTTTGGATATTTTTGATGTTTTATCCTGACAACCTCTTAAAAATGGGTTTTGCATTATATCTTTTTCATTTTCATTCCCCCATTTTTTGCATGTTCTAGAATGTTTCAGATAATAGGGGAAGTGCACCGGTTTTGGCCAACTTAGTGCCTATTTTGGCCAACCCTG
This sequence comes from Armigeres subalbatus, assembly GCF_024139115.2. Lineage (NCBI taxonomy): Eukaryota > Metazoa > Arthropoda > Insecta > Diptera > Culicidae > Armigeres > Armigeres subalbatus. The sequence goes on from NC_085141.1 coordinate 68,226,470, forward strand.
AAAAATACATATTTTTCCCAAATAATCGATCAGTTAAAAGCAGCGTTGAATCGTGAGGGATATACCTCTTGTTGGAACTAATAAAACCCTTCCGAATTGCTTTATATTTGGAGTTATTCGCAAAATTGGCCAAATTAGGAACATGGCCAAAACCGGTACAGTTCCCCTATTAAAATACGCCATTTGATGGCTATTGCGACTTAAAAACTAAAAAAATACAAAAGTTGTAACAGTTTTATTGGCTTGCCATAAGACTGTTTTATGACAAGTTGATACATTCCACTAAAAGCTTAAAATAATTTTCATATCTGTTTTGTTGGACTTTTTAGTCATATTTGATTTAACAGCAACTCGACAACGGGCAGTCAATCTCATACGAATAACAAAGTACAACTTCTTCTTCTTCTTATTGGCATTACATCGTCACACTGGGACAGAGCCGCCTCGCAGCTTAGTGTTCATTAAGCACTTCCACAGTTATTAACTGCGAGATTTCTAAGCCAAGTTACCATTTTTGCATTCGTATATCATGAGGCTAACACGATGATACTTTTATGCCCAGGGAAGTCGAGACAATTTCCAATCCGAAAATTGTCTAGACCGGTAACGGGAATCGAACCCAGCCACCATCAGCATGGTCTTGCTTTGTAGCCGCGCGTCTTACCACACGGCTAAGGAGGGCCCCAGTACAAGTACAAAGTACAAGTAATGATTAAAGTTCATAATAAGAGAACTTGAGAGTTGTAAGCAAATGTAAGGACTGTTTCATCAAAAAACTTTTCCTACTATAGGGCAGTGCAAGAAAAAATCTCTTTCTCTTTCGTTCTTCATAAATTTAGACGTTTAGGCCTTGTTGTTTTCTAATTTCTTTGCAGCGAGAAAGAGACAAAGCAGTCCGTGCAGTGCCCTATGCAAAGCAAAATCAATCTCCCATCCAGGGAATCAATATTCGAGCAACGCCTAATAATATACCCTTTGTCGTCAACAGAGTTTGTTACTGACAAACGCACCTTGCAACAAGCCTTTGTCAGAACCTGAACATAATACGACAAGAATCATTTGCCTTGCATGCTTTGATATTTCCGAGAATACGAGGCTATTTTTGTAATCAGCGTTAGATTCTCGAATATTTCCATGAAAGTAGAAACTACGATAGCATAAAACCGAAATTTACTCTAGAGAGATTGCAAAATAACGGAATGAAAAGTTAGCAACAAAATGTCTTCTTTTCTGAAGTGGACAAAAATTTTCGGATCTTTGTCATTATTATCTCCGACAAAAACAAAGCTTTGTCGTTGGTTCTCTTTTGTCGCTTGTTTCGTATGCGCATCGACGAAAAATTGATTCCCTGCTCCCATCACAAGGAGTTAATGAATCAGCGCACCATGCGTCTCCATATGATTGTATGCTTATTGCTTATACTAAATGTATGCGATAATACACCTCTTCCTTAAGAGCCAGTTCGCGAGAAGCGCGACCCCCTTTCCAAGGGAGGTTGCAACGATGTTCTCCGATTTGGATGAAATTTTCAGGGTTTGTTCATATATGTAAGAGAAAGCATTTTGCAAATTTTCAGATTTTTTCATTGAGGGGAAGTGGGGTAAAACGGCCCTTCAAAAATTATTGTTCAAAAATCGCCAAAACCAAAAAAATGCAATAACTTTGGCAATGAGTGACCGATTTGGTTTAAATTTTGCACGCTTTTTCTACTCAATTAGTTCTTTATACCAAGTGGTTAATAGGGTTATAAAGTTGTTTACTTTCGGAAAAAAATGACTTTTTCGATAAAAAATGGTCGTTTTTCCAAAGGGAATATTTTTCACCAACAGATCTAGGATAAAAAACTAAACCCGTAAGGCAATTAAGGAACTAAAGAGCTTTCATCTCATATATAATGTAGAAGCGCCAACTCAAGAATTTCTAAGAAAATCGCAATTTTCTGCAACACTGTTTATTCAAAAGAAAGTTCGTACAAATTTTGACCCTACTTAAGTTGATGTTTTCCGATCTGGTGAAAACTGTCCAAACTTTACTGTCTAAGTTGAAATTAAAAATCAGAATATTCTATTAGGGGAGTGTAGGGTAAAACAGTCCTTTAAAAATAAATGTCAAAAAATACATCATTTTTTATGTGAGTTTTAGCAGACAATACATAAGTTTAAAAAACTGTTTCTTCTTTCTTTCAATTCATCTATATTTTTCGTCTCAATAGATACGTATATCCTTCGCTGATCTATATTAGATAGCAAACTATTTGCAGAACAATTTTCAACAGAAGTAAAATAGAACCAAAATAAGTGCCTTAAACATTAGCACGTCTTTCGCAAACTGAAACAAAAATGAACGAATTCGGCGAACGTGCTTGTTGATATTTTTTTGAATAAGCTACAATTAATGTGGGTACCGGTAGTGATGTTGCTTTTACATCTATGCGAAAAAAAAACAATTATTCTTAACGACAAATGAGCAATTTCGGTAAATTGGGTAAAATAGCCTTGTAAAAATAAAATGTCAAAAATTCATAAATTTTTATATGTGAGCTCAAGCAGAATATTCATCAAACTTATTGAAACTTATTTCAGTGCGCCGACTTAAGAACAATCAATCAAATTATGAGTTTCGGCACATTGCACTGTTTGTTTGCAAGCCAGTTTGTGAGAATCGCAACTCCATTTTATCGATGTTTCAGCATCTGGCTGAAACTTACAAGGTTTATTTATGTTATATCTACACATATGTAGATGAAACTATTTGGTAAAATATTGGGATGGGGAGGGAGGGGTAAAATAGATCTCTAAATATAAATAATGTTACGAAACAAGATAATCGTAACCACACTTCTTAGATTTGATTATTCCGACCCAACTGGCAACTAATCTAGTGATTTTGCTAGTTTGCTTCGAAATTCTTCCAAGCTTAGTATTTTTATGATTTTTTATCTGTCAACAATTAAATCCTTCACAATCTCTCAATCTCAAAAAATAACGTGAACTAGTCAACTAGTCAATGTCATTTCTATAATATTCCGGCGGAGGTATTATAAACTTAGCGCCGTCCTAATCTCCCGTTCAAAAATATTGTTCCACCAAAATAAATGCTTTAGCTTGTTTCCATCCATTCGGAAGTGAGAACATTTGTTTTGGTACTTCAACACGGTAGTCTATTCCTCGGTGAAAAAAGCAATAGATAGATTTCTCAAAAAGTATTGCAAGCTGTTACTGCCCAAGTACTACTTCTTAGCAAACCACACCTTATGGTTGGTTGGAAATATGTTCATATAAGGTTAGTAAAGATTTCAAGAGAAAAAGGCTGATATTTAAGGTATCATTTTTACAATCAACTACACAGTCTTGTTGAGGTAGTCAAGCACTTTCAGGTGGTGTAAATTAAGCCGAGAATAAAACAGTTTTGCTTGGTAATCTTTTAATTAATTGATTAAGCGATCTACAATTTATATACTTTATCTATGAGTGTAGAAACGTGTATCCTAGAATTTGAAGTATTTTCATGAGGGGTGTGTTTTCAAATCGTCAGACAATTGATATTCTATCCTATTCAATAGTATACGCATTACATTGTTACGCTCTCCGTGTAAAAAACCAGCTCGTTGTAGAAAAAAAGAAGTTTTTCCCGTATTGTGCAAAATGAATGCAACTTTGTTAAACTTTGGAGTGTTTTTCACACAGTTGTGTAAACATAGAATCGAGGGTATTCCATTACCTATGAGATAAAATTGTCCAACCTTTGAAAATATATACACCCGATTAGAACTGGTATTTGAAAAAAAATTGTTTAGATTGTATCTCTGTAATATTAGCTAGCAGTTTGAAGGTTAGTAATTCAAAATGTATGAATGGTACACGGTTTGACAATAAACTTGCAGAATTTGGTTTAAACTGATAATGATGGAGGATGAAAGAGAGTTATGAATACCGCACAATCGTTACAAGCTACAAAAACAAGCCTATGGTAACCTGATGCAAGTAGGTACAAAAGAAAAATATAATCTGAGAAGCAGCTCCACCAACAAGCTATGTTTAAACGCTACGAAATTGCTCATTTGCCGTTAAGAATAATTGTTTTTTTTTTCGCATAGCTGTTAAAGCAACATCAGTACCGGTACCCACAGTAATTGTAGCTGATTCAAAAAAAATATCAACAAGCACTTTCGTCGAATCCGTTCATTTTTGTTTCAGTTTGCGAAAGACGTGCTAATGTTTAAGGCACTATTTTACTTCTGTTGAAAATTGTTCTGCAAATAGTTTGCTATCTAATATAGATCAGCGAAGGATATACGTATCTATTGAGACGAAAAATATAGATGAATTGAAAGGAAGAAGAAACAGTTTTTTTAAACTTATGTATTTTCTGCTAGAACTCACATAAAAAAATGATGTATTTTTTGACATTTATTTTTAAAGGACTATTTTACCCTACACTCTCCTAATAGAAAATTCTGATTTTTAATTTCAACTTCGACAAAAAAATTTGGACAGTTTTCACCAGATCGGAAAACATCAACTTAAGTAGGGTCAAAATTTGTACGAACTTTCTTTTGAATAAACAGTGTTGCAGAAAATTGCGATTTTCTTAGAAATTCTTGAGTTGGCGCTTCTACATTATATATGAGATGAAAGCTCTTTAGTTCCTTAATTGCCTCACGGGTTTAGTTTTTTATCCTAGATCTGTTGGTGAAAAATATTCCTTTTGGAAAAACGACCATTTTTTATCGAAAAAGTCATTTTTCTCCGAAAGAAATCAACTTTATAATCCTATTAACCACTTGGTATAAAGAACTAATTGAGTGGAAAAAGCGTGCAAAATTTAAACAAAATCGGCCACTCATTGCCAAAGTTATTGCATTTTTTTGGTTTTGGCGATTTTTGAAAAATAATTTTTGAAGGGCCGTTTTACCCCACTTCCCCTCATTGAAAAAATCTGAAAATTTGCTAAATGTCTTCTCATACATATATGAACAAACCCTGAAAATTTCATCCAAATCGGAGAATATCGATACAAGAGGGGGTCGCGCTTCTCGCGAACTGGCTCTTAAGAAACGAAACGAAATTTAAAATGTCTATGTTGATTCGAAACGAAACATAAATTTACTTTCGATGCTTCGAAAATCGAAACGATACAAAATAAAGGTCAATTTAATTCAAAATTTGTCGAAACGAAACGAAATTTTAATTTGTTTCCGCAGAATGTTTATTGAATTGATTTTACATAATGTACGCAATCCTGATTTGATTTTTTCAAAGTCAGCTAACTGTTATGTGACCAATAGAGCTATAGTAAAAGAAGAAGCAGGTTGTGATACATTGCCGCATTCCCTATTTATAATAAGGTCAGCATTTGTAGCGCTTTCAAAGGAATTCATCATGGAGTGTATGCTTCCGAATCTGATCATTTATTCATATCTGATTACATTAACACACTAAGCCTGTCTTCTTAAATATTCAGTCCGAACGCTTTTGGTTTCGGATAATTCCAAAAATTGAGTTAAAGATACTTTTCGTTTTCTGTTAAACATTTTTAACAAAACACTAGAGATGTTTTATAGAAGAAAGCTAAAAACGTATTTGTCGACTCTGAATGGGGTTATGTAGAGGGTGTTAATGAACAAATCCGTGTAATAAAAAAAATAGAAAACGGCTTTGTGATTTTGTTCAGCGAAATTTTTCATAATATAAAGTATGGTTCAAGTTTAGATTTGCCTTAAAATTCCGCGGAATTCCGTTAAATTTCTTTAAAAGCTATTTTTTCCTTGCGAAATTTTTGTAAATTTAACGAAACGAAATCACGAAATCAGATTTCGCCATGCTCAAATTCCGCGGAATTTCGTTTCGAATGATATGAAACGATTTTTTTTAAATACCGCATATGCTTAGCTTATACGTCGAACATGTTCAAAGCTTGTTGACATAAAAATGTTGCTTCGACAAAGTTTTTCAGGAGAACTTTTGCTACAACTCTCATGAAGGCATATACCCTGCATATGTAAATTGGAAAAAATAAATTTTTCATCTTACTTTTAGGGGGATTGATCATAAGGCTGAATACCTTCAAAGAAGCACATAGACATACTGACAAAATGTCTCGAAGACACCATTACGCTAAATCACATAATAAAGGTAGGGGAAGTGTACCGGTTTTGGCCACCTTAGTGCCTAATTTGGCCAACCCTGAAGAATGCATATTTTTCTAAAAATATCGAACAGTTTCAACAGTGAAGAAGGGAGGGAAGATGAGGGATATCTCTCCTGTTGGAGCTAATAAAACCCTAAAATATTGCTTTATTTTTGAAGTTATGCGAGGAACTGGCCAAATTAAGAACATGGCCAAAATTGGTACAGTTCCCCTACTATTAAATAAACGCGCCTAAAACACGATTTAAGCCACTGTGTCCAGTGGCAGCAGTCTCAGCAGAAAGCAGATCAACAAGGGGCCGTCGTCAACAGCAGCAGCACTCAAGAGCAATGACCACACAATGTACGGACTATCGTTTGGTTGCTGTTAGCGGTGGATTCATTGTGACAAGAAAATCGGTACTTTTAAGGACCAAATTTTTTTGAAAAGAAAGGGTTGATTGTGTTGATTGCGAAGAATCATCGAGTAGGTAGAGGAACTGTTCTGATTTCCATCACACTGAACATATATTCATCTCATCGCAAAACAAAGAAAAATATCACCGAACTCGTCGCTTCTTTTTGCTGACATGCGTGCTCACAGCTGAAAAAAATCACAAAAATAAGAAACAAACCAAATTCCTTCTCGTTGCTTTGTTTTCAATGGGATTAATATAGGAGCTATGGGATGAAGTGCCAAACCGTTCCCCTAACTGTCGGGCAGCAGCAACAGTCAAGTGAAATTTTTACGCAAGGTACGGTTTAACGTTTGGTCACTATAAGTGATTGGCTTTTCAATTGTGGATTGTGGATTGAAAAACGACTCTTTTCAGATCCACCATTTTACGGGAGAGCAGATAGAGCCGAATTTTTTTCTACAAAATGCAAATCATAATCGTTTGGCGACGGCAGAGAGGTGGAGTCGGTAGCAGTGAAAGCGCTCGTTGGAGGTAGTCGCTACAGGTCGCTACAAACATTCTGTGAGCGCGAATGGGCTTCTGAAAAGGCCATTTTTTTGCTGGTGCAACTTCCTCGTTATCGCTGACTTGGAGCTAGTGTGCTTGATGAAGGATTTGATTCCCTACGGGACGGCGTGCTTGGCCAGCTCGCCCGGCAGCATGAGGCGGACGACGGACGGCGGTCTAAATGGTGATCGTTGAGCGTTTGTTGTAGTGCGCCAGACGGGAGGTCTCAGCTTAGATACGCTCGAAGTCGTTTACGAAGCTGTTCATGATGCTCATCGCCTTCGACGAGACGTCAGTGCCCAAGTGGACCTGCTTCAACACCTTTGAAATGTAGATGGCAAAGCTTTCTTTCCTCCGTGGCTTTCGCTTCGGTAGCTTGTCGCCTTTGGCGATGTTTTTCTGAGCCCTGCTGTCGCTGTCCGTAGCAGCCATCATCGAGGCATCATTTTTCGCTGCGTCTTCACCGCCGGTACAGCCAAGCTCATAATCTGTGTTGGCAGGCTTGACAAAACTCCTCACCCTCGCTAGAGTCAAATAAAATCATCATCAGCAAAATGCTGCCTTCGCATCCTCACAATTGAGTGGAAGCGTAAAAAAGCAGAGGTACAAAAACGCAGAGTGAGGAAAAGCAAAATAAAAACACATGTGAGTGAGGCGTCGGGCGAAAGAGCATTCATTGAGCCTCCGGAGCGACGCGTTGTATGTGAAAAAATCTTGGAGGCTGTTTTGAGTGTGAGTGTAAGTGAGTGACGCACCACAAGAAAAAGATGAACAGATAGACTCGCTCTTGTTTTGCGACGCACAAGCTCGGGTTTAATGATGCACAATGTTGTGAGTTTTGATGCTTACTTCTGCTCCTCAAAAAAACGCTTGCTCTTGCTCATTTTCTACTCGGCGAGGAGTTTTTGGCAAGCCTGTGTGTTGGTCGAATCATACTCAAATTTCAATCATGGCGGCTTCATGCAAGAGTCAACTCACTTGCGATTTTGTGGGATGAGCGTCGCGCTTGAGTTTCTCGGACAGAATCACAACACTGAAAAAAGATTTCGCTCTAAATGGCTTGTTTTTTTTGTTTTGTGGAGCCATTAACATCACTGCGACCAATTATAGGAATATTGTGGTATGACCCATATTTCAATTTAGGGGACAAGGTAAGACGCTCAATATTAATTATTTCAATTAAGGGGAGATACGTATGAAATGCACCGGTTAGGTAAATTTTCCACCCCGTTTTTTTGGTTATCAACTCAAATTTTGTCTCAAAATTATGAGCGGCTGAAGCCAAAAAACATTTGCAAACCGTTACACAAAAAAACTTTGTCAAAAGCTCTGTGTTTAAATTTTGAAAAAAAAAAGTATTTTCGGCTCTTTCCGATGCAATTTCAGTGTTTGCGTCAACAATGCTTTTTCTTCATATTCAAAAAATATTTTCTCGTTTTTTTAATCAGTCTAAAATAATGACTACCTTAAAGTATTAGACTGACACTAATCTTTTGCAAAAGAATGTGACTATTTCAGTGAAAAAATATTGGAGTATTTTGATTATCATTTTTGGGTGGCGCATATTGCCCAGCGTCGTTCATTTTAAATGAAAATGCACTATTTCTGAATAAAATCGATTTCTTGTAATATTGTTGGTTTTTCCTAAAAATGATTGGACCATATAATGACAGATATGCTAGAATATTGATAAACACTTAGACATTACACTATTTCGGATGAAATCACCTTTAAATTAAGAGATATGCTTAGGAGGCGTATATTGGCCATCCTTCCCCTATCCATCATAATTGAAATGTGATGGGCTATGTATGATTTTGCTTTCAATCCCAGTTAGACTCGACATACTTGATGAAGTCTATTGGGCTGTATAAAACCTTTTCCTAATACACGGTGTCTGATCCTCATTAAAGCAGCACAGAGCAGATGCTCCGCAGTTTCATTTTCTAGCTGGCAAAAGCGACATTCTGAGTTCAAACTTTTACCAATGTGTTTTTTTAGATGGTTTCTACTAGAGCAGTGACCAGTAAATAAACCAGTTAATATCCTTTTACTTTTCTTATGAAGTTTAAGTAGCTTTCGAGCCACCTTCTCACTCGGTTCAATAAATATTTTTGCTTGTCGTGAGGTATCTGCGGCATTCCAGTTGAACTTCACCGAAGACATTCACTGTTGTTTGTTATGACGCTTATCTTTTGTTTACATATGGATTTGCCATTGTTTTAAGCGAAACAAAAAATTCAATGCATTCATTTTTTTTAAACTTTATTAGAGTGATTTTTTTAAATTTGACTTTTAGTTCTTCACTGGCATTAAACAATGAAGAACATGCAATGATGCAAATCGCGATTCGAACCATGAGCGATTCTCTGGGCCATGTTTCTGATAGGATTTCGCTTACGCATGATTTGAATCACCGATGAAATTTGAGATTTTACCAACACTGCTCATAATAAGCAGTACCTCGTTTATGTAGCGTGCGCTTCCAATGGTAAGGCTGCAGTTTGAATAGGTAGAACAGCAGGGCATTCCGCATTCCGGGTGTGCCACCATTTTATGAAACGAAAAGGTCAAACCTTTGAAATTGAAAGGTCTCATACAATATTTGCGTGTAGGATTATGATTAATAATGAAATATTTATATGGTAAAATTGACTTTATTGGTGCTTCGTTTTATTTATTTCTGGAGGGGACCACAAGTGGATCTAGGATGGGCTAGGTCTCCATGGTCTTCCTTTTTTACGCCAATCTCCAAAGATCAGTGGTCATCAGCACGCAAACTGTCAAGGCCGCACAGCAAATTTTGAGCCATTCTCGCGGGCCGCAGTACATTTGCAATATTTGTTTGTTATCTGTCTTCTATCTATCTATCTATTTATTTATCTATCTATCTATCTATCTATCTATATAAATAAATAAAAATGAAAACTGGTAACCTTTTATTACTGGCGCCTACCGTGTCCGTATGCAGGTCAATTGAGGAATGATTAGGAATATGTTGACGTAATACTCGCATTAAGAGAAGACGACAAGTCATCTGCACTTCCACGAGTAATCACTGGAATCACTGATTAATACATCTCGAAGTTAATTGCTTATTAAATAGCGATTTAATGCTTTGGCGTGTTTCATGCTATTCTAAGGGTTGCTACTAAAATAGTCTGATATCCTTGTTTGCAATTGATAATCGAATAAGTTTAATCAAACTGGCAATTGGTGGCGAGTCGATTGATATATAAATTGATAATGAATTGATATATAAATCAAAAATTCATCAAAAAATAAAGGCGCTTTAACGTTTAAAATTTTATACTGAACATGTTTGTGCATTTAGAGATATCACTATGGAAATATCTCTCATCAATTCAACCAGAGATAAAATCTTAACTGCCAGTGGCAATTGAAGTGTTTTGTTTCATAATAACTGAAGAAGTATCATAGCAAATTAAATACGGAACACCTAGTCTGAACGATGAATGCATGTACATATGTATTAGATAATTGGCCAATAAAATTAGTTGAAAAATATAAATAAATAGGGTTAAGGCAGGCATTTTCGTCTTATCGTCATAGTCTCCAATATTAATAAAATAGAAGCTTTTTTTGCCAAATTCATTCGTACCCAATCATAAGCTTAGACGAAACGTTCTGCTATAGTGGAGTTCTAGCAAAATGACGTTGCTTTCATTGATTTTAGCCCCTATGACGATGGACGGAAATACCTGCCGTGTCCCTTTGGAATCGAGAAAGGCAATATCACTGCTGAGAAATACAGTTTATTAAGCGCCAAAAATCTATTTTCCCGTAGTAGAAAAAAATCAGCATTTATTTAAATAGTGTAGTACCTAATGCGTTAATCGATGCATGACTTGACATAAGTTACCACTCCTTTGAGCATAAGGGGCCTGTATGGTTGAACAGTCCGTGTGTTGGTCGTGTTCAATCCATTGAGCCAATTAATTTCCATAAGCATATTACATATCCTCTTTTTCTGTTGCTGCAATGTTCTTTCAAAGTTTTTGGAATTTAATAGAAACAGCTGTAGCACACTAGCTTCCTATCCCTCCCAGCAATACGAGCACAAATATTAACAAATTGATAGACCACTTTGCCTGTTACGTACCGAAAACGGCGTATCCTGCTGGGCTACCAGCACTGGTAGCTCCATAGGTTTATGATGCGAAAACACTCTATTAAGCGTATTAATATTCATATCGCACATCGTAAGTGAGCATGAGCACCTCATACCTCAACAAGCCCCGAGGACGCTTTGGTTCTGCCATCTCTGTGCGCAATGTGTACACAGTTAAACAATCTGAATGCTAAACGTCATGTAAATGTTCGAATGATTGATTTTTTTTGTCTGTAGTTGCTTTTAATTTTATATTTATGATTTCATAACGTACATACTTTAAAATTGAGACAATATATAATTTTAAAAATGTTTGGAAAACTACGTTGAAAAGGATCTTCTCCGTTACATCTCTTAAACCGGAATGAAAAAGATTACTTAGTATGTACATTATCATGTGATAATATTGAGTAGTGTGGAATTACATGACATTTAAGTTTAAATATTTCTGTGAGATCATTGTTTCAATGATATTCATCAAATTTTCATTAGGATTTTGACCCCATATTTTCGTACTGTGTAATACAGCATAGAACACTTCAGAAATGCTTCAACGCCTCTTACATATGGCCCATCCGTAACGGATCGATCATGGCTCGGATAGGCAGCTTTGCCGGGGAATCTTTTCTGGTTTGCCTCTGCCGTGAAAGTAGCCGATTTGCATATGGGACCACTACTGCATAACGAAGAGCCCTCTTTTGCGTCCGATATTTCGGAAATAATTTAATTATACCCCAGCACATGAGTTAAGTTCACGCCACATCGCCATCCTGGGCTGGTTGTTTGTCGTCAACTTAACTGTGAAACGTTCTACGGTGGTGTACCTAACAGGTCATACATGTAATGGACAAGTAATGGGACAGTGATTCGCAATTCAATAGCAATCTCTATGTAATGTATCATTTGTTTGTTATGTGATTCTCACTCAGTTCTTATACAACAAATGTTAAATTGTTGGTACTATGGCCCGACATAGACAGGTCAGTTGGTTTATTTGACCTGTTTGATCATTATGTGAAACTATGTAACGTAGCGTATAAAGGCTTAACCTTCTGTCTGTGCTCAAAAAAACTTACGTTGTCTGTGCTCTGGGGTCAAATTGACCCCAAATTGAAATTGCTATAACTTTTTTAATGTTTGGCCGATTTTGGATTTTTGGGGCTGTTTCGATAGATAATTTAATCATCTTTCAGGTCGTTACAAAAGATTGACTATTGGTGGGCGGGTACATTACGGGGAGGGATTTTAGTGAACAAGGGTACAAAACAGTGATTTTTCATGATTACTTTACTTATATCTGAAAATCCTACCCATTTTGAACTGCACCTTTTTTAAAAAGGTTATGCAGGAAGGCGCGTGCTTTGGCATGAGGGGTTGATTAGTTTAGAACGTAGTCGTCAGGTGTTGGTATATTTGAATTCATTATTTTAGACTACTCAAGATATTCCGATATATAGATTTCTCCTCAGTGTCTCCTCATATTCTTATCGCACAAATTTAAAATTTGTTAAAATGGCATCTTGATCAAAGGTCGTCTAGTGGGAATGGACTGTCTTGTGACGGAAGTAATAATTGGGAATTTTACAAATAGGCGGCAAATTGACTGGTCTTTGGTTACGCATGTAGACCCAAAGGACTTAATTCCAGGGTTTTCTTGGATGACCTCAAACGTATTCTGTGAGCACATTCTATTATTTGCAGCATCGCTGAAGCAGGTTGAATACAAAGAAAACTTTTGATGAACTCTACCACAACATTCATGTTTGCCAAAAATGCTACAAACCAAAATACATCAGATCTCACATGGAACAATATACTCAAATATAACAGCTCACTAGCGCCGCATCTTGGAAGAAGTGCTCATTATATTGAGCATCGCTTTGTAGTCCTGGACATCCTGAACAATGTTGCCGAATACAACTTGGGTGTAGGTATGAGGGATCTCAAGCTAAAGCAATATTTCAAACATGCAAGAATATTTCACGTACACTAGCACCGCCTATTTGTAAATTTCCTAATTATTTATACCGTTACATGACAGTCCATTCCCACCAGACGAACTTTGTTAAAGACGTCATCTTTACAAATTTCAAATTTGTACGATAAGAATATTTACAATGAGGAAAATTCCATATATCGGAATTACTTGAGTAGTCTAAAATAATGAATTCAAATATACCGCCACCTAGCGACCAAGTTCTAATCTAATCAATGCCTCATGTCAAAGCACACGCCTTCCTGCATAGCCTTTTTGAAGAGGTGCAGTGTAGGATTTTCAGATATAAGTAAAATAGGCATGAATAATCACTGTTTTTGCACCCTTTTTTACGAAATCCCCACTTCGCGATGTACCCGCCCACCTATAGTCAATCTTTGGTAACGAACTGAAAGATGATTAAATTATCTTTCGAAACAGCCCCAATCCAAAATTGGTCAAACATTAAAAAAGTTATAGCAATTTCAATTTGGGGTCAATTTGACCCCAGAGCACAGACAACGTAAGTTTTTTGAAAAAAGTACACTGTAGCGCATATTTTCAAGATTTTTCAAGCGAATTTGCACCTAGGAGACAGATCTCGACGAGTTCTACCAAACTACCAAAAATTAGGAGAATCGGTTGAAAACTAAAAAAATGGCAGCCTCTCGAAGTGGCCTGGGGTCATATTGACCCCAGAGCACAGACAAAAGGTTAAACACGTTTGACCGGTTGTATACTATCTCGCCGAAAAACATTCCGCGATTTTTTTTTTCGTAGTTTGACATTTCGCGGAAAGCAACACCGAAAGACATTACAAGAAATTCCATTTGGCGGAATTCAGTTAGAATAACTATCGTTGAAATATTGATTGAAGTCTATTCAATTACATGGTGCTAATGTTTTGTAATCCGTTGATTCCGTATCGAGTGGGGTGCCCTTGAAAACGCGAGTGATATTAGTTCAGGACTCCGAAAGGCTTATCCTTAAAAAAGGCGTCTATCCGACACAAGATGAAGGCGGGAAAAAATGAACATGGCTTGGAATAAGGTGAAATGAAGATTCTTCAAATAGATGCATCTGCCTCGTTGAAGGCAAGTAGAGGTGATAATAAATAGAAGAAAAAGAAGAAGCCATTCATATGAGAAAACCACAATCTGCTAAACGGAATTCTGCGAAATGATACATTCCGCCAAAAGTCATTCGACAAAAAGGTACAATCCGCCAAATGTCGAACCGCGAAAAGTAACATTGGCCGAAAGGGTCATTTGGCCGAATAGTTGGAAAAGGTTGTATACTATTTCGCCGAAAAAAACATTTCGCGGATTTTTTTTTCGCGGTACGACATTCCGCGGAATGTACCAAATCTCTGAAACACATTTCGCGGAATGCACCCTTTTTCCGAAAGACATTTCGCGGAATGTACCTTTTCACCGAAAACCATTCCACGGAATGCCACTTGACGGAATTAAGGTAGAATAATTATCATTGAAATATTTACCGATTTCTGCTTAATTTTATGCAATCCGGGTTAAATTCTTTTGGATTGTGATTTAAATAATGAGAGAAGGTAATGCTTTCTTTGAATGACCGCATCCGGTCGGAATAACGCAAAGTGAGAAAACAATATCTTCTTGAAATGGACACGTTTGTGCGGTATAAAGCAAAGGGAAAAGATAATGCCTACTTGAATGTTGCGTCTGCTCTAGAGATGGTCGGGTTTCGCATTTTGCAAACCCGAGCCCCCCGACCCGAAACCGATTTGTAAATTTCCTTCAAACCCGGACCCGACTCGGAATATTTTTTTTTATCAAACCCGAAACAAACCCATTGAAATCGGGTTCGACTCGGGTTACAAAACCCGACCACCTCTGCCGGTATAAGGCGGAAGGAGTTGATAATGTCTTCTTTAAAAGAACGCGTCTGCCCTTTATAAAGTGAAGGGAGCGGTAAGGCCTTCTTAAAAATGGATGCGTCTGCCCGGTGTAAAGTGAAAGGAGTTGATAATATCTTTTCAAAAGAATGCGTCTGCCCGGTATAAGACGAAAGGAGTGGATAATGCCTTCTTTAAAATAACGCGTCTGCACGGTATAAGGTGAAGGGAGGGGTAACGCATTCTTTAAATGGATGCATTCGCGCGGTAAAAAGGCGAAAGGAGTTGATAATACAGTATACCCCCGCTGATCCAACAAATGTATGGCCGGACTATCGGGGTTTCTCTCGTTAATCCGACTGTCAATTCCATACAAATGAACCAAAACAAAATCACTGCACAAATTTGAAAACCGACAGCATAATGTGTTTAAATGGGTGTTTATACTTTTTAATCCGGAAATTTCGAATTAGCGAGATCCGGACTAACGAGTCGTCGAACTAGCGAGGTCCGGATAAGCGGGGGGATACTGTACCTTCTTTGAAAGAACGCGTCTGCCTGGTAAAAGGCGAAGGAAGGAGTAACGCCTTATTTAAATGGATGCATCTGCCCGGTATAAGGCGAAAGGAGCGGATAATGCCTTCTTCAAAAGAACGCGTCTGCACGGTATAAGGAGAAGAGAGGGGTAACGCATTCTTTAAATGGATGCATTCGCGCGGTAAAAGGCGAAAGGAGTTGATAATACCTTCTTTGAAAGAACGCGTCTGCCCGGTATAAGGCGAAGGAAGGAGTAGCGCCTTCTTTAAATGGATGCATCTGCCCGGTAGATGTAGTATTAAGTAGATGCTTCTGCCCGGTATAAGGCAAAAGGAGTTGATAAAACCTTCTTTAAAAGAACAGTATAAGGTGTATAAGGTGAAGGAAGGGGTAATGCCTTCTTTAAATGGTAGCGTCTGTGGAAGGCGGATATAATGCCATATATAAATGAATACGTTTCCTCGCTATAAGACGAAAGAGAGAAATAAAGGATTATCAATAATAACGTCTATCCGTAACAAAATAAAGAGAGGAGATAATATCTTAATTATATCTGGTTTGTCCGCCAGATATAATAAAGGGTTTGTAAGGGGCAATTGAAATTTGGAATACTACTTCTACATATAGTGGGAGGCCTTCCTTAGCCGTGCGGGAAAATGCGTGGCTGCCAAGCAAGACTATACTGGAGGAGGTTGTGTTCAACTTCTGACCCGGTCCAGGAAGTTCATCGAATTTTTTTTTTCACTTTTTTAGGTATAAAAGTTTTAACGTGTTAATCTTGTGTTTTACGAATGCAAAAAAGGTAACTTGGCTTAGAAACCTCACAAGTAATAATTATAGAAGTGCTGAATGAACACTAGGCTTACTTTTTCGTTTTTCAATACTATTTCTTATTTTTCGGTTATTCTTTTTTTCACATCGTACTTCTCACTTCTTAGTTCTCAATTCATTCTTCGCAGTTCTTATATTACGCTTCCTGGTTCTCACTTCTCCTTTCGCACTCTCACTTTTCCCTTCTCATTTTGTGTGTCTCAGTTCTCAATTTCCAAATCTCAGTTTTCAGTTTTCAATTCCGGTTCTCAGTACTCATTTCCCGCTCTCAGTTCCAGTTCTCAGCTCTTTGTTCGAGTTCTCAGTTCCAGTTCTCAGCTTGTAGTTCTCAGTTCTCTTTTCTCAGTTTTCGTTTCTCAGTTATTTGTTTTCAGTTCTCAGTTTCAATTCTCAGTTCCCAGTTCTCAGTTGTCAGTTCTCAGTTGTTAATTCTTATTTCTCCCTTCTTACGATTCTATGACAAAAGGTCAAAAGGACAAAAGGTCGAAAAGACAAAAGATCGAAAAGACAATAGATCGAAAGGACGAAAGATCAAAAGGTCGAAA
The DNA here is from genome assembly GCF_024139115.2 of Armigeres subalbatus. Taxonomy (NCBI): domain Eukaryota; kingdom Metazoa; phylum Arthropoda; class Insecta; order Diptera; family Culicidae; genus Armigeres; species Armigeres subalbatus. The sequence goes on from NC_085141.1 coordinate 68,243,456, forward strand.
AGCCAAAAGATCGAAAAGACAAAAGGTCGAAAAGACAAAAGATCTAAAGACAAAAGGTCGAAAAGACAAAAGGTCGAAAATACAAAAGGTAAAAAATTCGAAATGTACCTTTCGAATTTTTTACCTTTTCTATCTTTTGTATCAAGTCTATCAAGGTCCGTCAAGAACAAGTTGATAACAAGTTGGGTGTATTCCAAAATAATTTATGAAATGCATTTAACTTTAAGCAGAAAAAACACACTTATCTCATTAATCATAGTTAAATAATGAGCAATTTTCAAAGAAGGAATAATTTCCATAAAACAATATTATGAACATCAAGATAGTTTTGATAGACATAAGAAAGATTGTTGATAGGAAATGAATAAAACTTGTATTGCGCGAGACAGAGTTGTCCTATACAGTTGGCAAAAAAGGTCTTTCATTTTTAACTATTTTTAGCAAATAAATAAAATTCATTCAATGAGTACCACTAAGAGACGGATGTTTGAGTTTTCTGAATCAAAATAGTCACGCAGGCGCACGCATTGAAAATACACCGGAGTATAATACACGCTGCTGTATTTGATGTGCGGCGTGCAACATTTATCTATTTCTATTAGTGGTACTCATTGAATGAATTTTATTTAATTGTTAAAAATTGTAAAAAAACAAAAGAGTAGAGTTTTTGCTTACTGGAAAGGTCCTTCACGCGCTTCGGGATATTAGCAAAAGTCTTGTGCCGAACCGGTTCAACACTAATAGATTTCACTCGGGATTCCCGATCCTTGCTATTTGCCTTGCTCTGAAAGCCTAAGCGACGGAATCAAGAAGAGAGTTTCTTCTACTCGAAACTGAGCTACCATGTAGAAATACTTTCCTTCATAATCTTACCGCTAGTATACTTTTCTCAGAAAGTCTATGCTGCATAAGAGTGGAAGTCAATCTTTCCTTACTGGATGCCAGGGAATTTTTCGGTCTTACCCAACAGACAGTCGTCTTTAGACTAAAGCGAAAACTACAAACTTTATTGATACTTCAGAGAATATAATATTATAAATATTATATTACAAAGAATTTTTGCTTATTCTACATTTTTACAATTTTTGGTTATTACCGTTCTGCCCGCGCCCATCAAGCCGCCGTATGGATTCGATGCGCGCGTTCAGAACGTGGTACTGCTGAGTCTAGCACAAACAAATCGAGCTGACCTATGCTGGTAGTGGTAATTAATTATGTGCGGACGCGTCACTGTATGAATCAATTTTGTCATTTCGACCTTTTGTCGTCCGACCGTTTGTCCCTAACCCGCTGATTATAAACGGAGTAGTGCGGAGTAGAAAAAATCTTTTGGAAATCTTTCCGGTATTTCCACATGGAATATTTTGAATTCCATGTAAAAATCTTTGCAATTTCTACAGAAACTTCTTTGGGAATTGCACAAGAAATCTATTTAAAATATTTCAGAATTTATTGGAACCTTCTTCGACGTTTCCAAAGGAAGCTTTTAGCAATTTAAAAAAAAAATCTTTGGGATTTCCAAAGGTAAATCTTTGGAATCTCCGAAGGGATTTCTTCGCATTTTGCAAGAGGATTTCTTCGAAATTTTAGCGACATTTTTCCGGAAAGACTGCGAGATATTCTTCGGAATTCGCACAGTATGTTAATCGACTTTTTTGCGTAAAATTTTCAGGAATGTCCATGGAAAATGCATCGTTTTTTCTATGGGAAATTCTTCGGAATTTTCACCGAAACTTCTTAGGGATTTTGCAAATTGAAATTCTTCGGAATTATCAATTAAATCTTCAGTATTTTTAAAGAAAATTGTTAAAAATTTCTTCGGGAATTTCTCAGAAATTTCCACAAAAAATGTTTGTGCTCCTATAAAAAAAAGTTATCACAATTTCCGGGGGAAAGTATTTGTAGTTTTCATTAAAAAATCCGAAATTTTCTCGAGAAATTCACCCACTTTCCACTGGAAAACAGTGCTTGCTAGTAAATTTCAATCAAATTTAATTGAATATCGTTTGATCCATCTCCAGATTGGCGTAAACTGGAGACCCAAAGCGTAAGTTTAAACAGAAATGAAAGGTGAAAGCTTTTTTATCTTAGCGTTCAAAACTGACAAGCATCACAAAAAATAAGAAAAGTCCTTATTCTATTAATTATAGTACCTACCTGATTACTGTTCCCAGTCCAGCACGTAAACTGCTCATAAAAGCAGCCATCTTACGCCAATAGCTGTATTTGATGTGACATATTGTTTGGGAAACACCGCCACTAAACTGAAGATTGGTTCTACCCTATCAAGCGAAGAATCCAAGCAAAGTGACGCAGTTTGCATTAATAGGTGGGAATTAATTTGCATTTAATAGTTCAAGTGAGTTGCCATTATACCGAGGGCGTGAGCGCCTCCAGGACTGATAAGGTCGGATCAAGAAGGGTAAATGAATTAAGACCTGCAAAACGCTTCAGGCAGCATGTCACTCTGCCAGAGGCGAAGGTTGGAGGTTATATAGCACCGTACACTTTCCTGATTGGAAGGACACCTGACAAGCGTTTTGCTGATAAGTACATCAGTTACTGAGGGAACAGTGCCGCCAAATGTCAAAATTGAACCGGGCACCATCTGTCAGTTCCTTACAAATTTGGATTCCTAACACGAGAGGGTCAAATGTTGATACTCTTCTGTTAGGGAACAATTCAGCGTCGTCAGCAGGTTGTTCAAAGGGTTTCTTAGAGCCAACGTCCACTTGACGATAGTCTGCCGCTCCTAAACACGATTATGATAGAGGCATATACCAGAAATGACCTCCTCCGCGCCGCACACAATGATTGATGACGGCCGAATGACACAGACGTTTTCCTTGGCAGGATGACTGACCGGCTTGTTCCATACTTGCAAAGTAGGTAGGTATACATGCGAACAAATGAGCGGCCGGCTCTAGAAAGGCAGATGGAGATTGATCGCTTGGTAAGTTGATTGAAGGACCTGCGGAGCATTTGCGCCGCCGTGGGTGGTGCTTTGTTGCTGATGAAGCACCCGATGTAATGGAAAACTAATTGTCACTGGTTGCGTTGGGGATGGATGCTGATGGAGCACTACCACACAAAGGAACGAGAGGCTTTTTTTCCAGCGTTTTTCATGCATTAAAAGGTAAGTCTTTGTTGTTTGCCGAAATAATCAAAGCATTGTATAGTGTCGGAAAGGATTTTGTTCTGAGAACGTGCATTTGGATAAACTTGCTTTGATAGTGTAATGCATGCGGACCTTTTGAAACGCATTGCTCACGTGAAAGCTTAGGAATGCATGACCAGATAAAGTGTTTAATGCATTTTTTCCTTTTGAAAAGTTGAATAAACCTTTTTGGCATTTCCATACAGCAAATGTTTAATTCAAGTGTATACAGCTTTCAGTTTTAGCGGTTTAAGCGGTTTTGAAAGATAATTTTCTTTGTGAAAAGGTAGATAATTTTTTGGATCTCGTGCGCTTTTTAAATAGATTAGTTTCTGTTTATTTTTGTTGCTGTAGTTTGTTTCAAGAAGACGTTGTATATGAAAAGGGGCTTTATATAAGAAAATTTGTAAAATGCCTAATCTGCCTAAAAATTAGATAAGAAAATACTTGTTCCAGATTTAGGCTTAGTTTCTGCAGCCCTCACTTTGTACCGTTAAAAGTGCCAAAACGATAAAAAAACGATCCACTAAGGAGTATTTCGACCCAAATCCTGGCCAAAAATCAAAAACAATATTTTTAGATATCTCCATATTATTTTTCGTTTTTGTACTCTCAAATAGTAATACTAATTTGCCATGGGATTTTTGGATCAATATTGATTACTTGTGAGCAATGCTGGCTGCCAAAACTTCACCATAATTTACATGTTAGTTTTATCGCAATTACCCATGAAAAAATGTTCGTGTTTTATCGTGTTTTTCTGGGTTATCATTGATTTTTAAGATGAAAATCAATATAGGTACCAATAATGAAGGTATGTAAAAACGTTTCCAAGTATAATTCGATCTGAAATTGTTTTCAGGTGATCCAGGATGATACCTTTTTTACAAAAATATGGTTTACTAAATTTGACTTTCGATTAGGTTCCAAACCCGATCAAGCAACAAAATTGTCAGCGTTGGGAAGATTGGAGTTTCCTTAATAAGCTCCATAAACAACATTTCACGTATCCTCACGTAATCGTGAGTTGTTTTTATTTTAATACTAGCAGACCAGACGAACTCCGTTTCGCTCAAAATTGATTTTTTCTCTGATTAGATTTTGAGTTATGAAGAAATTGGTTTTTCATTTCACAGTAAAAAAAAATTGTAATATCACATCAGATTTGATGCACATCATCGCCGTCGTAAATCAGATGTGATATTACATCTGTTTTGTGTAACAAAAAGTGACGTAATTAGCATTTTCTTCCAAAATAAAGCGCTGTAAGAAATTTGTGACGTAATATGTTCGACGTAACGACAAAAACGACGTAATAAGAAGGCAAATGAAACCGCGCTTTCGGCAGCTGGGTTAGGGGTGCTCAGGAATTTTCTTTCATGCTTCTAAAATATATTTAAAAAAAATTTATATTGTAATTTATTTCTCATAATTTCCGTCAGTATACAACATCATAGTGAATTATTGATTCTCTTTTCAACTAACATGATTTTGAAACAACAAGTTTTTGTATACTAACAATATTACAAATTTTTAGTTTAGGATTTCATGATTTTATGGGCCCTCCTTAGCCGTGCGGTAAGATGCGCGGCTACAAAGCAAGACCATGCTGAGGGTGGCTGGGTTCGACTCCCGGTGCCGGTCTAGACAATTTTCGAATTGGAAATTGTCTCGACTTCCCTGGGCATAAAAGTATCATCATGTTAGCCTCATGATATACGAATGCAGAAATGGTAACTTGGCTTAGAAACCTCGCAGTTAATAACTGTGGCAGTGCTTAATGAACACTAAGCTGCGAGGCGGCAATGTCCCAGTGGGGGATGTAATGCCAATGAAGAGAGATTTCATGATTTTATATTCTTAGATTTTTAGTTAGTGTTTAAGGATTTGTGAGGACTTGATTTCATGATTTCATGATTTTATATTCTTAGATTTTTAGTTAGTGGTTCCTTTAAGTATTCCTCCAGAGCTTCCCTAGGGAATTCCTCCAAAAGTTTCTTTGGAAAATCCTCCAAAAGTTCCTCAAATCATTCGTCCAGGAGTTCAAACGGCAATTCTTCCAAAAGCTCCTCCGGAAATTCCTTCCAAAGTTCCTCGGGAATTTCCTCTCAAAATTTCTCCAAAAATTCTTTCGAAAATTCTTCCGCAAGTTTCTTTTCAAATTTCTCCAGAAATTCCGTTGCAAATTTCGTATGCAGCTTTTTTTTAAATTTCTCCAGAAGTTCCTCCGAAAATTCCTCCAGTCTATTCGGAAATTCCACCAGGAGTTCTTTTGGAAATTCCTCCAGAATTTTCTCCAGAAACCTCCAGAAGTTCCTTCAGAAATTCCTCCAGGAGTCCCTTAGGAAATTCCTTCAAGACTTCGGCAATTCCTTCAAAAGATTTAAAATAAAAATCCTTTAGGAGTTCCACCAGAAATTCTTCCAGGATATCATAAAAGAAATATCTCTAGGAGTTCTTTCAAAAAGTTCTGCAGAAGTTCTTCTGAAAATTTCTCCAGAACTTACTCTAAGAAATCCTCTGAAAATCCCTTCAGAGTATTCTATGGAGTTTCTCAAAATATTCTTTCAAGAGCTCCTGCGCAAATCAATCCTTCCTGAAGTTACTCAAAAAATATCTTCCAGAAGTTCCACCAGAAATTCCTGCAGGAGTTTCTCAAGGAATTTCTCCAGAAGTTCCTTACGAAACTCTTCCAGGAGCTCCTTGAGAAAGCCCTTCTGGAATTGATCCAGAAATTTCTCCAGAATATCGTCCAGGAGATCCTTAAAGAAATTTCCCAAGAGTTCGTTCGGAAATTATTCAAGAAGACCCTAAGGAAGTTCATCCAGGAGTTTCTTCAAGACGTCCTCTGGAAGCTCCTCCAGCAGTTCCTTTGAAAATTAACCAAAAAGATCTTCCGAATTTTCTGGTTTTCCTTCGGAAGTTTTTATTTTTCAAAAGTTCTCCGGAAATACCTCCAGAAGCTCCCATGGAATTTTTTTCCAGAGTACCTTCACAAATTCTTTCAGAAGTTTTTGATTTTGGAAACTCTTCCAGGAGTTCTTCAAGTAATTCGTCCAAGAGTTTCTCTAAAAGGCTCTCAAGGAAGGAAAATTAAACTTCCTTTAAATATTCCTCCACAAGCTCCTCTAGAACTTTTCCAGGAAATTCTTTTAAAGGTTTCTTTTGAAAATCCTCCAAGAGATTATCCAAAAATACCTCCAGAAATTCTTTTGGAGATTCCTCCTTCGAAAATTACTCCAGAAGATCCTTCAGAAAATCCTTTGGAAATTTCTCCATAAGCCCTTCCTGAAAATTCCTCTAGAAGTTCCTTCGGAAATTCATAACGGCGTTCTTCTAGAAAACCAGCCGGGAGTTTCTCCGGAGAAACCTTTGGAAGTATTTTCTGGGAACTTCTTGAGGAGAAGCTTCAGGGAAGTTTTCAAATTTCTGGAGCAATTTCTGGAACTCATAGAAGAAATTGTGATGGAACTCTTGGAAGAATCTCTGGAGAATCCCTTTTAGAATTTTATGGAAGAATTTATGAGCTAACTCCAGAAGGAATTTCTGATAGAACTCTTGAAGAAATTTCTGCAGGAGTTCCGCCAAAAATTCCTTCTGTTTCTTCGGATTTTTCGGAGATCCTCCTAACCCAGAGATGCCTTCAAGAAATCTTCAGGAGTTAGCTCGAAAATCTTATCCGTCAATTCTTCTTAGAGTTCCTCCTGAAGTAATTTTTGAAGATCTTCTAGTAGAATTTCTTGATGAGCTTGTGGAGGAATTTTCGGAATAATTCTTGGGGGATTTTTTGGAGGGATTACTTGAGGATTTTTTGTGGCATTTGGGGAGGCACTCCTGGAAGGAATTCTTGATGAACTTTTAAAGGAATTTCTGGAGGATCTGCTGGAAAATTTTTAAGGGTGCTCCATGAGGACTTCCCGGAGGAATTCTTAGAAGAATTGACGGATGAGCTCGTGGAAAATTCCCAAATTTCTGATTAAAATTAATCTCTGTGATAGGAGGGTAAGGGGATCAAGCAGTTTCTGAAAGAACTCTGGATGATTTTCTAAAGATCTCCTGAAGATTTTCCGAATAATCTAGGGAGGTTTACTGGAGGTTTTTTCGAAGGGATTTCTGACTGAATTTTTGGAGACCTTCTGAAGGAATACGTGTGGGAACTCCTGAAGGACTTTCCGGGAAAATTCCTGGAAAATCTACCGAAGAAACTCCTGAAGGAATTTTCGGAGACCTTCTGGAGCAATTTCCGGAAGAACTACTGGAGGAATATCTTGAGGAACTCCTGGAGGGATTCATGAAGACAGTTTCGGAAAATTTTCCGAAGGAGCTCCTGGAAGATTTTATTGAGGAACTTTTCTGGGAAACTTCTGGGAATTTTTGGAGAATTTCTTGGAGAAATTTCAGGCGAATTTCTGAAGATCTTTCCGAACCAACTCGTGAATATTTTTTTGGAGGAACACCAGGAGAAATGTCTGTGGGAATTTTCAAAGAAGCTTCTATAACGAATTTTTTGAAGAAACTACCAAAGGAACTTCTGGATGAATTTTTAAAAGAACTCTTTCTGGAAATTCGGGAGAGACTCCTAAAGGAATTTTCGAAGGAACTCCTGGAGATATTCTTGAGAAACTCCTGGAAGAATTTCTGGAGGATCGCCTGGAGAAATTTTCGCATGAACTTTTGGAAGAATTTTCGGAGGAAGTTCTGAAGAGACTTTGGGAGAAAATCCCGATGGTATTTCTGGGGGAGCTTTTAGAAGGTTTTCCAAACAAATTTTCTGAGAAATTTCCTGGAAAAGTTCGACAGGTACTTCTTCGACAGTAATTTCCGAAAGAACTCTTGGGGAATATTTCTTGAGGAACTCCTGGAGGATATTCTTGTGAAATTTTTGAATCAATTAAGGAAGGAATTTTCAGAAGGATTCTTGGAGGATTTTTCGAAGGACTTTTCGAAAGAGCTCCTGGAAGAGCTTCCTGAAGAACTTCTGGTTAATTTGTTTGAGAAACTTTTGGGAGAATTTTTGGTGGATTTTTTTAAGGAATTTTCGCAGGATTTCTTGGAGAAATTTCTGAATAAATTTTTAGACAAACTTTTGGTGAACGTTCTGAAGGAACTCCTGGAGTAATTTTTGATGGAACTCCTGGAGGAATTACCAAAGCAGCTTCTGGGGCAGTTTCTGGAAAAACTTACGGAGGAATTTGGAGAAATTTCCAAAGGAATTCCTGAAGGATCTTCTAGAGTAATTTGCGAAGAAAATTCTGGAGGGACTTAGGGAGGAATCTCCGAAGGAATTTCTTGACGTATTTTTGGATAATCTTTTGGAGAATTTTACAAAGAAGCTTTTAGAAGAATTTCATGGAAAAGTTCTAGAGGAGCTTGTGGAGGAATATTTAAAGAAAGTTGGAGGAACATCAGGAGAAATTCCTGGAAGAGATTCAGAAAAATTTGCGGAAGAATTTCCGAACAAGTCTTCAAAGGAATTCCTTGAGAACTTTTTAGAGGAACTCTTGGATGAATTGCTTGAAGAACTCCTTGAAGAATTAAAAAAAAACTCCTGATCCTTCCCGAAAAAACTCCTGATATTTCCGGATAAATTTCAAAAGGAACTCGTGGGGGAGTTTCCAGAGGACGACTTGGAGAAACTCTGGAGAATTTCGGGAGAAATTCCTTAAGAAACTCCTGGAGGAATTTCTGGTGGAACTTGTGGAAGTTTTTATTTGTTTGAGTAACTTCAGGAAGGATTGGTTTGCGCAGGAGCTTTTGAAAGAATATCTTGAGAAACTCCATAGAACGCTTTCTTGGATTTCTTGGAGTAATTTCTGAAAAAAAATTCAGAAGAACTTCTGCAGAACTTGTTGAAGGAACTCCTAGAGCCATTTCTTTTATGATCTCCTGGCAGAATTTCTGGTGGAACTCCAATAGGTTTTTTTTTTTTTTTAGAATCTTTTGAAGAAATTGCCGAACTCCTGGAGGTATTTCCTGAGGGACTCCTGGAGGAATTCCTTGGAGGACTTCTTCAGGAATTTCTGAAGGAACTTCTGGAGGTTTCTGGAGAAATTTCCAAAGGAACTCTTGGTGGAATTTCCGAAGAGACTGGAGGAATTTTCGGAGGAACTTCTGGATAAATTAAAAAAAAAGCTGCTTAAGGAATTTGGAACAGAATTTCTGGAGAAATTTCCAAAGGAACTTGCGGAAGAATTTTCGAAGGAACTTGTGGAGAAATTTTGAGAGGAAATTCCCGATGAACTTTGGAAATAATATCCGGAGGAATTGCCGATTGAACTCCTGGACGATTTGAGGAACTTTTGGAAGATTTTCCAAATAAAAATTTGGGTGAATTTCCTGGGGAAGCTCTGGAGGAATACTTAAAGGAACTTCTGGAGGAATTCATGGATGAGTTTTAGAAAGAATATGCGGAAAAAGTTCCGCAGGATCTCCTGGACGAAATCCTTGAGGAACTCCTGAAGGAATTTCCAAAAACTCCTGGAGAAATTTGCGCAGGTACTCCTGAAATATTTTTCGGAGAATTAAAAAAAACTCTTGGACTTTGTCCTGGAGGAATTACTCCTGGAGAAAATTCGGGACAAATCAAGCATACGAATGATATTCAATTTGCAAAAAAAAAAATAACCGCGGTAGAGGTTGGTACTCGGATTCTGATGGCTTTTCCGCAAACGGGACCTGTCTAGAGAGTAGGAGGAGATATTTAACAAAAATGATTTTCGTACAGCCGAGTTGCCGAATAATATACAATTATTTAAAAAAATTATAAACATTTAAAGAATTGATTTTAAATCTATTTTTTTAAATTTTTCTTCGTAGTACGCAAGTCTGGCCAAGAGCTTTTTTTCGCTATATTAGTATGACGTTGGAATTTGGTTTTCTCTCATCGGTAAATTATTTACGTTTAGGTACGAACTATTTTTTCAGCTAGGATTTCACAAAACAAAAGAACTTTAAAAAACAAGTATACCTATAACAAATATTTTTCAGATCAGTTCTAATGTGCCGTATGAGATGGTTACCTGTTTTCTCGGATTGATGCTGGTTGACATTTGTGATCGGATTATCCGCTTTGTCTTCCTTTTCTCTCTGCACTTTCACTGGGTCCGGTTGTTGCTGTTTCGCTTTTTTCCTGGAGCACCGGACCCGTCAACGCGCCCCCTGTGTCATCATCGTGATTGTTGATCCCGTGGATTTGCTCTGCAACAAAAACGAAACAACCATTTGAAAATATGTCTGCGTTTCCATGCATCGGAGATAATCTTACCTGCTGGGTTCCTTTATTGCCGATGTATCCAGATTCTTCAAAAAATGGGGGCTTTCCGTGGCCACGAATTATTTTTTCCTTCAGAAGTGCACTCGAAACACGAACAATCAAATGAAAACTTCTCGAATGACTCAGATGACAGTTGTGATTCGGTTTCGTAATATTACATAGATTTGGCGCTATATATCACATTTCAATGTAATATTTTGTGTGTTTTTAAACTAAAATGATGTGCATCATTTTGAATGTAATAAAATACATAAGTAATGAGGTAATTTTATGCTAGTTTAGCGCAGACATAAACATATTTTCAACAATTAGATTTTGCGTCGAGCGATGTACAAACCCATCGATCTGACGTAAAAATACGTAAAATCCATTTTTACAGAAGTTGTGTCACGGCATATTAATATTTTTTTTGCTGTGTTGTATTTGTATTGTAGCCCCCCTTTCCAAAGTGAGTAGGGGTCTCGAACCATCTTAAGAACATTCCCCGGCCCCAGAAACCTCTGCATACAAATTTTTATGCCGATCGGTTCAGTATTTTCCGAGTCTATAAGGTTCAGACAGACAAAAATTCATTTTTATGTATACAGATAGTGAAATTAACTAAGAAAAGCTATTAATTGTAAAAATGCATGAACTCCTGTACGATATGTGTATAAAAGTGTCTTTCTCAAATTGATGCTTCCCAAAAGTATAACCTTGTTTTTTGTCTCAGTCGATTCTTTAACTAATTTATTGTCAAATTACCCAAAGAATATTATTATTTGATGCCTCTAAATATTTTTAAAATTTGAACAAAAAGAAAATAAAACGGGCTGCAGAATTAGCCAAATGTAGGATGAAAACCGGTAAACAGTAAGAAAGTGTGAGAACAGAGATCGAGTATAAAGCGAGATGTGAATGAAGAAGATTAACTTCAATAGCAACCTCTTAGCTTTCCAAATGTTTCACCGTGTGTCATTTTCGATATGGTGCACCGGCGGTTCAACACGAGGTTCAACGTGAAAAATCGAATTTATTAGGGTAAAACGTCCTAATGTTGTATTATATATACCACACAGGCCACTTCGGCCTTAGTCTGAATAAATAAATAAATAATCCTAATGTTGTGGTATGTCCTAATGTTGCGGTAGTGTTAAAATAGTCAATTCTGGATATAACAGCACCAAAAATAATTGTGGATCCGCTAAAACTCTTCGAATCAGCCACTAGAACACCATTTGTTTGACAAAATTCCGTTCGAAATGATGAAAAATCAACATTTTTGAATAAAAAATGCATCCTTTAAGCCTATTATTGGGGTAGTGCTAAGGTCCTATTGTTGTGGTATCACTCTCCATAAGAAATACACGCAATACCGCAACAATAGGACTGACCTTCAAAAAATATCACAACGATAGGCAACTGCGTCCTATTATTGCGGTAGTTTGATTTTATTGTGACAAAACAAAACAACAAAAGTATAGCACAATTGACATAATGTTTACGAATTTAGAGATAATGAGTATCCTATTCGACTACTGCAATGCGAAAAAAGGATGAACAGTTCATTTTTAAAGATTTTTCGAAATCAATTTTGTTCTGACGCGGTGCTTAACCCCTCCATAATAGGTCGTTTTACCCTATACATATTAGCAAAAACATGTCTACTACAATTTTGCTAAACATTTGATTTTCCGTTGGCTTTCGATTAACTTTAATCGATTATGTGCACAAAAAACATCAGGCATCCTTATTTTTTTGTGATGACATTTTGAAGTGTGTGTGTTTAACGTGTATCGATCCTTTTTGGCACGGATGGCGCCACATGCGGGGTCGCCAAAATTTCGTGAGAGTGAATCATATTGTTAATATAGTATATTTGCTGCTATTCAACATCACTTTGGAGGGAGTAATACGAAGGGCAGCGATTGACACGAGTGGTACAGTTATTTGGTTTCGCCGACGACATTGATTTTATGCGTAACTTTGAGAGGATGGAGGAAGCCTATATCAGACTGAAAAACGAAGCTAAACGGATTAGACTAGTTATGATTACGATAGACATGATAGGAAGAGGCGCATGAGAGGACAACGTAATGGTAGGAAATCTTACGTACTTTGGACTCAGCTCCGATCGATTAGACTTCGCCGCCCTAGCAAACTGATTATATACAAAACGCTTATTAGACTGATAGTTCTCTACGGACACGAGACCTAAACGATGCTCGTGGAGGACCAACGCGCACTGGGAGTTTTCGAAAGAAAAGTGCTGCGTACCATCTATGGTGGGGTGCAGATGGCGGACGGTACGTTGAGTTGCATCATCTGCTGGGAGAGCCATCCATTGTTGACACCCCGAAAATCGGAAGACTGCGGTGGGCCGGGCATGTAGCCAGAATGTCCGATGGGAACAAGAAGGCGAGGTAAACAGCGAGCAAGGTGGAAGATGACTTGCGGACCCTCCGTAGACTGCGTGGTTGGTGACGTGTAGCCATGGACCGAGCCGAATGGAGAAGACTCTTATATACCGCACAGGCCACTTCGGCCTTAGTCTGAATAAAAAAAATCAAGCTTTATCTGGAATAAGGGCGAATGTCGCAAGAGAGAATTCTCTTCGCCGACTTCCCCTCTTTTAAATTTAAGTGACAAGCAGATGATTTTGTTGCGGTTTTCCCCTCAGAACGAAAGAAAACAATGAAAACTTGCATTCTGAGGTGATAAACCGCGATGAAATCCTCTGCTTGTCACTTTTATTTAAAAGAGGGGAAGTCCACGAAGAGAATCCTCTCTTGCGACATTCGCCCTTTTACCAGATAGAGCTTGAAATATAATAATAAAAACTGCACTGAAACAAATTATTTTATTGACGATAAGTAAAATGAATTTCAATTATTTGCGTATGGGTATGACAATTAATCTGAAGTACCTATTGCGCTTTTTGCTCTTTACAAGAGTTTTACGAGAATTCTTTTCTCTCAGTGATCTTTTTCTCACACTCAATACCCTCAAACATTTTTGATTTTCCGTGTATATTATTTTTGTGTGAGTGCTCAATCTGAAAACAAATAGACAGAGTGTACACGCTTACATGTGACTAACAAGTAATGTGTTATTATTAGGTAGATTCCAGTAGTAAAAATCGAACAACCTGAAATGCGAGTGAGTGTGAGGAAAATAAGCTGTGAAATCACAATCTACAGATAACGTTTTAAATTGGTGAAATCGGCAATATTATCTTTGATATTAGTAAACATTTGTAAATTAAGGTTACACAGAACCTTTACTTACTTATCTTTATAAAAGCTGTAACATAAAGCTTCATTTGATATTCCAAATGGAAACTATCACTGCTCATTATGGCTATTGGAAAAAGTAACCTGTTATCATCAGAACAATTAAAGCTACAGTCTCTCGGAGAGCCTCTGCTGCCGACTCAGCAATGACTAGCGATTCATACGGGCCCAGTGTTAGGCTATACGGAACGATAGTTTGTCCAACTTTGTATCGAGAATCTGTTCCAACTACTCGCACGACCGTATTGTTTCCAACATCATGAAGATACCCCAAATCGACAGTCGTAATTCTGTTCTCCAAATTCACGACAGTTATGAAATATCTATCATACGCTTCGTTGGGATCGTCCTGTGGTTTGATGTAACGAACAAATGCGAAAACATTTTCTGCCAACGCTCGGGATTTAAAGTATCCATGGGTGTAAACGCGGTTTTTTCGCAAAGCAACCGCATCCACGTAGAACTGATATGTACTGTAGTCTGCCTCCTGTTGCTTCCGTAGATTGGTCTGACGGTAATATGGATTCATTGGTAGCCACGTTTTGTTCGCCGTTGAAAAACCTGCATTGTAGGAGTCATCCCACTGAAAAGGAGTACGCTGGGGATCCCTAGATTTCCACTTGTACTCCTCGGGTCCAACATTGCAACCCTGTGGATCGAGGCTGTCTTCGTAGGAAATGTCTCTGTAGTCCAGCATTCCTATCTCTTCGCCATTGTAGGTTACGGCTACGCCAGGCAACGTTAATAAGATTAACAGCATGCCGTCGATGCGTTCCGGACCGTAGCGACTACCGACTCGAGGTTGATCGTGGTTCCCTAGCTGAAAAATGGCATTGGATAGCATTCACATTTTGCTAATTTGGTACTCGTATCGTTGGATAAAAATACGGATTTTGTTTAGGTGCATCCGTGAGGATAAAAGCCACTTACCACCCAGTTAGTAATCTTTCCCCGCGGCATGTTTTCAAGGAAGCGATCGATGACATATTTAAAGTCACTGGCTTTGGAATCAGTATTCAGCTCGGTGATCATGGCAAAGTTGAACGGAAAGTGGGCTCGCTGTTCGGTGCCATCGTCCGATTCATAGTACCGCATGATCATGTCCAAACTAATGTAGGCTTCAGTCATCATTATTCTGAAAATAAATTTTCCTAAATAATCTCAACATGTTGGTCATTTGAAAATAAAATTACATCGCTTCTCGATCATTTTCCTCAACAAACTCGTCTATGACGCGTCTCCAGTGGCCAATTACGTCATATGTTTCCATCTAATGTTTGCAATAATGAACTATGGTAGTTATTTAATGTAATTCAGGGTATTGCTTACCAAACTGTTTGTATACATATGATTGGTGTAACCGTAGCTTAACGGATCAGATGGATCGTCAACGGGTTCGTCCCGGAAGAATTCATCCTCGAACATGTGATTTATGGCATCCACACGAAATCCAGAGGCGCCTTTTCCCATCCAAAAGCGCAGAATGTCGTCGAACTCTGCAATCACCTTTTCATTGCGATAATTCAAATCTGGTTGTCCTACCTCGAATTGGTGGAGGTAGTATTCTTTTCGAATGTCGCTCCATTCCCATGCTGATCCATAGAATACAGAATTCTGGAAATATATCACCAATATTTGACTCTTTTTAATAAACGTATCAATATGCGACCATAATTACCCAGTTATTCGGAACATCGGGCTTGTCCTGTCCTTCAACTGGCTTACCAGGGTGCCACACGTAGTAATCCTTGTAGGGCTCTAAGCCGTGTTCCGATTGGTTAAACCACCAGTGCTCTATGCTGGAGTGATTCGGCACAAAATCCAAAATTATTCTGATTCCAAGCTTCTTTGCCTCGTCGAACAGTTTTTCCAGATCCTCGTTGGTGCCAAACAGTTCGTCGACTTCAAGAAAGTCACTCACATCATAACCGAAATCTCGTTGAGGTGATTTGAACACCGGACTCAGCCACGTTGCGTCGATTCCGGTATCCTTGAGATATTGGAGTTTCTCCGTTATACCTTTGATGTCCCCGATTCCATCTCCATTGGTGTCGTAGAAAGAGCGAGGATAGATTTGATAGAATACGGCCGTTTCCCACCAGTCTTTATTGGGTTGTTCTTGGCTGATACTAAAGACTACTAGTGTGACCAGACCGAGCAGTAAGGTCTTCATTATGCAAGCGATCTAATTGAGCTACCGATCTGTGCCACTGATAAACTGACAATGCAAAGTTTGGAGCAATTGAACATCTTTATGGCGCGTGGCTTTATTATCTGTTCCTGGCAGATATCCCACTTCGTAGATAACGATGCACTATGGGAGTGTTCGTATAATGAAACGCGAAAATGGGTGGTGATTTAGCATTTGAGCACATAGTTTGAGCTAAAACCTATACACATATGTAAATTAAAAGAATTGGCAAAGGGTTGCTGTAAAATTTGTTTGATAATTGATCCAATATGAGACAGTTATGCTTGCAGCGGCAGTTTAATTTACACAGATAAAAATATGTTGTGATTTTATTTTATTTTCATGCACATATTTGGAGGATGCAATAAACGCAACTGTTCTTTTAAATCGAAATAAATTTAAACTGTGTCGGCTTGTAAAAATCAGCCAAACTTAATTGAATATGAAATGTTAATTCATTTGTAGTGATTAAATGCAATTTACCACGTCGTTTAATTTTCAAAACTATTTGCTGTGTGTATTTATTGTTCCCTCACAGGTGATGAAAATTAGTTCTCTATTTCACAGGTCAGTATTCCAAATAAAAACATCATTTTAGACACATTTCAACTCGTTGTCTAGATCTACCAAATCATGATTTCTCCTCTTGAATATTATGCAGTACAATATAAACGAACTGTCTAAAGCTACCCAAAATGAGCGAACCAAACAAGATTTGATCGAAATCAATTAACATTTTCCGAAATAAGTGGCAGTACAATTAGCTCGAGTCGCGGCTCTAAAATGTAAATAAGACTAACGAATTTCCGAACGGATAGCACTCATCGTTTCCAGTGCCGGTATTAAATCATTCATGATCCCAGATCGAAAGCGTTGATTGGATCCGATTTTTCTGGCTCCTGGCCCCAGCAAAGCGGTAAATTCGGAGGAAAAATGGAATGACTTCTTGACTCGATGATAATTTATTATTAAAACTGCTTTTCGTCGTTTTGCAGCCTTCGGTTGTTCGCTTACCTAATGGGCTGCAGGGGCCAACAAAGGTGAGATAATTAGTCTTGGAATATTCAAGTGTCATCTTCGAAGTTTATTCTCGCTTCGAAGAGGAAATACTTTTGCATTGAAAACAGGCATGTTTAAAATTCCACCCAAGAACGGGTCGACTGATAATGGAATACTGAATTATTTTGCAGGATTTGTTCTTTCCAGTCGCACGTGAATGTGCGATAAGAATAATTCATGGTTGGTATCGTTAATTGTAATATGCACAGTAAAGACAATTTCACGCGAAGAAAGAAGTTTTTCTTATGGCCATCCCTCGTGCCGTGCCAGTAAGCCGAGCTGGGTCTCCATCAAAAGCATTAGGCTATGGAAGTAGGTATCTAGTTCAGAAATTAGCAAAGAAAACGCAACAAAATATAATACTTGAGGGGGATGACACCGAAAAAAAAAAACAATTATACCAAGCGTTTATACTTATAAAAACTTAATTTATTTTCTCTTCTTACGATATGCTTACTACATGCTTCCTAAAGCATCTCCATGAAAAATCTTAAAGTTTGATACCCACCCATATTGCTAGGGTTCTGAACGTTTTTTCAAATTGGCCACTTCCCCCGGGGCACCTGGAACCTACTACTGAGCGGTCAGGGTAACTGATCGTCCTGAATATGCTTCCTGAAGCATCTCCATGAAAAATCTTGAAGTTTGATACCAATATTGATATGGTACCGGATAATATATACGTGATTGGAAGGATATACGTAATTGACCATAGTATCCGGAAACAGGTCTACTAAAATGGCCATATCTCGGATGTTTTTCAACGGATCTTAGCGCAACCACCCGCATTCAATTTTCAATAAGATCTAGTTTCTAGGAAAATAGTGTTCATCGAGGTAATTTTAGACCACACAAAAATACGAGCAACAGAAAAAATGTGTTTTTGACATGGCCTCCGAAAATCCGGAACATCTCCGGTGTCCGGTGGCCAGTATTCGTGACTATGTATGTTCCTAAATCTTGACTAAATTTGCCGTCGAATGCTTCCGGCTTTGTCCAATTTCATCAATTTTTCAAAAAGTTATAAAGATTTGAATTTGGGCCAAATTTTGCCTATCTCAATCATTTTGCCTAACCCCTGTAGTAGTTTAGGTATGGATAGTAGTAGTCAGGGGCCCTCCTTAGCCTAGCGGTAAGCTGCGCGGCTATAAAGAAAGACCATGCTGAGGGTCGATGGGTTCGATTCTCGTTGCCGGCCTATGCAATTTTCAGTTTGGAAATTTTCTTGACTTTCCTGGGCTTTAAAGTATCATCGTGTTAACCTCATGATATACCAATGCAAAAATGGTAACTAAGCTTTAAAACCTCGCGGTTAATTACTGGCGGAAGTGCTGAATAAACACTAAGCAGCGAGGTGGCATTGTCCCAGTGGGGGATGTCATCACCCTACGCCTACCCAATTTCGTTGTTAAATTGATTAGAGACATGTTCTGCATATCAACGAATAGCCCGAGGTAGGCCAAAAAATCGGCACCGCTGATATCTGCTACCGAGAAGTTCCATGGTAACTTCCTTCTTAGTTCAAGGTGGACGGGGACGAATTTATATGTGTGTAACTTGCTGCTACTCCAGGAGATCACCCATTACGCATCATTACAGTCGGCTGAGGTTTCGCCATACTTGGATCACTGTTGGACTCTGACTGAGGGAGAACCAGGGATGACAGATACATTGTTTATAAGTCTGTTATTAGAAATTAGAAATTATTTTAAAAACCATGCACTTTTGACAACGTTGAATATCGAGGTTTAAATAATCAAAAGTCGGTGTATAACTTAATCAAGTCAAGTACGAGATACTTAAGACGGTCTTACTGTTGAGGTCAAAATTATTATTGTACGTGTTGTAAGTATTCTTGAATACTGTAAAGTTACAATCAAGTGGTGGAATTGGGGAAGGGTCGTTTGGCCGAAACCCATTCGGCTGAAAGCCATTTGGCTGAATTCCACTAGGCCGAAAGTTGTTTGGCCAAATATACGAACAGACTATTCGGCCGAAAGGATCGTTTGGCAGGAAGGGTCGTTTGGCCGAAAGGGTCACTTTTTTCTAACCGTGTAGATGAGCGAAGATAAATCTTTTGTCTCCAAAAAAAACTGCCAAACGTGTCTCCAAACGAGCATGATGTCAAAAATGAACTTTTTATAGAAGGCCCGGAGACCCATAGTGTTATATACTGATCGACTCAACTCGACGAATTGAGGTGATGATTTTTTTTTCTTCCTAAGCAATGGAGGGGGAATCTGCTCAACAGACATCCTGGGTTGACCAGGAAGTGCGGGGTTAGGGATCACCGAGGGAGGCAGGACTACATCCCCGACCCGCTAAACCGTTTCCATTGCCGCCAAGCCCATAGTCCCTTCGGTACAACCAGAAAGTAATGCTTCAAAGGGGGGCCAGTGCATAACGCACCCTCGAGGTTAGCTGCGTGTCCTTGCAGCACCGAACATCGTAACTTGCTTTTTAGGAGAACACCGTGGTATCGTGCCATCGCGTTGCCGGCTTTCCAGGTGGCCTTACCACGTCCTATGTCCTCGGAAGGTTGGAAGGGTCGACTTCGCGCCTGCTTCCCTCTGCACGACTGGTATCAAGAATGATGATGCCGCGTGCATCCCAAATAGACCTTTCTGCGTTAGGGCCTATTCGCCAGCACACAGAGGAACTTGCCGACGCGGTGCCTACGCCTGCCCCAGCCTTGATGAGGACCCCTTTCCGTCCTCTGGCTCGGAACCCTTTCCGTCCTCGGGCTCGGAACCCGCCCGGTTGACCGACGCCGCGAAAGCGACGATACCATGTTGTTCTTCGCGCGGCCACTTGTTCGATAAAAGGATCGAGTTCGACCACAGAGCATGACCACCGGTATGACCCATGAAGCCGACTCCGATCCCTTGGACCACCTCTTATTTGCGCCTGAACTAGCCATCCTTGAGTCCACGCGCCACCTTCTGTGTAGCTCCGAGACGATTTGGGCGATAGCCGATAAAACGGCGTTCCAGCCAACTTCATCTTTACACATCCTCCGAACTAGGTTGTCCGGGGTAGTGTCCAGACCACATGTGGCAAGCATGTGGTCACGCATTGCGCGAAAACGTGAGCACACGAACAACACGTGTTCCGCCGTTTCCTCTAAACCTGCGCACACCAAACATTCGGGCGAGGCCGAGCAAGCCAGCTGCGTTACCTGCACTTTGATTTTGCAGCACGCTTAAACGCCGGGCACATCGAACCCCCCATGGGGTGCTTGCTGTTCACAGCTTTGCTGGAACAAATCAAACAATTGGGAGGGTTCGTGCAGCATTGTGCCTTATGTCCCTCCAATCCGCAGCGTCGGCAGAGATTGCGTCTGTCAGGGCCTTTGCAGTCCCATTGCTTGTGCCCTGGTTCCAGGCACTTGAAGCAAACTTCGGGTTGCTCGTATATGCGCACAGGGCATGTGTATATGTGTGTGTATGTGTGTGTGTATGTCTGTGCGCAAAACACGTATAAAAAACTCACTCGTTTTTTAAGCACTAATCCTTAACCGATTTTCTTGCAACAAGTTGCATTTGACGCAGAATCTTGCCTCATTGTTTCCTTTTGAATTTGGCTTGAAAGCCAAAATACTATAATACTAGGCTCCATCGCGGCTAGGTGGATTTCTCTGGGTTTTTTTAAATATGAAACTGTATCTGAATGATACAAACATCCCAAGACAAGACTGATCACCATCGATGCAAACTCGTGGTGCAGCTACATTGTCTTCTTTTAAGTCTCTTCCTGTCATGTACGTACATCGTCTTCCACGTGTTCCTGACTGAAACAGGTTTCCTCCATCTTGATAAAGTTACGTGCCAAAGCACCAATGCCAACCAACATCATATTAACAGAGTAATCCATACCAAAGCGTAACTTTATCAGAAAATTCACATTTGTGCATTAACTGCCATAGGAAACGAATATAACAAAATAATACATATTTAAGTACTCTGTTCTGTAGTGTACTCATAACATGTAAGGGAAGTTGAAAATATGATTATTACTTCTGCCTCATAAGCAGCAGGTCGTGGGATCAATCCCAGGTTCAATTCTCCTACTTTTTTCTTTCTATATATTTCTCATGTTTTAGCAATCACTTAGATTGGATATGGACTGAATACCGTTTCCATCTTCTATCATTTATCTACAACTTGACAAACTCCTATTGGTCCTTTCGGCATCCAATTGGAATATTCCATCCTTTCGTTACTATCACATTAGCAACCCGTTAATCAAGATGAACCTCTTCCATAGATAAGGGTATGCGATAACACACTTTTTCCACACACATAATCATATCTATTTTTCCCTCATTCGATAAAAATGTCCTTAGGGGAATTGTGGGTAAAACCGACACCACTTCAAATCTCTGATTTCGAGTGATTATCGGACAGGATTTCGACACACTTTGAATAAACGTTTGATTTCTTGTATTTCTAGTCATTTTGTAACTGGCAGAGAGGTGTAAGAGTCATAATAAACATACAATTAGCATTGATCACCATTGAGGAGATGAGTTATGTAAAATTTTGGCATCGGTGTATAAGCTTTTACGACAATAATTTGTTGATTTTCAGTATTTAATCCATCTCTGATCCATAATTGAACATCATTTTGTGTATGTTGTGGAAAAATAGTTAACTTTTTTAATTATGAACATCCACATGTATCTCATCATTATTATGTTATCAGTTGGGGTAAATTCGACACCTGCCATCGAATTACGAAATACCTCTGTTTTGATTAGACTCATCATTCGCATTCGCGCCGGGGAATATAACTTACCCAAGTAACACAATAAAACATATTGAAAATTGCAAAGTTTCAACGGTTGTCATATAAGCGTCACAATGACGTTCTAGAGGAACAATTTGGTCATTTAACTGTTTTCAAGGCGTTTTTCTAAAACAATTTATCATTTGTTTTTAAAAAACTGCTTACAAACAGTTTAACAACCAATTTGTTTTTCCAGAACTTCAATATGACGCATATTTCCATGATATGTTTCATTCTATGAATTGTTTTAATTAAGAAGTCATACATTTGTTTTTCATCTTGTTCGATAATAAGTTAGATTACGCTTCATGTCCAAGCTGTGCAACCAACGAGTATGGAAAATTATTATAATCAGTATTAGTCTCATGTAGGCTATATTGACGTTCAAAAAGACATTATTATGTCACAGGACATATTTTCATTTTTCAACAGAACAAACTATATCAAAACGTTGTCATGTACAAGTTTTTCAACAATAAGTAGTCATGTATAAGTTAATAAATTATTTTTATTCATATTCCATAAAACACAATTCATACCAATATTTCTTCATCAATTTTAGGAATCCATGTCTTCAACACGTCATTTAGCATAAATAAATTTTGTCATGATTCTCACTATATGTCAAAATCGTAAATTTAGACTTATTTGAATCGATCACATTTCTCAACATATGAAGTTAAATGTACAACATTTTCTCGTCAGCTGTCACGGAGCTAAGTTCAGTTTTCCAAAATGAATCACGAAATACAAATATCTGAAGCGGACAGAAAGTTATGGCATAAAATAAAAAGGAATGGACACTTTCGAAAACGAAAAACTGAATTACTTAAAAATATTCCCACAAAAGCTTTGCGTAGTGATATTCTCGTGGTTGAAGAATCAGATATTGTGAGCTCGTGCGTGGTTAATACTGACCTAACAGATTCGCATGAATACAAAAACACCTCAATTGCTGACGACGAATGGAAAGCTACTCACCAAGAAACTGATGATAGTGACCCAGAATTTGAAACTATGCAGGCTGATCCCCAAGCTTTCTGTAGCGAAATTAAAAAGTGGGCCATCGACTTTCAAATTAAGCATACTGCGCTAAATGCTCTTTTATGCATCCTTAAGAGTCACATGCTAGAGAATGTGCTTCCAAAGTGTGCTAGAGCTTTAGTTAATACTCCGAGGCATTGACTTATTACATACCATGTCATCATTAGGCGTGACAATAGGTCTAGGAGGTAATATTGAGTCATCAAGGAAATCCTGCATGTCGGATAACAATAGCCCTCGAAGAAGAACCGTATTTTTAGGATTATTTAGCTCTTAGATATATTCAATCCGTTCTCTAGTGTTGTTCTTTTGTGATGCATTTTCACCCCTGTAAACATGTAGCTTGTCACCTACGGAACAAGCCATTTTCATTTCTTGTCATAACTGCAACATACGCATTTATTTTAAATCGCCATTATAAACAGCTTTTTAAAATAAGTAAAATTTAAATGTAGGTTAATATTTACAGTAGTTATAAATTTGTTACTAACATTTCTATACTCTATATATTTTTCACCCGACCCACTAAAGAAACTAAAAAATATGATATTTGGTGATGATTTTAAATAGGGTAACTGTCCCATTTTGGACCTCTAGAGGAAGCGCTTCCCAATATATGCTTATATCTATTGAAATACAAGTTCGATACGGGCGGAAATGATACAATTTCAAAGATGAAGGTCTTATTTATGAAATAAAAATTCGAAATGGGCTTCAGTTAATAATAAATCGGTGGAATTTACCATTTTCTGAAATGAAAATATTCTTCGTTTTAGACAGTTCAACATATTTTGGACCCCCAAATGTACACATTTTGGACACCCCCAATTTAGTCTCTTCAAAGTCGAAGTTCTAATTTACCCTGGTCAAATGAGCCGAAGCATCATCTTATCTTTCGATTGGCATGCATCAATGAGAAGATTTCTGCGTTTTAAATTCACAATTTTGATAAAAACTTATTGTGTACGTTCTGAGATTTTCAGTGAAGTATACTTTTAAGCGTAACGCATTGTAACGCTCGCCTTCTTAAACAAACTAATTTCCTCGAAATTTCATCTAAATATCACTATTTCCACACGGGAAACTAGTGAGACAGATGCTGAACAATATTATTTTTCTGAAGCCAATGGGGAAATTAACAGCGGCATTGTTTTAAGTTCAGAAATCAAGAAATTTTCGCCAGGAGGGTCCAAATTGTGTAGGGGTCCAAATCAAGTTGGTTACCCTATATAAAATTTTATTCAACCATCGTTTATGAGTAACTCCTAAACATGAATTTCATACACAAATATCAAAATGAATGTTGTTAAACATTTTCAATTATGTTGTAAGATCATTTAGAATTTTTCTGATGTTCGATTCCATAACGACTTGATGTGTCGGTTTTACCCTCATGTGGTGTCGATCTTACCCGGACCCCAGCTGTTTGGGCTGGAAGATGGACTGTTCGTTTTTTCGACATAAATCAAATTCTATTGTCCTGAGACCTCATGGACTGATGCATGAAGAGCCAAAGTATGCTTGTATGAAATTTCTAGAGCAAAAAATTGCTTCATAGATTGGGGAACTGTAAAGTTGCTTAAGGTGTCGGTTTTACCCACTTTTCCCCTACCGGTCCAAGAAATATTTGATACGTTTTGTCAATAATAACGTTATTGATACGTTGTCAACGTTAACACGTTCATTCATTTATTTAGTTAACATCTAAACAGATAACACTGAATCAACAATTTGACGCCACAATGCACGGTTCGAGGCCGCATCTCTCCATCCTCGGATACGCCCCACGCTCGCCAAGTCGTTTTGCACCTGGTCTGCCCATCTCGCTCGCTGCGCTCCACGCCGTCTTGTACCTGACGGATCGGAAGCGAACACCATCTTTGCAGGGTTGCTGTCCGGCATTCTTGCAACTGCCCATCATACCCTTCCGACTTTAGCTACCTTCTGGATACTGGGTTCGCGGTAGAGTTGAGCGAGCTCATGGTTCATTCTTCGCCGCCACACACCGTCTTCTTGCACACCGCCAAAGATGGTCCTAAGCACCTGTCTCTCGAATACTCCGAGTGCTTGCAAGTCCTCCTCGAGCATTGTCCATGTTTCATGTCCGTAGAGGATAACCGGTCTTATTAGCGTCTTGTACATGACACATTTGGTGCGGTGGCGAATCTTTTTCGACCGCAGTTTCTTCTGGAGCCCGTAGTAGGCCCGACTTCCACAGATGATGCGCCTTCGTATTTCACGACTAACGTTGTTGTCAGCCGTTAGCAAGGATCCGAGGTAGACGAATTCCTCGACCACCTCGAAGGTATCCCCGTCTATCGTAACATTGCTTCTCAGGCGGGCCCTGTCGCGCTCAGTTCCGCCCACAAGCATGTACTTTGTCTTTGACGCATTCACCACCAGTCCAACTTTTGTTGCTTCACGTTTCAGGCGGGTGTACAGTTCTGCCACCTTTGCAAATGTTCGGCCGACAATGTCCATGTCATCCGCGAAGCAAATAAATTGACTGGATCTGTTGAAAATCGTACCCCGGCTGTTACACCCGGCTCTCCGCATGACACCTTCTAGCGCAATGTTGAACAACAAGCACGAAAGTCCATCACCTTGTCTTAGTCCCCGGCGCGATTCGAACGAACTGGAGTGTTTGCCCGAAATCTTCACACAGTTTTGCACACCATCCACCGTTGCTTTGATCAGTCTGTCAACGAACAGATGGTGCGTTGGGGCCTGGTATTCACGGCATTTTTGAAGGATTTGCCGTACAGTAAAGATCTGGTCCGTTGTCGAGCGGCCAGTGCAAAAAAACTGATACTTTTTTGAACTTATGTCATAGTGGTGACAGAAGCAACTCGGTTTATATGCATCCCCGGGGCAAAACGACCCTTTGACGTTTTGGAGGACATTTTCCATGAGTATTTGCTACATCGCATATAGTTCGGATCTCGAACTACAAGTCCAGCTGTAAACATTCTTGAAAATACGTCAGAAACATCGCCAAAAATGCCAAAGGGTCGTTTTGCCCCGAGAGTGCATTTTACCGCAGTTTACCCTATTCGTACCATGGTACAAGTTGTACCACTAGTGTGTTATCTTGTACCATGGTGGTACAACGTGGAAAACCATTGTACTATATGTACTAGGCTGAATCAACAACTTGAACCACAATGATTTATGATTTTACGGGCAGTATATTACGTAACGCATATTTGGGTTATTTTGTGCCATCTCCTTCTTCCCCCTACAGCGTTACGTAATTTGTATTGTAAAGGTTCCCCCAAACATACATTCTATCGTTTAGCGACTGCGATTCTGCCGCCGTTGCACAGTGGTGCGTTTGGCTAAAATCGTGAACTTTTTGTTTTACCACTTTAGGGTGTTATTTTTTGGCATCGGTGTCTTCGGGAATAAATTTAAAAAAAATATGGCCCATCGAATGACAAAAAGTTGTATTTCCAATT
The DNA here is from genome assembly GCF_024139115.2 of Armigeres subalbatus. Taxonomy (NCBI): domain Eukaryota; kingdom Metazoa; phylum Arthropoda; class Insecta; order Diptera; family Culicidae; genus Armigeres; species Armigeres subalbatus. Next base: position 68,269,698 of record NC_085141.1, read on the forward strand.
TTTGCCACAGGTGGCGCTGCAAAATGTAACTTGTTCAATAAACGATTTTTAAATATGGTGTCTTTGGCAAAGTTGTAGTGTAAATTATTATGAATTTTATTGCTGAAGACACCAAGTGTCCATCTATCATCGTTTTTGAAATACGGGCGTTTTTTATGGACAGACCCTAAAATAACAGTATTTAAAGATATTTTCGAAACTAACAGTTTCAGGTCAATACAATATTCTACAAAAATGTATATATAATCAAAATAGACCACTTTCTGGAAGATACCAGGGATGTTTTTTGCAAACATGACTAGTTATCGGCGATTTAAGGTCGAAAATAGTGATATTTGAAGACTTCATATGCAACAGAGGGGCAAATTGGGGCAAGGAAATCCCCACAGGATTTAAAATATCTGGTCTGTAGTTTCATATGCGTATAATTATGTCTGTCTCCACGTGTATCCAAACAAGTATTACTAAATTTCATAAATCGACATTTTCAACTGATATTTATATAATAATTGAGATTTCACCACACTGCATACCACGCTGTTAATGTTAATGTCAAAAGAAGTGCAGCGTGAAGCTATATTTCTGTTCTCTTCATCCAATCATTTCACACAATGCAAATCTGACGTCATACGCTGATGTCGTAAAATCCCGAAAAATCGATTAATAACTAATCGATTACTCTTTATTCTTGTCGATTATTGAATCGATCCATCGTTGGGTAATAATCGATTTAAAATTGATCGATTATCACAACGATAAATCGATTAATCAAAGTAATCGATTCATTTGCGACTTAATAGAGATGTCGTTAATTCCCGATTAATCGATTAGTAACTTATCAATTATTTTCGATTCTTGTCGATTATTGAATCGATTAACCGTTGGTAAGCAATCGATTCAAAATAATTCGATTATCTCAACGATTACTGGTTTTCTACCCACCACTGCCAGCATTTAGGCGCTATCATATGGTCGGGGTTCAGCCAAACCGCACCAAGCGGCTTTTTGACTGACTTGTGATATTTTGTTCGTACAAGGACAACGGAAATTGTTTCATAAAAATTCAAGCATGCATTTGCCGAATGATATCCTCAGTAATGGCGATGCGGATATGCGACACGATTTGCGATCAATTTAATTTGCTAAACGAAAGTTTGAGCAGAAAAATGGGTAATTTTTCGTTGGCGCTTGGTGTGATTTGGCTGAACCCCGACCATATATACTTCAATTAATCGTTGAGATAATCGCATTATTTTGAATCGATTGCTTACCAACGGTTAATCGATTCAATAATCGACAATAATCGAGAATTATTGATAAGTTACTAATCGATTAATCGGAAATTAACGACATCTCTATTAAGTCGCAAATGAATCGATTACTTTGATTAATAGATTTATCGTTGTGATAATCGATTAATTTTAAATCGATTATTACCCAACGATGGATCGATTCAATAATCGACAAGAATAAAGAGTAATCGATTAGTTACTAATTGATTTTTCGGGATTTTACGACATCTCTAGGAGCGTATGACGTCAGATTTGCATTGTGTGAAATGATTGGATGAAGAGAACAAAAAAATAGCTTCACGCTGCACTTCTTTTGACATTAACATTCAACAGCGTGGTATGCAGTGTGGCGAAATCAATTATTATATAAATATCAGTTGAAAATGTCGATTTATGAAATTTAGAAAAATTTGTTTGGATACACGTGGAGACAGACATAATTATATGCATATGAAACTATAGACTAGATATTTTAAATCCTGTGGGGATTTCCTTGCCCCAATTTGCCCCTCTGTTGCATATGAAGTCTTCAAATATCACTATTTTCGACCTTAAATCGCCGATAACAAGTCATGTTTGCAAAAAACATCCCTGGTATCTTCCAGAAAGTGGTCTATTTTGATTATATTTATATTTTTGTAGAACATTGTATTGACCTGAAACTGTTAGTTTCGAAAATATCTTTAAATACACTGGATTCTGTTTTTACACGATTTACATTTTCTCTATTTCCCACTCATCCTAAATTTTTAACGCATAATAATCATCATGTGATTTTTCTTTGATTTATTCTGGATTTTTTGAAACATGTTGCGAAGATTTTGGAGGTAAATTGAAGTCACACGATCAAAAAAAAAAATCGTGTAAAAACAAAATCCTGTGTACTGTTATTTTAGGGTCTGTCCATAAAAAACGCCCGTATTTCAAAAACGATAATAGCAATAAAATTCATAATAATTAACACTACAACTTTGCCAAAGACACCATATTTAAAAATCGTTTATTGAAGAAGTTACATTTTGCAGCGCCACCTGTGGCAAAAATTGGAACTACAACTTTTCGTTATTCGATGCGCCATATTTTTTTTAAATTAATTCCCGAAGACACCGATGTCAAAAAATAACACCCTAAAGTGGTAAAATAAAAAGTTCACGATTTTAGCCAAACGCACCACTGTGCGTTGGTATGGAAGCGTAAATAGAACATTGCCTGCAGGGACCCAACGATAGAATCGCGGCGACTAGTTGTCGCCGTCGTGGCGATGAAATCGCTTAGGTGTGAGGGAGCCTTAATATATGTATTGTAAACCAGGGTTGCTGAGGAATAACAAAACCTCGAAATACTAGAATAAGAGATTGGCGAAGATGCCATCTTGTTTCCAATCGAACCGTCAAAAGCGGTTCCATTTCGACTAGTTTACATTTTGCATCCATAAGAAGCAAGCAAAAAATTCAGGTGCTGTCAGTATTATTTTTACGATTTCATGCATTTTCAAACGTTGCCATTTCGACAGTTTTTCACTTCGCCGGTCTCTGGTTATAGGGTTGCTAACAAACAGCAGTTTTCAAGAAATTCGTATACAAACACAATCGTGTACAAGACAAAAGATACATTATCTTTGCTAAATTACTGTTATTTTATTTTAAAGAAAATATAACAATATTCGGGTACTTATTCAAAAAGACGTATGTGATTTTGTAAACAAAGATTCAAACGTCGATTTGTCCAATCTGAAAGCACTCCCACACAAACCAACACCACCTACAGATAGTAGAAGCCTTCCCCTTTCTGTCTATGGTGATGGTTTGCGTGGAAGCTCTATCAGATTCGACAAATCGACGTACCAGGGAAGTAGATGAAAAATATTGCAGTATTTTTCGATGTTCAGTTGTATTCGGTGTTCAAATGCCATTTGATTAATTAGATCCACATTTTCCTCAAGGGCCAGTTTTTCGTTTTATGATTTTTCGTCCCTCTTTTTTCTTCAACAGTACATTGTCCTGAATATAAAATCTGAGGCAATTTAGCATGATGCCTTTAGCATGACACTTGAGCTCTCACGCCGGTTTTAAAGCAATGTCTTGTTAGACAAAGTTATATTTTTCTGATTCATTATTACGATTCATATTACGAACACTTACACTCTAACACCTATCGTTTTGACTCAAATTCTTGACCCTCAGAACCGAAAACCGATTAAATTTTAAGTTTAAGCACGCTAAAATGTCAGTGTTCGGAATATGAGTCATGCTCGGGATTTGAGTCAAAACGGTACTCAAAATTGCATCTAATTAGACCCCGCCCTAGGGGCCCTCCTTAGCCGTGCGGTAAGACGCGTGGCTACAAAGCAAGACCATGCTGAGGGTGGCTGGGTTCGATTCCCGGTGCCGGTCTAGGCAATTTTCGAATTGGAAATTATCTCGACTTCCCTGGGCATAAAAATATCATTGTGTTAGCCTGATGATATACGAATGCAAAAATGGTAACCTGGCTTAGAAACCTCGCAGTTAATAACTGTGGAAGTGCTTAATGAGCACTAAGCTGCGAGGCAGCTCTGTCCCAGTATGAGGATCTAATGCCTGATCGAAAAACAGATGAATAAATCAAAAAGTTTTTGCAGATGCAAAATAGAGTTGAATGCTAGACCCGTAATGCTGGGTATACACCTTTACGTGGTGTGTTACGGGGTATGATCTACCATGGTTACATTGCCAGCTACAGGCCTGACCCAACGAATACCTTCCTCATTATCCAACTCCGTGGTACTTATGGGGGTGTGGCTAAGTCGGTGGCCTTTCGTTAAGTAAGTACTACATCAACACTTCCTTCCTCTCCCTAGTTACGGTGAAGATGGGCGTGGCCAGGAGTAGTAATCCTCATACTTTTGTTATTTTTGTTTAAGACTGGAATCAAGGACCACTCCCCTTCTTGATTTTCGATAGCATTCTAGATAAGGATCTCAAAAGTAAAACATGAGTGTCACTAGTGTCCAATCTACGAATTACACCGTAACAATGCTAATGCCAATGCTCATGCAACATAGAGTTGAATGCTAATGTACGTGAAAGGGAGTGTTTTAGCTTTTTTCTTTTAAACAAAGTTTATCCGAAATGCTTTCAATTCACTCCGAAGGTAAACTTTTAATAGAAGGCTCGACGACCAATAGTGTTGTATATTGACGGACTCAGCAAATATTGTTTTACATCAACAAATGCGTATTGAGTTTTCTGTTTCAACATCTTTTTCTTCTTTCTATATATAAAAATGAGCTTGCATTTCCTTTGAGGCAATATAACTTACGAACGTAGGAACCGATTTGCAAAATTTTCTAACATATCGATTCGTCTTGGGCTCAACTGAGTTTTTATGAAAGAAAAAAATAAAACATTTCGCTGGGAAAGTGGAACAAACGTAAAAATAATACGTTTTCATGAATTCTGAAAGCTCTAACTGAAATCGATCGAGAATACAATGATTGACAGGTTGAAAGAAAGAACAACCCGAGCAAGATCGAGATAATTTCTAATAAAAAGGTGAGGAGATTTTATAGTAGAAAACTCAAAACGTATTTATTGATTGAGAATTGGTATGCGTTTTAGAGGTAGATAGAAGAATTTATATAGCTTATTAGCTGACCCGGCGAATTTCGTCTCGCAAAAAAATGATTAATTTTCTGATACAACTCCATCGAAAAGATTGAGTTTTGATTTTTATAGTATTCCAGTTTCATCATAACATATTTCCTCGTAAATAGAAGAAGTAAACGAATATAAATTAGCAAAAGTTGGGCTGTCTATTCTTGAATGATGCGCGGTCGTACAAAAACTTCGAGCTTCGGATTCGGAAAATTTATGAGCTGACGATTATTTTGGGTTTAAAACATGTAAGTTTGGCTGAGAAATGCCTGAGTCAAATCCAAATAAATATGGACCGAACACCATGAGTGTGAGTTTTTTTATTCCTTCAGGAACGTTATATAAAGTAGATCAACGTTCAGTAACATAGTTTTCCATGGAATAAAAAAAAAGAAGCTTCATCCTTTACATTATTGCGGTCATAATTTATTGCAATTTGAAAGTGCGATTCACGTCATATTGACCAGAACACTGTAGGACAATTAGCTGAAAAAAGCTGAAAAAGTTGCCTTTTAATTTTTAAGACATTAACTGCCGTTATACGCATATTCGTCCCATGTTTGCTGGGATTTCCTATGTACATGGGACAGTTATGCGTATAACGGCAGTTAAGTCGGGTCAAGTAGGGGGAATGACGACTTTGCCAGGTTTTGTTCTATTATTGTCAGGGGTTTTTTATGACTGATTATGCTCAACTTTGGCCTAAACATTCTTTGCATTCAAAGAATATTGTGGCCAAATTACATAAAATTCGGTCGACAAAAACCCCCCTGCCAATTATAGAACAAAACCTGCCAAAGCCGTCATTCCCCCTACTTGACCCGACTCCCTATGAGATATTAAAAACTACCTTTCTGTTGAGGTAGAAATTCGTATCATTAAAATGCGGTTGAATTAAATGGAATAATAGGGACACGGCAGGTATTTCCGTCCATCGTCATAGGGGCTAAAACCAACGAAAGCAACGTACATTTGCTAGAACTCCACTATAGCAGAACGTTTCTCCTGAGCTTACGATTTGGTACGTATGAGTTTTACAAAAAAGCGTCTCTTTTATTGGTTTTCGAGACTATGACGAACAGACGAAAATACCTGCCGTGTCCCTACTATCAAGCTCTAAAACTAAATTTCAATTCATTTGAGGGCTTCTTCTGGGTTGGCGGTTCACATCATGAAAGATGGACATTTATTCGATTTCAACTACACTAAAATTTTTAATTGAATAATACGATTGTATAACATTTCACCGAAAACTGTTTCGCGGAATTCAGTTTCGCGGTTGAACATTTCGCTGAATGACATTTGGCGGTTTGTAACTTTTCGCGTTACGACATTTGGCGGTTTGTACCTTTTCACCGAATTACTTTTGGCGGAATGTACCATTTCGTGGAATACACCATTTCTTGGAGTATTAATAATATTAGCATTTGTTCATTCAGCATTCCCCCAATTATTACCTACGAGGTTTAAGCCAAGTTACCATTTTTTTGCATTCATTTAACACGAGATTAACACGTTGAAACTTTTATAAAAGCCAAAAAAATTTCGATAAATTTCCTAGACCGGGCCAGAAGTTGAACCCAGCCTCCTTCAGCATAGTCTTGCTTGGGAGTCATGCATCTTCCCGCACGGCTAAGGAACGCCACCCAGAATATTTAGAATCAGGGTGGCCACTCAATTTCCATTTTGGAATTCCCAGTTTTTTCCAGGTTTTTACCGGTTCAAATTTTTTAACTTTCCCGGCAAGTGTATCGAGAAAAGATATGATCGAAAAATTAGGTGTTGTGTTCCTTTGACAAATCAATCTGTGGGACAACCTTGTTTTACACGACATTTTTTTCGATCGTTTTATGTGACTTAAATTCACCATCAAAACAATATGGTAATGTGTTAATAAACCACCCGTTAAGCAAATTCCACTTTGACGCTTTTTTTTAGTAACAGGCTTGGCAGTTATAAGGCAACCATTCGTTCCTGCTCTATACGCCATGGGTTTAATTCCAGATCGTTTCCTTGTCTATCCTATAGGTACCTTCATCTTGACCATTCTAGCAGTAACTGTTAGAAGTGAATTAAAGCTATTTCTGCATTCATTTTTTCTTTTCTATACCATTGGAAACACGTTAATTAAAACGAATCTCTGGTAAGTGATAGAAGCATTGCTATCAATTATTTTTCATGGTTAATTCTTCTTCAAAAAATAATATTAAAATAAATATATAATATGTAATAATATATTATATAATTTTGATCCATATTGTGATCAATATATCAAAGATTTTTGATGCAAAATATTTTTCTTGAAAAAACATTAAAGCGTTCTTCAGAAAAATAATAACAACTACCGAAAAAAGGAATTTAAAGATGAGAGATGTTTTCATATCATAAAGCAATTATATTCAATATGAGCTAAAGGCATTTGTATGGCATGGCACGTAACTTTGAGAGGATGGAGGAAGCCTACATCAGACTGAAAAGCGAAGCTAAACGGATTGGACTAGTCATCAACACGTCGAAGACGAAGTACATGATAGGAAGAGGCTCAAGAGAGGTCAATGTGAGCCACCCACCACGAGTTTCTATCGGTGGTGACGAAATCGAGGTGGTTGAAGAATTCGTGTACTTGGGCTCACTGGTGACCGCCGATAACGATACCAGCAGAGAAATTCGGAGACGCATAGTGGCTGGAAATCGTACGTACTTTGGACTTCGCAAGACGCTTCGATCGAATAGAGTTCGCCGCCGTACCAAACTGACTATCTACAAAACGCTTATAAGACCGGTAGTTCTCTACGGACACGAGACCTGGACAATGCTCGTGGAGGACCAACGCGCACTGGGAGTTTTCGAAAGGAAAGTGTTGCGTACCATCTATGGTGGGTTGCAGATGGCGGACGGTAGAAAATCGGAAGACTGCGGTGGGCCGGGCACGTAGCCAGAATGTCGGACAGTAATCCGGTGAAAATGGTTCTCGACAACGATCCGACGGGATCAAGAAGGCGAGGTGCACAGCGGGCAAGGTGGATCGATCAGGTGGAGGACGACTTGCGGACCCTCCGCAGACTGCGTGGTTGGCGAAGTGCAGCCATGAACCGAGCTGAATGGAGAAGTCTTTTATGTGCAGCACAGGCCACTCCGTCCTTAGTCTGATGATAAAAAAAAGCATTTGTATTTCGTTGTTACGAACTTGCTCAAAATAAAGCTTCATCAAGTTAAAAAAAATAACATGCTTCAGGAACTTGAGATAGGATTGATTTAATAAATATTAAATGATTTCAAAACGTTCATACTTGAAATCGGAATCATTATTCAAAGACGATTGCTCAAGAAATATTTTTGTCAGATTTCTCTGAGAATTTCAAAGCGGATTTTAAAATGCTTGATGTTTTTAGAGAAAGCATTTTATAAGTAATAGAGTACCTATCGCTAATGGTTTTGCAGACCAACAGGTGTTCGAAAAAAAATCTTAAATTCAGATATTCCTATAAGATTCCAGTTTAATATCTTAGCTTTAGAATGATTTTTGATATTTTGGAAATTCTGCAATGCTGATATAATTTTCTAAAATTATCAATTAGATTTATAGACGGTAAGTGTGTTTTCTTGAATAGAAACAATTTAGAAGTTTTAACTAAGAAACATATATGTAATACTAAGCAAAAGGGTTATCGATTATGATTTCTTCAATATTTGTACTGGAAAATTTATTCCTGAAATTTCTGAAATCTCTGGCACTTGAGATTAGTTTTTATTTATTTACAGTTCTCTGAAAATCTTCTATGTAAATATGTACATTATGTGGAAGATTTTGATTTGAAAAGTGTATTGGAGGTAACCACTTTCCTTCGATGGGACAATAACTCATACTGAGGGCAAAATCTTCCAGAAAATCCGAAAAAAAAATCTTTTTAAAAGATTGATAAATTTCTGTAAACATAATTCTTGAGTTAAGACGTGATTTCTAAAACCTATGATTGTCAAGGAATTTCTGTGTTGTTATGCTGGAAACGAAGAAATTATTCAACTGTTGAGAAACCACGGAATAATTGGGATTTATGAGCTCATAAAAATTCCTTATAATAATGTACATCCTAATAAAAAAAATATAACAATTTGATAACAAAACTCATTCAAACAGCATTTCATGAATCCTAGAATTTAAATAAAATGTAAACAATTATCAGAAAAATTGTTTAAAAAAACAGACAAGAAGTTAATTAGTTGATTATAGCTTTTATTTAGTCTATCGAAACAAAACTAAAAATCAAATTCCCGGTTTTCCCGGTTCTATCTGATTCCCGGTTAATTCCCGGTTTTCCCGGTTCAGTGGCCACCCTGTTAGAAGTAGTCTCAATTGCCCCTTAAACCGGGCAGATACATCCGTTAAAAGAACGTTATCCCTCCTTTCGCCTTATACCGGACAGACGCGTTCATTTAAAGAAGGAATTATCAACTCCTTTCGCCTTATACCAGGCAGATGCATCAATTTAAAGTTACCCGTTACCCTTCCCTTTGCATTATACCAGACAGACGCGTTCTTTTCGAGAAGGCATTATCAACTCCTTTCGCCTTATACCGTGCAGATGCATCCATTTAAAGAAGGCGTTACCCCTCCCTTCGCTTTATACCGGGCAGACACGTTCTTTTAAAGAAGGCATTATTAACTCCTTTCGCCTTATACCGGGCAGATGCATCCATTTGAAGAAGGCGTTACCCCTCCCTGCGCCTTATACCGGGCAGACGCGTTTTTTAAAGAAGGCATTATCAACTCCTTTCGCCTTATACCAGGGAGATGCATCCATTCAAAGAAGGCGTTACCCCTGCATTCGTCTTATACCGGGCAGACGCATCCTTTTAACCGATTCAATCCGGATTTTTTTTACGTCGTATTTCAACATAAATTTTGGATATTCTGCTTCAAAAACGTATGCAAACCATGAAAAAGTAGAAATATGGGGTAAAATATTTTTTTTGAGATCTTCTAGGGCTTCCAAGCCTTCCTTGAGTTCAGATCTTGATGATCTACATAAACAACAAAGCGTTTTACGGGGCCTCAATCCTTATTTGAAGTTGGCATTGCTACTTGAGACATAATTAAACTATTTTTTATCAAATCGCAGTGTTACCAAAACATAAACGGTACTCCAAATTATTCTTGAGTTCAGATCTTGGAGGTCTACAAGATCAAGAGAGCAGTTCATAGGTTCCCGAGCTTGTGTAATAGTTGGAGGAGCCCCATGGAACATTATTACAGTAGTATATACAAAATACAAGACTCCCACAATATCTACGGTACTCCAAACAATTCTTGAGTTCAGATCTTGAAGGCCTACAAGACCAACAGAGTGATTGATAGGTTCCTGAGCTTGTGTGTTAGTTGTAAAAACCCCATGGGACGTGATTATGTCAATATATAAATACATCCATTTCCCAAGAATATCTACGGTACTCCAAACCTTTCTTGAGTTCAGATCTTGAAGTTCTACAACACCAACAGAGTGATTCATAGGGTCCTGAGCTTGTACGTTGATTGGAAAAACCCTTGGGACATCATTACACCATAATATGCAAATCACAGCATTCCCAGAGTTCCTGGGGTAATCCAAGTCATTCTTGAGTTCAGATACTGGAGGTCTTCAAAATCAACAAGTGATTCATTGATTTCCGAGCTTGTGTGTTAATTGGTGGAAGCCTCATGGACCATCATTACACCAGTATATACAAAATACAATATTCCCAGAGTATCTACGGTACTCCAAATCATTCTTGAATTCAGATCTTGGGGGTCTACAAGACCAACAGAGTGATTCAAAGGCAACTCAGCTTATGTGTGTTAGTTGTAAAAAGCCCATGAGACATCATTACACCCAGTATATGAAAATTGAAACATTCCAAGAATATCTACGGTACTCCAAACGATTTTGAGTTCAGTGATATTGGAGGTCTATGAGGCCAACAGAGTGAATCATAGGATCCTGAGCGTGTGTGTCAGTTAGAAACCCCATGGGACATCAATATACCAGTATATACAAATCATAACATTCCCGGAATATTTACGGCGCCATACATGAGTTCAGATATTGGAGGTCTAAAAGACCAACATAGTGATTCATGGATTCTGAAGCTTGTTTGTTAGTTGGAGAACCGTCATGGAACATCATTACACCATTATATAAAAATCTTGTTAGTTGGAATTGCTCAAATGGACATCATTACGTACACAATACCTAAGTACGAAAAAAAACCTGTTATTGTGATCACAAACATCGCATCCACAATTTTTTCGTTCCTTTTATCATCTATAGTGTTATAGAGGGTCCCTCCTTATAGCCGTGCGGTAAGACGCGCGGCTACAAAGCATGACCATGCTGAGGGTGGCTGGGTTCGATTCCCGGTGCCGGTCTAGACAATTTTCGGATTGGAAATTGTCTCGACTTCCCTGGGCATAAAAGTATCATCAAGCCTCATGATATACAAATGCAAAAATGGTAACCTGGCTTAGAAACCTCGCAGTTAATAACTGTGGAAGTGCTTAATGGCTGCGAGGCGGCTTTGTCCTAGTGTGGGGATGTAATGCCAATAAGAAGAAGAAGAAGAAGAAGTGTTATAGAATAAAGCTTGGTACCACGGCGTCTCTTGATGATCGGCTGGGCTATACATGTGAATTATTGCTACTCCATAATCGATCATAATTAGAGTAAGTTGCACCCTGAAGGCGTTGGTACTCTCATACTTACTTGTTTCATACTTATTATGCATATTATATATTTTATACGATATGTTTACCCAAGTGTTTACCATTTCTATACGTATTGAAACCACCAAGGGGTATCATGAGATGACAGTCTAACCAATAAATGAGGATTACGTACCAAGAACTGAATAAAGCTCGCAATACATTCAATCGACAATATAATTGGTTTCAGTATTGCACGGAAGTGGATGTTACTAAGACTAACATTTATATGTAAGAGTAAAGTAATTTACGTATGAATAATATTACAAAATTTCATTTCAAATGCTTTTCCCCATACTTATCCCAAAATGAATTAAATGTAATAGCTAAATCATGTTGCTAAAAAAATCTCTTCCTCAGTTCCTCTGCAACCATTTGATGTGATTCTGCGAGATCGTCAACAGAAGGCGTTTGAGTAAAACTTTCGAATCAACATGTTAAGCTCTGGTGCACTGCTGCAAACATGCAGCACACTAGGAGTAAACTTTTTGAAAGCAGTGTACCAAAAGGAATCAATAGTTAAGTTTCTCAATAATAATCATCTTCATCGAAAAAATATTTAGTAGACTAACAGGTAACAGGTCATTGTGTTTTTTTTTTTCGAGAAATGCTCTCATTATTGACGAAATTTGTGTAAGGCGGTTATTCACAAAGTGCGTGACGAATAATAAAAAAAAACTAGAGGTTCATTACAAGAAGTGGCGAAGAAGAGAGGGGTGTTGAAAATAGTAATTGTACGTACTATATCGATCTTCCCTAGATGTCCTTCATCATACAATTTTTTGGCGGTAAATTCATGCTAGACCATCTTCTTGTTGATCGATTTGAATATAAAGAATTGAACTCATGGACAATTTGTATTGTCGTACATGTTCAACGAATTCTATAATGTGTCTATAATGGTGTAACGAAGTTCAGTAGAGCTATTCCAACTCATAAAAATAGATGGGATGACGTACATCTTCATGTTGATCGATTTGAGTACTGAGATCTGTACTCATGGACAGTTTGGAGTGTCGTCGATGTTCAACGAGTTCTGTAATGTATCTATAATTGTGTATCGAAGTCCCGTGGAGCCATTTCCACTCATAGAAATAGTGGAGACCTCAAAGATCTTCGTGTTGATCGATTTGAATATTGGGATCTGAGCTCAAAGACAGTTTGGAGTGTCGTAGATGTCGAGCGAATTCTGTGACGTGTCTCTAACAGTGTAACCAAATCCCGTGGAGCTATTACAACTCATAAAAATAGTTGAGACATCGAAGATCTCTATGTGGGTCGTTTTGAATATTCTGATCTGTACTCATGGACAGTTTGGAGTGTCGTCGATGTTCAACGAATTCTGTTATGTATTTATAATGGTTTAATGTCTTTTGTTTAAGTCTCATGGAGCTATTCCAACTCATCAAAATAGTGAGGACATCAAAAGTCTTCCAGTTGATCGATTTGTAAATAGGGATCTGAGCTTGTTTGGAGTTTGCAGTGTCGTACATGTTCAACGAATTCTGTGGTGTATACCTTACTGTGTACCGAAGTTCCGTGGAGCTATTCCATCTCGTAAAAATAGTTTAGACATCGGAGATCTTCATGTTGATCGTTTTGAATATTAGGATCTGCGCTCAAAGACAGTTTGGAGTGTCGTAGATGTCAAACGAATTCTGTGATGTGTCTATAATGGTGTCACGAAATCCCGTGGAGCTATTCCAACTCATAAAACTAGTGGGGACATCGAAGATCTGCATGTTGATCGATTTGAATATTAAGACCGGTACTCAAGGATAGTTTGGAGTGCCATAGATGTCGAACGAACTCTGGTGTGCCTGTAATGGTGTTACGAGGTATCCTGGAGCTATTCCAACTCATAAAACTAGTGGGGACATCGAAAATCTGCATGTTGATGGATTTGAATACTAGGATCTGTACTCAATGATAGTTTGGAGTGTCGTAGGTGTCGAACGAATTCTGTGGAGTGTCTGTTATGGTGTTACGAGGTATCCTGGAGCTATTCCAACTCATAAAACTAGTGGGGACATCGAAGAGCTGCATGTTGATCGATTTGAACATTAGGATCTGTACTCAAGGAGAGTTTGGAGTGTCGTAGGTGTCGAACGAATTCTGTGGAGTGTGTAATGGTGTTACGAGGCTTCCTGGAGCTATTCCAACTCATAAAACTAGTGGGGACATCGAAGAGCTGCATGTTGATCGATTTGAACATTAGGATCTGTACTCAAGGATAGTTTGGAGTGTCGTATGTATCGAACGAATTCTGTGGAGTGTCTGTTATGGTGTTACGAGGTATTCTGAAGCTATTCCAACTCATAAACTATTGGGGACATCGAAGAGCTGCATGTTGATCGATTTGAACATTAGGATCTTTACTCAAGGAGAGTTTGGAGTGTCATAGATGTCAAACGAATTCTGTGGAGTGTCTGTTATGGTGTTACGAGGTATCCTGGAGCTATTCCAACTCATAAAACTAGTGGGGACATCGAAGAGCTGCATGTTGATCGATTTGAACATTAGGATCTGTACTCAAGGAGAGTTTGGAGTGTCGTAGATGTCGAACGAATTCTGTGGTGTGTCTGTAATGATGTTACGAAGTATCCTGGAGCTATTCCAACTCATAAAACTAGTGGGGACATCGAAGATCTGCATGTTGATCGATTTGAATATTAGGATCTGTACTCAAGGATAGTTTGGAGTGTCGTATGTGTCGAACGAATTCTGTGGAGTGTCTGTTATGGTGTTACGAGGTATCCTGAAGCTATTCCAACTCATAAACTATTGGGGACATCGAAGAGCTGCATGTTGATCGATTTGAACATTAGGATCTGTACTCAAGGAGAGTTTGGAGTGTCATAGATGTCAAACGAATTCTGTGGAGTGTCTGTTATGGTGTTACGAGGTATCCTGGAGCTATTCCAACTCATAAAACTAGTGGGGACATCGAAGAGCTGCATGTTGATCGATTTGAACATTAGGTTCTGTACTCAAGGAGAGTTTGGAGTGTCGTAGATGTCGAACGAATTCTGTGGTGTGTCTGTAATGATGTTACGAAGTATCCTGGAGCTATTCCAACTCATAAAACTAGTGGGGACATCGAAGATCTGCATGTTGATCTATTTGAATATTAGGATCTGTACTCAAGGAGAGTTTGGAGTGTCGTAGGTGTCGAACGAATTCTGTGGAGTGTCTGTAATGGTGTTACGAGGTATCCTGGAGCTATTCCAACTCATAAAACTAGTGGGGACATCGAAGATCTGCATGTTGATCGATTTGAACGTTAGGATCTGTACTCAAGGATAGTTTGGAGTGTCGTAGATGTCGAACGAATTATATGGTGTGTCTGTAATTATATTACGAGGTATCCTGGAGCTATTCCAACTCATAAAACTAGTGGGGTCATCAAAGATCTGCATGTTGATGGATTTGATATTAGGATCTGTACTCAAGGAGAGTTTGGAGTGTCGTAGGTGTCGAACGAATTCTGTGGAGTGTCTGTTATGGTGTAACGAGGTATCCTGGAGCTATTCCAACTCATAAAACTAGTGGGGACATCGAAGATCTGCATGTTGATCGATTTGAATATTAGGATCTGTACTCAAGGAGAGTTTGGAGTGTCGTAGGTGTCGAACGAATTCTGTGGAGTGTCTGTTATGGTGTTACGAGGTATCCTGGAGCTATTCAAACTCATAAACATAGCTGAGACATCGAAGATCTTCATGTTGATCGATTTGAATGTTAAGATCTGTACTCAAGGACAGTATAGAGTGTCGTAGATATCGAACGAATTATGTGGTGTGTCTGTAATTATATTACGAGGTATCCTGGAGCTATTCCAACTCATAAAACTAGTGGGGTCATCAAAGATCTGCATGTTGATCGATTTGAATATTAGGATCTGTACTCAAGGATAGTTTGGAGTGCCGTAGATGCCGAACGAATTCTGTGGTGTGTCTGTAATGGTGCAAGGAAGAACCGTGGAGCTGTCCCAACTTATAAAAATAGTGGGGACATCGTAGATCTTTTTGTTGACCGATTTGAATATTAAGATCTGAGTTCAAGAACTGTTTGGAGTATCTTAGGTATTGAAAAAGATCTGTTATACTGCAGGACAGGTGCGAGATATTATCATAAAGCATTTCAATTTCAATTATTTAATCAGAATGTGGTAAAAATGGTGTTGATTCCTTAGAACATCAAAATTAGAACTCAAGGATAGTTTGGATGCTCTAGATCATCCTAGTGACCATAACCTGACCTGGGCAATATTTTTCCTGGATGGAACAGTTAATTTTGAGCATTTTTGCTGAAGAAAGCAAGGCTCTATCTCTTAAAACTGATTTTTGACAACTGATTTTCGTCTTGGGTCATATATGACCCATCCGGATTGAATCGGTTAAAGAAGGCACCCGATGGGTTCGGGTTTGAAAAATTAGTACAATATCGGGTTCGGGTCGGGTACGGGTTTGTGAGACAAAAAATCGGGTCCGCGTCGGGTAGGGGATTAAGAAATAAAATACTGAAAATTATTTCATTCAGTTTTGTTAATTGTGAGGCTAGTTCGTTGTTAGGGCTTACATTTTTTTTCAATTTAACCCTTAAAGGCGCAAGGCGATTTTTTTTTAGAAATTGTTGGAGATATTTTAACGTAAACAACCATAGAAATCATTAACATTAAACGTATTTTCGGTTTGTTGTTTTAAAACAACATTACGCATTTAAGGGTTAAAGAGAACCAGGAAATATCTATTTTGATTTTTTCGGGGAAAACTTTTGTGCAGGCGTAAATAATTAAATTATGTCGGGTTCGGGTCGAGTACGGGTTGAAGAATGCAAAAATTCTCGGGAACGTGTCAGGTTCGGGTTTGCATCAAATCCAAAATAAAAATAGCCCAGATTTCATGTAATTAAGCAGAAATCGGTAAATATCTGAATGATAATTATTCTAACTGCATTCCGCCAAATGGCATTCCGCGAAATGTCTTTCGAAAAAAGGTGCATTCCGCGAAATGTGTTTCGGAGAGTTGATACATTCTGTGGAATGTCGTACCGCGAAAAACAATTCCGCGAAATGTTTTTCGGCGAAATAGTATACAACCGAACAACACAAAATGAAGAAACCAGAGTAACAGAAGAAGACAAAGAGGATATTTGGCATTTCGAAAATAACGTTTCAGATGATTCCAAACGAAGCTCTATGGATCATGCTGGTAGTGGGAAGCTTCCTTATTCCAGCTAACATGCATCCATCTGGGCATCATCTCTATTGGGCATCGGGGCGCATACTCACCTCTGTAAACTGCCACAACCAGCACATTTCATCGTCTGAAACAGGGATGGCAATGATAGACATTTTGATGCCATTCATTTCACGAAACGGTCACCTTCACCTTCAAGGCTTTGAAGAACAGGTGATTGAATTCAATTCTGCGATATGAGGCAGTGCATAGTTTTATAGGGGAGAACGGTCAAAAATGCACCCCTGGGGCAAAATGGCTTCACTCATAAAATCACTCATATAATCTGTTGTAGTACATTTATGAACGAATATTACCATTACACTTCATAATTAGTTATCCATCATTGAGCTCCATTGGAAAAACTTAGCAAAATCCCTTCATATTCACTCAAATTTAACGATTTGCCATTCTTCCGCCACATTCGTAAGATTGTAGTTCAATCCATTAAGAAAAAACAAACAACCATGCGTTCACCATCATTTTGCATGCAATTGAGTCATTTTAGACCACCATTCGGGCGTTTTGCCCCAGGACTATTTTTTAAACATTTTTTAAATGCGTTAGAAAGTCATGAAAACCTTATTGTTTTGAATAGGAGATCATTGTGAAGTGTAGCTGGGTTTATAAATTTTGCACCCAAGCGTTGAAATGGTTGGGTATTTTTGTTTATATGGGCGAAAACATCTATAAAGCTTAAGGGGTGCATTATGGACCGTTCTCCCCTACGCGAGGAGAAGTGGATGAACACTGTCATCAGAGGAAAAGTAGAATCACTGAAATTTAACACAGCAAGGTATAGGCAATGGAATGAATTATTGGCAATGGCTGATTTTCTACCCGCCGCTTCTACATCCAGGCGCTATCGTATATGCGCAAATAGCCAGCATGAGTTAACCGCTCGAAATTTGTATGGCGAAAGACATCTAACGCGAGTTTTCTCAAAATTAGGAACTTTTCATGAAAAACTATTTGGTACCGGTTATGAAGGATGGTGTCCGCCACTACGCCTACCAAATATATTTTCGATTAAGGTGGCTAATTTTGAGAAATCGCCATAATTTTCGCCATACTGATTTCAGAAAGCTAACTCCTAGTGTGCCGCTGTAATCACGCTCATTCATTGAAAATAATTTTAAAAATTACAAACAGAGATTTTTTGAAAATGATTTATTAGGCGGGATTAGAAATTCAATAAATTTAATAATTTAATAATTTAATAATTTAATAACA
This sequence comes from Armigeres subalbatus, assembly GCF_024139115.2. Classification (NCBI taxonomy): domain Eukaryota; kingdom Metazoa; phylum Arthropoda; class Insecta; order Diptera; family Culicidae; genus Armigeres; species Armigeres subalbatus. The sequence continues at coordinate 68,287,834 of NC_085141.1, forward strand.
ATCAAATTAATTTATGTATAAAGTAGATAATTAAAATTCTAACCTCATGATATAAATTATTTGTAAATAAATTTCATTTTGAAATTTTGAAAATTATTTTGATAGGGTAAATCACTACTTGGGCCTATGGACCCGGTTCCCGGCTCACTGCACAAAAAACTATTGATTTATACTGTTTGGAAGCCGTAGGTTTATGATTGATAATTTTTAAAAAGTCTCCCATTTATTTTTCACAATACTCAATATTTTTCAATCACTTGTTTTACTCCTAATTGATCCAATTGTAGAAAATAAAAATGTAGATTTCAAAATTTCGCTCTCCGATGCCACACCACTGAGCCGAAGTGATTCTTTCCACTTTTACAAAACGGTATCATCATATAAACACCTACCTGAAAATCGTCACAGTTCTTGATACAATCATTGCTTGAAGCTGTTAAACACCACACAATAATTCTAAACCAACGCACTTCAATATTTCCTATTTGTTTGTTTCACCAGGACTTTTATAAACATATTAGAATACATTTAAAAATGTATCCTCAAACCGAACAAAAATTCACCTCGGCCCAAGAACTTCTAGCCGCACCGTGCTGCCAAAAGGCCAGGATTATGAAAATGATCCTTCATCGTTAATAGGAAAACGGGAAAACTGTCTAATACGTTGACGCTATCATGTTATTTATAATTCTTTCGATTTCAAAAAGTGAAAAAAATATTGTTTTTAAGTATTTGGAAGAAATTTGGATGAGTAAATATATCTTCTCAACCAAATAAAAATGATTATGAATAATACCATCTGGCATCTTGTTGTCGTGGAACGTGCATATTTTTGTTTATGTCGCATTTTCTATCGTCCCGAGAGAGAATGAGAGTAAAATGTTGAGAGATTGAGTGAAATTTTGCTTAGGCCGGAAATTGGTTTTATGGTATGCCGGAATGGCAATCGCTATGACTGATATGAGTGCCGCACCTCATTAAATTAAATCAAATAAAAGCTTTTTTGAACGATATTTAGCACGAATAGCTATTTTTTAAGCAGAAGTGAACCCCAATACAGTCTTATACAGCCCACAAAATTCAGGAAAAGTTGCTTCCTGTCATAAATTTCGATTGAATAATGCAGTCGTACGCATGTTAGGCCGGGAATGGGGTAAAAACCCTACACTGATAAAAAATCTATAGTAGAATAAACAACACAGTCCTATTTAGGTTTACCATGCACGATAATAGTAGACACGACATCACCATCTCTATGAATTACCACAATATTGTCCACATTACTATGTGGTTGTCATTTTCGTAGTACTATCTCCCATGGTAAATTTAACTGTGCTCCTACCACTTTGACTACGGCATGTTTTGACGTTTTTCTCGTCGCCATTCCTATCTCGTCAGTGCAACGAAAATAATTTTCGTAATTCTCTATTCTTGTTTGTATCAAAAAAATATCGTTCTTGTTTTCAATTTATTACATATGTTTAAATTAAACATATTAGGCCAAGCGTATATCTAATTTGGTGAGAACATTAAGATTTATTTTGTAAGAGTGAAATAATTACAAATTCTTAAGCTTTTAGAACACCGATCTCCTATACGAGCGCAGCCGCAAGAGTTCCTGCTGAAGTATGGATTGTTTTTCCACTGATTCCGCGTGTTCTGTAAGGAATCGGATTCGGGCTAAATATTTACGACCGCCTCAATCAATAACAGAATTCTGTGGGGCATGGCGTACAGTGAAATGAAAAAAAAATAAGCTGGCAAAGCTCCGAGTGCAAATTTATACAAAAGAGACAAAATGTGCTAACTGTACTAACCGGAAAATCATGTGTTTGCATCCTCAGGCCACACGCTCTGTTTATGTTTTTTTTAATATTAAACATGTTTTCAATCTTTTTTTTCTGTAATAACGTTTTATCAGATAATAAAAACAGACGTTGCGTTAAATGAATACGGTTTCATCTTTATTTGTATGCAATATAGCAAATCTCAATAAAACTGCAAAGATTACCATGCTACCATTGTGAAATTAAACCAGCCATAATGTTAAAATTTACTATGTTTCGAAATGACTCGCGCAAAGTGGCAATGACAAAAACATGGTAAAATCTGCTACACATCATCGCTCAAGAAGACATAGTAAAATTTACCGCGATATGTAGTCATATCAAAAACTATTTGCGTTCTACCGAAATCAAATGGTAAAATGTTTTTACTATCACCTTCGATATGGTAGACATCACCATGTACTTTCTTTCAGTGTAGCTGCATCCCATACCCAGCCCGGTGGCATCCCTATCTCACACAATAGGTTTGTTTTGCAGCCAACATTGCGTGACCGTATCCCACTGACAGTTCTGTATCCTAATGAGAATCAAATGTGATGTACACATACTATTATGAATTTTACACTGAGATGTTGGCTGCAAAAACATGGCGTCGTGCCACCCACCTGCCCATACCTCGCTGTGAAATTATTTTCATGTTTCTACTTTTTCTTTGGATGACAGAATTCATTTTTCTGCTAGCGTATTATTTGACGTTTGAGCGGTGTCGAAATTCATGTAGAATGAATTCGATGTATGAAAAGGTGTTCATTTTTAGTAAACAGCGCACCGCTCAAACGTCAAAGTGTTCATTCGGCGCACTGCCCCATTTGCGCCGAAACAAGAAAGTTCCTTCTTACTAAAATTTGCTCATTCTTCATGGCAGCTTCAGTTTCTAAACATATGGGTTGGAATGCCTCAAACAATTGTGGGTGAAAATTGGGCTGACAGACTGTACTGTTAGTGTTGGAGTGTTCTATCTGTCACCTGACCAGGAAGATAATTTGAAACGCATCCAAGAGCACGTTGACTCCGTCGATTCCATCCTGTCTGACATAATCCGAAAAGACTTTGCCCATCTTCAGATCGACTACAACCACCCCGAATTGTATTGAACGCGTTCTGAGGATGGTTGCTCCAAGATTGATGTTAGTAACTCGAGGCTGATGTACGACCTGCGATTGCAGTTTACGACGGATTGTGTTTTAATGATTTGGCACTAGTAAACCCCATAAAAACATGATTTCTTGTTCAAACTAAACATAAGAAAAACGGGCTACAAGCACGCATTATGGTGACTCATCTGCTGATAATGCGTCTGAAAAGTGCATTCTAATTGCTCAGCAATTCAAAGGCTTTCGGATCTCGGAACTCGTCCCATCTCAAGTAAAAGAAACCCTCCGTGCTACTACTTTGGACCGTTTTGAGTTTGGATTTTTTGATACTTCTATAGGACATGTATTATACAAGGACCCCCCAAAACTACACAAACCCAATTTTGAGTTGAATGATATTTCCGATCAACAATCTGAGGCCAGTTTCGAGAAAAAAAATGACCTGGTGATTATTTTAAGTGTGTATGCAAACATGTAAATTTGGCTGAGATATGCCTGTGATATTATATAGTCGACTCCGGCAATGACCATTACCCTTAAGTGTGAGTTTTTTTTAAAGCTCTTCAGGAAGTCGTACAAGTCGTAAGTCAACGTTCAGGAGCATAGTTTTCACCGAAATGGGAAAAGTCAAGAAGTTTCAGACATTGCTGCATTGAAAAGTTATTGCAATTTGTAAGTGCCGTTCGGGTCATATTGCATCGTGTACAGTAGGAGGATTTATTTTCCTTAAAAATTGATACGAATTACTTATGGAAATTCAGACGAATTTCTTGTGAGATTCAAATAATTTTCCTCTGGAAACTCAGAATAATTCTTATGGAATTTACAAATAATTTTTCTTCGACATGCAGGACAATTTCTCCTGGAAGGTCAGAGCAATTTTCCCTGAAAATTGGCATAATTTAACGTGGATATTAAGAAGAATTACCCTTCCCTAGTTTGCTCAGGGAAAGCAAGAAAAATTCCAGCCAGAAAATTCCCGGTCCTGTGTACCAGGAATTTTTCATTTAACATTTACCATATTAGACACACCCATTTTACAAGATCTTTTATGTTATAAAATAGGTTAACTCACCTGCCACCACTTAGACTATAAAACATTGAAAGAGTTGTTCGGCCCGTCGCAAGAGTCTCGAATTCAGGCCCGCTGGTTTGTGACTAAACCAATAAAGGTACTTCCGCAATGATGCAAAATTCTTCACCAGCACCATCGCCGGCGCCATCAACGGCCACCAGGAAGACACCCTGGAGATTGAATTAATAAAAATAAGTCCAACAAAGAGTCGGGTCGAGGCGTGAGCTGCCGTCTCCGTTACACCGGAAGGAGGGTGCATAAATTTGCATAATGAACAAGATGTGATGAATCCGATGTTGGCGTTCTGTGCCGTGCAGTTACCCTGCGGTGGGGTAGATGGAAGATTACTTCCAACAAATTTACTGGAAAATTCCGGTCGACATCGAAGAAATCACTTGTAAGTTATTCCCGTGGTGATTGCACTCCGACTAATTCCTTGTCAATGTTTTGAATCATCCGAACCCGGACGTGACCATGGGGCTTAGTCTGACGAAATCCCTGCTTCAACAAATCGTCTCTTCGTTATGATATTCTATTCTTTGCCATAGCTTCGGAAGTAGAGCGTCATTTGCCGGTCACGTCTTTTTCTATTAGACTTGCGTGTCACAGCACATGGAGCACAGTGAGGACAAATCAATCCAAAATAGTGAGGGTTATATATTTGCCTATTCCTAAGATTCATAAATCCTTTTGTTTGCAATTTAAAATATTCTAGTATTGGTCATTTTACTCTGGATTAGGAATCTTAGCGAAATGACCCTGGACTAGTTTGTATAATTTCATATTGATCCCCACTACTTGCACCCAGTAGGGAAAATAGAACATTATAACCAATGAAAACTTTTCAATAAACACGTTTCATATTGATCATTAATTTTAAACGAACCATGGGTCATAAAAAGAATCATTTTCTGGATCGGTGTTGCCACTGTGCGACGACAAAACGCACTAACGATGGAACCGAGAAAAAAACAAGGGGACAAATAGATGGAGAAAGAGCACCAGAAGTGTCATTTCGTGCATCATTGAGGATGCCGCCCGGCGACTGTAGCTGAACAAGTGAGGGTCTGTTCACAAATTACGTAACGCTTCTGCGGGGAGGGGGGAGATCAAACTTGCGTTATACTTTGTTACACTAAAAGGTGGGGGAGGGGTGGGTACTACCAAATGTTACGCATAACGCAAAAAAATATGAATGTCTTTTTTTAATCACTAATTGAAGTAATTGCTGTTTATCGTTATCGTATACTAGTCATTATCGAAATCAAGCATGCTGATATGCGTAAAAATACCAAGCGAATATTGTAATTCTCGGCACCATAGTTCCGCAAAACTATGTAAATGGTTATGATCGCAAATTCTATTTTCGTTTCTACTAGCTGCATTCTTGATATCCTTGATTTTTGTCATATGCCGTCCCTATTCTAACAGTGTTCAAAAAATACCAAAACCCAAATGCTTCAGAGAAGGAAAAAAAATTGCCTTTAAAATTTTTACAGTTACGCGTTACATGGGGGAGGGAGGGGGTATCAAAAATGTTACTTTTTGTTACGAGGGGGAGGGAGGGGGTCAAAAACTCGGATTTTTGCGTTACGTAATTTGTGAACAGACCCTGACGGGTGGTACGCGCGTTGAAAAAGACTTCAAAAATTTATTACCCAGCTTCTAGGATTGTGGGCTGATTTGAGGCTTTGGGAAATAGCCTTGGTTATGCCATTCGGTCCGGTTCATAATGGAAATCACAAGCACGTTTGCTTGTGGGTGGTGTGAAATTGGGAGAATGGGCCGTCAAAAATGCTATGAATTTTAATTGCCTTATCAGGTTGTAATGAGGACTGCTACTGAATGTCGTGTAATGTTTTACAGCATGAAATGAAACCATTTGAAGAAAAAGCCGACATCGATTAGGATGGAAGTACTCTCAAACAGGCAAATTTGGTAAACATTTGGAAAATTATAAAATTGAGAATGATTGACCGCTCGCGGTTCCTACTTCATTATTGCCGGATCAGCTGCTATTACACAAAGAACCAGCAGACGGTACTCAGGTTTCAGTAAAGATCCTCAGTGTAAAAAAAACTGGTTATCCAAAATTCTTGTAGGCCAATACTGGCGCCGGCCGCGTCTGAATGCAGGTCAATTGGGGATTGGGAATGAGATTGATGACATGATACTCGCTGGGATGAAAGCCGAGGAATGTATTTGTGTAGGGAACGTCCTGGTGAACGTTTTGCAAAACTACATGTATAACTGAATTAAACACGTTATCATTTAGAACTCCGACATAATGATATGATCTACGTAGCTTGTTATTATTGTTATTATCGGCACCTGACGGTTTGAAGCTATTTTTTTTGTATAATCCGGTCAAAATTGTGGATTGCCAAATAACGTAATTATTAAAATAGAGACACAAAACTAAAAAAAAATATCACTAAGACTTGAAGTCTTAGTCACAGAGAATTAACAGATGATGTTTGGAACTATTATTATTATTTATTCAGACTAAGGCCGAAGTGGCCTGTGCGGTATATAAGAGTCTTCTCCATTCGGCTCGGTCCATGGCTACACGTCGCCAACCACGCAGCCTACGGAGGGTCCGCAAGTCATCTTCCACCTGACCGATCCACCTTGCCCGCTGCGCACTTCGCCTTCTTATGCCCGTCGGATCGTTGTCGAGAACCATTTTCACCGGGTTACTGTCCGATATTCTGCGCCTAGCTGCTCTTCCGTTGGGAGTGTCACTTCCAGCTGCTGCGCGTATTCTTGGGCTAGTCTACCGTCTTGTAGCCGCCCAATGTTAAGCCGTGGCGTCCGACTTTGACGCGTGTTGTACACCGTCGAGAGTTTTGAGCGCAGGCATACTGCAACGAGGTAGTGGTCGGATAAGTGCGGACGTTCGTGATGTCGGAGAAGAATTTACCGTCGATTAGAACGTGGTCGATTTGATTTTCTGTTTTTGGTTAGGTGATCTCCATGTGGCCTTGTGGATATTTTTGTGGGGAAAATGTGCTTCGGACCAGCATTCCGCGGGAGGCTGCGAAGTTTTTACATCGTTGGTCGTTGTCATTCGATACGGTGTGCAGACTATCCGGTTCGATGACCGGTATATACATTTATTCCCTTCCTACCTGTGCGTTCATGTCACCGATGACGATTTTAACGTCCCGCAGTGGGCATCCATCGTATGTCTGCTCCAGCTGTGCATAGAACGCTTCTTTCTCGTCGTCGGGTTTCCCTTCGTGTGGGCAGTGCAGATGTGCTCGACTTTCGGTTAGCGGCAGTATACGTAGACAAAGAATCAGAAGGAATAAATTTTGGCTGTTACGCACTTTTCAAATGTTGGTCTAGATTTTTACCTATACTACAGCGCGATCGTTCTGCGGGCTAAAGGTAATAAGATCGAAAGCACACTGAATTTTAACTTGCCTCATCAGCACAAAGCAAAACAAAATATTTCGATGATCGAATGATCGTTCTACATGCTAGACTCTCTAGTAGCTAGGGGAAAAATGATCGGATGCGCATTTAAAATAGAAATATAACGAAAATACTATTAAAACTCCATGAGCCACGTAGAGTGAAAATCACGTTAAAAGAGATTTAAAGATTTCATAAGTTAAAATAAAAGAGCTCACTTATTCACAAAAACATCGCATTGAAACATGATTTGCTTAAAGAGTGCTTAAAAAGGCTTATCGTGGTGAACCATAAATATGTATTTTGCTTCACAGGATTTGTTTTCTTGAATGTTCTTGAGCAAAGTCACAAAATATCGACTCATGGAGAATCGAGCCGAGCATTGATTTTTTAAAAATAGCTAACCGCGGTGGAGGTTAGTACTCGGATTCTGAAGGCTTTTCCACAAACGTGACCTTTAATTGGTCTTGTTGTGTAGGGGTTATCACGCCTATCTAGAGAGTACAAGGTAAAGAGTTCGAGTCCCTTCAAGACAAGTGGATTATTTTACGCGAATTTCATATGAATTTGCAGTTACCATCGCCGTTCCGTTTCATGGCGTACAGGGCTTTAAATTTATATTCTAGTAAAAAGTGCATTAAAATAACATGTGTAAACAAACATGTGGGTTATCGTTTTCACGGGATGGTAACGTTATTTTTTGTAAAAGAAGTTAGAAGTAAGAAATGACATGTTCTATGCAAAAACTAGGTAGCGAGAAGTTAGATTTGAAAAGTAAAAAATGAGAAGTGAGATGTGACAGGTGAGATGGGAGAGATAAGAAGCGAGAAGTAGGAAGTGAAAACGAAGAGTTTTCAGTTTTCAGAGTTTCAGTTTCAGTTTTCAGAGTAACCATGAGGTGAGAAATTAGAGTTGATAATTGGGAAGTGAGAAGCGAGACAAAAGTAGTTAGAAGTAAGTGCTGAAATTAAAAGGAAGAAAGAATAAAAAGGAAGGAATAAGGAAAAAGGGTGAGAGAAGAAAGGAGAAAAAAGAGGGAAAAAGGCAAGAAGGAAGAAGAAAGAAGGTTGAAGAAAGTAGGAAGAAGTAAGAAGAAAGAAGCATGGGGGAAGACGAAATAAGGAAAAAAGGAGATAGGAGAAAAAAATAAAGAAATGAGACAAAAGATGGAAGAAGTAACAGGAAGATGGATGTAGGAGAAAAGAAGGGAGAAGGAAGAAGGAAAAATTAAAATGGAAGAAAGAAGAATGAAGAATGAAGAAGGAAAGGGAAAACGGAAGAAGAAAGAAGGAAAAAGCGAAAAGGAAGATAGAAGAAGGAAGAAGGCAGAAGGTAAAATAAAAAAAAGGAAGTGCAAAAAAATAAGAAGAAAGAAGGAGCACGGAAAAAGGAAGAATTAAGAAACAATGAAAACGTAACAAGTAAAAGGGGAGAATGAAGAGTTCATCTCCCTCAAAAGATTGAAGAAGGTAGAAAGAAGAAGAGAGAGAAAAAATGTGTAGAAGGAAGAAGGATGAAGGAGGAAGCAAGAAGGAAAGAATAATTAAATAAATACTCCTCACTAAGTACTGCACAACACCTAACTCCTATTTCCTCACTTTCACTTCTTACATCTCACTTCTTTTTTATCACTACTCAGGTTTTGATTCTAATTTCTCACCTGTCATTACTCTCTTCTCACTCCTCATTTATATTTTTTTTACTTCTTTCCTTCTATTTCCCAGTTCTCTCTTCTCATTTCTCGATAATTTATTTCTCATTTCTCGTGTATACCTATTCACTTTTCATTTTGCACTTCTTATTTCTTACTTTTTACTTTAGGGGTCGTTCAGAAACAGGTTTGGGGGGGAGGGGGTCTAAGATTTTGTGACAGTACATGTACTAGGTATACAAAAAAGCGTGACAGAGGGGGGGGGGTCTAGAAATCCCAAAAAATAGTGGACGACATATTTGAATCGCCCCTTACGCTTCACAGTTCCCAATTTTCACATTTAACATTTTACTTCTCGCTTCTTATTTGTTATGTGAAGTGAGAAGTGAGAATTTTTTTTTCGCCGCTGCTTCACATGCGACATGTAGTTTGTTCTTGTACGTTCATTTCATTTACGCCACAATACACGGTTCGAGGCCGCATCTCTCCATCCTCGAATGCGCCCCACGCTCGCCGTCGTTTTGTCGTTTTGCACCTGGTCTGCCCACCTTGCTCGCTGTGCTCTACGCAATCTCGTACCTGCCGGATCGGAAGCGAACACCATATTCGCAGGGTCCGGCATGCTTGCAACATGCCCTGCCCATCGTACCCTTCCGGCTTTAGCTTGCTTCTGGATACTGGGTTTGCCGTAGAGTTGGGCGAGCTCGTGGTTCATTCTACGCTGTCACACACCGTCTTTTTGCACGTCGCCAAAGATGGTCTTGAGCACCCGTCTCATGAATAAGACAAGTGCTTACAAGTTCTCCTCGAGCATTGTACATTTTTCATGCCCTTAGAGGACAACCGGTCTTATTAGCGTCTTGTATATAACACATTTAGTAAGGTGGCGAATCTTTTTTGACCGCAGTTTCTTCTGGAGCCCGTAGTAGGCCCGACTTCCATAGATGATGCGCCTTCGTATTTTTTCCCCCGCAAATGTTCGACCGACAATGTCCATGTCATCCGCGAAACAAATAAATTGACTGGATCTATTGAAAATCGTACCCGGCTGTTACACCCGGCTCTCCGCATGACACCTTCTAGCGCAATGTTGAACAACAGGCACAAAAGTCCATCACTTTTTCTTAGTCCCCGCGCGCGATTTGAACGAACTGGAGTGTTCACCCGAAATCTTCATAAAGTTTTGCACACCACCGTTGCTTTGATTAGTCTGGTAAGCTTCCCAGGGAAGCTGTTTTCGTCCATTATTTTCCATAGCTCTACGCGGTCTATACTGTCGTATGCCGCCTTGAAATCAATGAACAGATTGGACCTGGTATTCGCGGTATTTTTGAAGGATTTGCCGTACAGTAAAGATCTGGTCCGTTGTCGAGCTCAGAGTTCCCACGAACTCATTAACTAATGGTGACAGACGACGGAAGATGATCTGGGATATCATTTTGTAGGCGGCATTAAGGATGTAGATCGCTCGAAAATTCTCTCACTCCAGCTTGTCGCTTTTCTTGTAGATGGGGCATATAACCCCTTCCTTCCACTCCTTCGGTAGATGTTCAGTTTCCCAAATTCTGACTATAAGTTTGTGCAGGCAAGTGGCTAGCTTTTCCGGGCCCATCTTGATGAGCTCAGCTCCGATACCATCCTTACCAGCTGCTTTATTGGTCTTTATCTGTTGGATGTCATCCTTAACTTTCCTCAAGGTGGGGGCTGGTTGGCTTCCATCGTCCGCTGAACTGACGTAGTCATCTCCTCTGCTGCATTGACTTTCCCTGCCTGTACTCTCAGCGCCATTCAAATGTTCCACCATGTTCCACACGTTCTTCCGTCAAGATGCTCCTTATACCTGCACATTTCGGCTCGCGGCACGAAGCCTTTGCGGGATGCGTTGAGCTTCTGATAGAACTTGCATGTTTCATGAGAACGGCACAGCTTTACCATCTCCTCGCCCTTTGCATCTTCCAGGCGGCGTTTTTTCCTGAAAAAGGTGGGTCTGCTGTCTTTGCTTCCGTCTACAACGTTCCACGTTCTGCCGGGTACCTTGCTGCAGCGTGACTACCCGCGCTGCGTCTTTCTCCTCCAGAATCTGTCTGCACTCTTCGTCGAACCAATCTTTCCGTCGACTACGTCGCACATACCTGACGTTGTTCTCCGCTGCGTCGTTACTGACTGCTTTGACTGTATTTCCTCAAGAGTGGTCCCATCGAGCTCACCCTCTTCCGGCAACGCTGCCTCGAGACGCTGCGCGTATGCAGTGGCGACATCTGGTTGCTTCAGTTGCTCTACGTCGTACCGCGGCGGTCGTCGATACCGAACATTGTTGATGACGGATAATTTTGGGCGCAGTTTAACCATCACCAGATAGTGGTCAGAGTCGATGTTAGCGCCACGATATGTCCTGATGCCGATAATGTCGGAGAAGTGCCGTCCATCAATCAGAACGTGGTCGATTTATGATTCTGTCTGCAGTGGTGATGTCCAGGTGTACCGATACGGAAGGCTGTGTTGGAAGTAGGTGCTGCGAATGGCCATATTCTTGGAGGCGGCGAAATCATTTAGTCGTAGGCCGTTTTCGTTCGTCAGCCGGTGAGCGCTGAACTTCCCAATAGTCGATTTAAACTCCTCCTCTTGGCCAACCTGTGCGTTCAAATCTCCTATGATGATTTTGACGTAATGGCTTGGGCAACTGTCGTACTCACGTTCCAGCTGCGCGTTGAATGCGTTCTTATCATCATCAGTGCTTCGGAGTGTGGGCTATGGACGTTGATTATGCTGAAGTTGAAGAACCGGCCTTTGATCCTCAACCTGCACATTCTCTCATTGATCGGCCACCACCCGATCACGCGCCTTTGCATGCTCGTATCTCTGCCAGCTTCACGAGGAGGTAGGGATAGGAGTTGCTGGGTAAGAGGCTAAGAACAGCGAGATGGGGTCTATTTTATTCATTCAGGTAAGCGAAGCACCAATGGTACGTCACCCAGCATTTGCCGTGCCTGTTCTTGTATGTTTTGTTGTTTGTTTTGTCCGTGTAATTACCACATGGCACATTGCTGCCTCACAGTGTTGATACAGCACTGTCAGAGTTGTTAACTGCGATAATTCTAAGCGAAGTTATCATTTTTGCATTCGTATAATATGATGAGACTAACACAATGATACTTTACGCCCAGGGAAGTCGAGAAAACTTTCAACCCGAAAATTTCCTAGACCGGTTTGGGAATCGAACATTGATTCGACATGATTCGTATTGATTCGACATGAAAAAAAGACTGATATAGCATGTTCCTTCTTTGATTTCATATTTTTTCCTTTATTGTCATTTAGATTGTTTTCACTTGTCGTAGACTATTCCTAATTTTGACAGTAGAATAGATCGAATCTATTGATCAACTGTCAAAATTTGTAATAGTCCGTCGTCTCTGGTCGACCTTATCAATGTAGAATTTCAAGCACAAGCGTAAAATAAGAAATTTTAGGGTATCCAATCATGGTTTGAACTAGTGAAAAGCGTATCATGGTTTGAACCATTTTGAAATCAGTAGAAATTACCATCTCATTGGCAGGAAATGAACCTAAAACAGTATGAATGGCATATATAGGTATACTGGAAGTGATAGAGTTTATTTAAACATTCGTACATATTGTTTAAGTAATAAAATAAAGCGATTTTAAGGTCACTCCTGACGGAATCCAAGTTTAAAAGTGCTCGTCATTTTTGTTGATTTAGCTTTGCTGCGTCGCAGCATGCGTGAAATAATAAAAATGACAGTTGTACGTTGCTTCCGTATCGAGTGGTGTGCCCTCAAAAACGCGAGCACTTTTAAACTTGGATTCCGTCAGGAGTGACTTTAAAACGTCCTGAATTTGCGCTAAATATCACACCACCAGTGGCATAATTTCAAAAAGCTCGCAAAGGACGCATTTTATGACACAGGAGTGAGATCAATATATCAAAATAACGCTATTTTTATCTGTAATCGATTGACATTATCATACATTTGAGAAACAGTTTTGAAAAGTTAAAATAGTAACATTTATACAAGGTGAAAACTGATAATGGTTTGAACTAAATTCGTATCATGGTTTGAACTTGTAAATGCAGTCATGTTCTGCTGCTGTCCACTAGGAGCGCTGCATGCGCCTAGCTGGAGCATTTTGTTCACATTTCCAATATGAAAAAAACGCAATTTTCATATCGATAATTTAGACGATTTTCACACGTTTCGAGTTACTAATCTAATGCGAGAAGATTAATAGTAAAACAAATTTGCTTTTCTATAGATTTCCTCAGCGTTTCATGCATGTGATTAGTATTACATTTAGGAGCTGCTGGCTGCTGCAGTAGTTCAAACCATGGTACGAATTTAGTTCAAACCATGAACAGTGTAGTTCAAACCATGGTACGAATCAAAGTTAAAACTAAGCATACAGTCACTCTCAAAATTGAGCGTACAGTATGGATTAGTTGACTACATTCGAAAATTTCAAAGGAAATTAAATGGTTAGCTCTGTTGTTTTTAATGCATTTCAATATTCATCCCTTCCTTCAATGTATGCGTACATAAAATTGTTGAATTTTTTTCTCTTAAGTTCATTTATTTGGAAACAATCTCAAAATACGCCTATTAGATGTGACAAAATTGAGCGTACAGCAAATTTTTCTCTATAAAATTTCTTATTATAACCACGATTAATGTATTTTAATATTGTTTTTTCATGATTATATTTATAAAAATAAACATCCGCTACTTAAACATTCAATGTTTTGAAATTAAACCACGTTTTGGTCAAAATGGCGAACAAGTGAGAGGTAAGAACATTGCTATTTAACAATTCAGTGCTTGTGGGCAAAATAAATGCTTTAATTTGTATGTTTCACTGGCATCGTATTTTATATATGATAGATAATCGAAATCGAGCGAGACATACGATTAATTTGTCAAAATTCAGTCGGTAAATGATGAAGACAGATGCAAACATACAGAGAAAACGACAAATGTTAGGAATGACATAATACAAATTTAGTATATCTTTAATTTGAATTTGTTTTAAAGCTCGATTATTGTCTCAGGTCTATCATTAAGAGTAATATTATTGAGTCCAATCATTCCCAGTCAAATTCTAAAAGTACAAGGTGCATGTTAAGGTACCGAACATAAAAACAGCTTTTCAATCCCGTAGAGCACTTCTGATTGAATATTGAAAAGATAGCTTAAAATCGTAATTTCATAATTAAATTTGGATTGAACTCCACGGTCTGTTACCATAAGGGATACAATTGGATGATTTCCATGTAACGAGTAAAAATAAACTTTTTTAAGAGTTCGGCAGCTTATTTAATGATATCTTGGTGAATTTAAATGATTCAACCAAATTTGTTCCTACGGTGACTGAGCCTTCAAATATAAAATGACATCTTATAATGTATCCGTGTGCTCCTCTTTTATTAATATTATTATTAATGAGTGTCCTGAGCTTATAAGCTACCTATACATCGACTTTAAAAAAAAGTTATACTTAATTTGAAATATGCCGTTCCCAACATTTGTCGTTTTCTTTGTATGTTTACATCTGTTTTCATCATTTACCGACTGAATTTTCCCAAATTTATCGTATGTCTCGCTCGATTTCGATTATCTATCATATATAAGACACGATGCCGGTGAAATCCATATTTTAAAGCATCTATTTTGCCCAGCAGCATAGAATTGGTCAATAACAATGTTCTTACCTCTCACTTGTTCGCCATTTTAATCAAAACATGGTTTAATTTCAAAACATTGAATGTTCAAGTAGCGGATGTTTATTATTATAAATATAATCATGAAAAAACAATATTGAAATACATTAATCGTGTTTATAATAAGAAATTTTATAGAAAAACATTAGCTGTACGCTCAATTTTGTCACATCTAACAGGCGTATTTTGAGATTATTTTCAAATAAATGAACTTAAGAGAAAAAATTCAAACATTTTATGTACGCATACATTGAAGGAAGGGATGACTATTGAAATGCATTAAAAACAACCAGGCCAACAATTAAATTTCCTTTGGAATTTTCGAATATATTCAGCTAATCCATGCTGTACGCTCAATTTTGAGAGTGACTGTAAATATGTGCACCCAGGATGTTTTTAGAAAGATAATGAACTAAGCTTCCATATAAACTAGAAATCGCAGTTCTAACATGTCCCTTTAATGAAATAAATCAATTTTGTTTTGACGGCTCATCTGAAACCCGCCATTTGGTTCAAACCATGATTGGATACCCAACGATTTTAGTTCCTCACTGTTTTATTAAGAAGGGTGGTGGTTGAAAAATCGTTATCGCAGCTTGATGCTCCGGAGAATTCTCTACACTGTTGAAAAAAAATCTGGTGTTTTGTAAATGAACTCATAATGAATCAGCTTGTTTTTTCATTATTGTCACATCAAAGAGATTGAGGAAAACCCTACACTGCAGTTCTTTTTAATAGCTGTCATCCTTAAATCCGGGTCCATTGACATAAAAAAATATTCCATCTGGGACTAGGTGCTACGAGAATAGAAACAATAAAATCCTACCAAAGAAGAAGATATTAATGACCTCAATTAAAATGAAATTATGATATTGCACAGGTGCAACTCGTGCGCGGAACGGTAATATAATTAAACCCCCTGGTGTCTCGTCTGCCCGTCGTGACGTCCAGTGATCGTTTGTGGCTCGATTCGCGTGGGTTCTGGTTACCTATCAACTCGGCCAGGTAGGGACAATGATGTGACCGGAGATTTTTAGCATGAGAACTTGAGGGCCTGATTGTTTTGTCAATACAAATTTAAAGACATATTATTTTAGACAGATCATCAAATGCTCGGAAGAACCAGTCATACCTACTCTGTTGTTCAAATGTCAAATGCTCAATTGTTCAATTGTTCAATTGTATATTGAAAGTTCTATAGACACTATAGACACAATAACTTTCGAAGATTGGCAAATTTATTATTGAGTCATTTTATGTAACATTATTGTGGACTCATTTAAATATGTACCCAATCGTTTGAATTACATAAGTTAAGCTTTTTGATGATTCCTGAATGTATGCCTAATTTATATTTGTTAATTTTTTTCAATGGATGTCGTCAATGAATAATTATCTCAAAATTTTCAACGTGACTGCCACTATGATTATTCGACTGAACTAAATTTCTCTTTCGCCAGTCTATGCAACAAAAAAGTATCTATTTTTTTCGTCGAAATGTCACATATTCTTCATGACGTTTTGTAAACAAACGCAATTCGCTGTTTATAAAATAGTGTAATGTCTGGTGATTTGGTGTCCTATTTAAATTTGTTGTATGTTTTTATCGTGACCTAGACCTAACCGGATATAATGGTAAGAAAAATCAGCATGAATCAAAGTAACATTCTAATTTTATCCGGCCAACTCACAGTTTTCTTGCAGCAGCATGGATAATGTACCCGATGGTAACTATCCAGCCGAATATTTGGAGGACGAAGATCCCATTGGAATCATCAACTTCCCGGAGCTGGACGAAAATTGTTTGGAATTAGAGGCAGAACTTGGACATGATGAGTTTTGAGGCGATTCATCAGCTGTGAAACGCCAGTCCTCGCAGTGTACGTTCGATATTCGAATTTCCTGCTTCAAAAAGGAGTTTCGAGGACAGCACCACGACAAGGGAAAAGCCGACGCGAAACTGATAACCAAGGAGTGTCGTGTTTTTGGTAATTCGCCGAGAGAGATTTTGGAGCAGACATGGGAAGCTGTGACGACTCATATACGTCGGGAGGTTATTGTGTACGACGATGAAAGTTTTAAAAGAGTCAAGTTGGCAAACGACGCAGCTCCTGAGTTTGAAGACATGAATAAGTATGTACTTTTCAAGGATCTTCTGCGTAAGCGTACATACAGAACATCTGACCTTCAGGAAAAGTCGGATATAATGGTTAAATGGATAGGCAAGGTTATCGACGTTTATCTTCATGTCTATTCATTGTCAGTTGCCAATCAGAAATTGTACGATCTAGTGAAAAGATTGGAAGCTCCTGAGGATCCAGACAGATCAGGAGCATGCAGTAATAAGTCATTCCAAGGACTGATAAAAGAGCTGAAAGAATTGCACCCGGATATAATAGCTGATTCGTTTGTGTGGCACAATTGGGCGGAGTATGTTGAAGCCGCACCTGGGTACCGGCGTGGTGAGGTAAAGCAAAATCCACCTAATGCCATTCAACCACATTTAAGAGCTGCACCGACGGATGCTTCGGTGGTACTGGAGGAAAACAGAAGGGGATTATTGTTTGCAAAAACTATAATTCGAGCCATGGAAGGACAGTTGACGACATTGCGGGAATACTCTGGGCAGTTGTCAACCGCAGCCATTAAGATGGATGAACGAGTGACGGGCATGGAAATTCAACTTAAGAGCTACAATGAAATGTTGACGTCAATGCAACGCACAATTGCACCAGTAGAAAACGAGCTTAGTCGAACGCTAGCGGATTCTGTAACAGACGCAGACGATTTGGATCATATGTGATCAAGAGATCATTATACTAATTGCAGAGCGGAGTTTTGGTTGAAATCAGAACTAAACCATGATTTGTATTTTTTACAGTATATAGAATAGTATTCGAAAGAACAATAAATAAATAGTATAAGTTTATTTCACGTTTTATTATGTCATGGGCATGAACCTGAAATCACATTATTTTGTTTCGTCGTGGTAAATTTAACTTCACTCAATTCTGGCTGTGTTCCTGGTTCAAAGAGACAAATTCTGTGCAGAAATCGAAGTTTTTGATAGGTTGACTGAGCCCAACATTAAGGTCGAATTTTCCGCCTTCGCTGTATCCACACTTTTTCATGATTTTAGTGCAGTCATAGTTTTTAAAACTGAGCAAAGCATCGCCTACAATTGTTCTGAGATCTTTCGTGCTATTTTCTTCATAGTGTTGTCTCAAATATCGTTTGATTAGACCGAATAAAATTTCGATGGGGTTGTAGAATGGGCAGTATGGTGGTAAAAATATGGGTACAATGCCCAGAGACCTTAAATACATCACGATGTGCTTATCGCAGTGGATTCGAGCGCCGTCCATTACCCAGACTGAATAAAATCCTGGGTAAGTTTCCACATTACCAGATTGGAGCACAAAAGTACGGCAGCATTCAAAAAAAAATTTTCTCGTGAATGTGCCTTTCGTCATAAATGAATCAAGAAGACCACCTTGGCCTAGAAAACATAAAGTTGACACTCTCGGACGGCGTCGAAACTCACCTCGAAAAATCAATTTTTGTCCAACAAAACCATAACCTCTATTACGAAGCATATCACGGCTATCAAAAGCCACTTCATCCAGAAAAACTAGATTGTGCAAATCCCACTGAAATTCCAACTCTTCACAATATTTCAATATATCATAATTCCGGATTTGCATTGCTCGACGCTCTAGTTTTTTCCACGTCATCCCTTCTGCATGTAAAATTCTCGCTATCGATGATCGACTTATAGGTGTTCCGAACTTGTGAAAGAACCGTTTCTGTGCCTCGTCTAGGAACAGAGTTGGTTCAGTCATGTACAATTTCACAAGCCACTGCCGTTTCGCTATCCCAAACTTTCTGTTAACCAACTTCCGTTCTTTTTCTCCGAGAACACCGTTTTTTTATAGGACGTGATCCAAGCGCTGACTGTAGATTTACTTTTACAATAAATTTCACAAAGCCGTTGCCTTGATAATCCCAAGAAAAAATATTCGTAAATGCAATGATATTTTGTGTTTAGGCTCGCACGTTGGCGCCGAACATTTTGCCAAATAATGTTGGACATTTTCTAGAATAAAACACAAAACTCAACAAACGAAATATGTTTAAAGTATTTTATACTCACGATTTCAATATGAATGAGAAATAAAAATCAATTTATTTATCGAAATCAAATTGAAAGACACCAGAAAACAATCCGGGCGATGATCTGTCATTGCGAGCAGCGAATTTTTATGACAGATTAAATGACATATATGTTTGCGACGATTTTGGCGACGATTTGCTTGGCGACGATTACAAATCGTCGCGCTCGATAAGGTGGGATTTTTACAATATGTTTGGCATTATGGCTTTCGATTCGATCTCGAAAACTACTCATCGTTCGAGTATGCTCGAGGAGGTACAAGAATAACGAGATGTTTTAGCATTATGGATACTCGATAGCACACTGGAAAACGACTCAAGTCAAATGAAAAACATTCGTCACCTTCATAGCTTTCGAATGTTGTTCGAGAGTAATTTCTTGCTGAAAGTTTTTAGTTATATTTGTTATTGTTTCTCTACGGGAAGATAATAAATGTTTCATTATTGTATCTTGAAGGAAAGAATGTCATTAGTATACCTACATTTATAGTTTCCAGACAATATGAAATCTTTAATTATCCCGAAATCCGCGTAAAAACGACTTAAACTAAAATCTTTTTTTTTGCTTTTTTCACGTATTTCATGACGATTTCGATAACCGCGTGAAAAATCAATGGGGAAAATCTGCGTAAAAACGTGTTTATTCCAAAATCTACGAAAAATAGTTGAGTTAAATAAAAAAAACCCAGATTAATCCACCTAGCGGTGATGGTGCCTTTCTCGTTCGTTCAAAAGGTTTGGAAAAATCTCAAATAACACCAATATGTGGATTGGTCTTATTTTTCATATTTGTTTATATGCATAAAAAAATTCTCGCCAAACGCAATTTGTTGCAAACAAATCGGATGAGCATAAGAGCAGAAAATGGCATTTTATTTAGTAGTTTTAAAATTAGTATTTTCGCCATAACTTTTGACCCAATTGTACGATCCGGCCAAGTTTCTATAGGAAACAATGGGACAAGATTCTGCGTCGAATGCAATCTGTTGCGAGCGACCTGAGAAGCACACATATTGCACATCAATCAGAGTAACTTATATATGACCGGATTCAGTCACAATATGGTTACTGCAACCAGATTTGTTGAAATTGTGTTGCTTGGGGAATAGATGAAGTCTAAGTGCTAAGAAAGTGAGCTAGACTTTTTTGAACTCTTTTTCACAATAAATAGTAATTTGACCATAACATCTAAGCCCATAGTCCGATCTGGCTTATTTTCAATAAGAAAATATGAGACATTCTGCGTTGAATGCAATTTAATGCGAGCAAATCGGTTGAGGCAAAGTGCCTGAAAAATGAGCGACATTTTTTTTAGCGATTTTTTCATTTAAAAACCCAGATTAATCCACCTAACGGTGATGGTGCCTTTCTCGACTTTCGTAAAATGTGTTTGCTTGAAAGTAGATGAGCTAGTAGCTAGGAGTAAAAAAGAAAAACTTCTTTGTCCGTTCTATGAAAATCGGATTATTTCAAGCCAAGATATTTTAGATCCAGTTGAAAACGCGAGATCTCGGTTCGGTTTTCAACTTGATCTACAATATGCTAATAAGAATTTCTACATTTTTTTTCCTTTTCCAATCTTTTTGATGTACATACCCCTGTTTTATTTTACCCAGTTATATATTTTAAGGATATCACATTTGGATGTTTGTTAAACTGAAGCTCTGACTACACAAAAAGAAAACGAAAATGTCATTCCCGTCAAGCGAGCGGAGGGCAATATTTGTTATGATATGAATCTCATGACCGTCCTTCTACCAAACTCCCGTATGAAGATGGGAGGGAAGTGTATCAGTGTGGAAGCATCCGATAGTTCGTTTTCGGAGAGAAATTATAGCCTTTCGGTACAACTTTGTAGCACAAGAAAGGCAAAAAGTATTTTGGCCATAATTTCTAAGGTTATAGTCCAAGCTGGCCAATTTTCAATAGAAATTAATAGAATAGGATTCCGCGTCCAATGCAATTTGTTGTGAGTAAATCGATTGAGGGTAAGTGCATTATAAATGAGCTAGACGTTTTTACGCGCTTTTTTATAACATAAAGCATTTTGAGCCATAATTTTTGTGCACATAGTCCGATCTTCCAAATTTTCAATAGAAAACAATACGACAGGATCTCGCGTCGAATGGAATTTGTTGCAAGTAAATCGGATGAGAATAAGTACCAAAAAAGTGAGCTAAACTTTTCGCACTTTTGGTGCACGCACCGTACACACATACATAGTATTACATACACACACAGAGACATCATCTCAGTTCATCGAGCTGAGTCGATTGGTATATAACACTATGGGTCTCCAGGCCTTCTGTAAAAGTTTGGTTTTGGAGCGAACATATAGCCTTTTCGTATACTTTGTAGACAAAATCAAAAATGGTGTTTCGGTCTTAACTTTCGATCCCATATTTCGATCTGGCCAATGTTCAATAGGACACATTGGGACAGGATACTGCGTCGAATGCAACTTGTTGCGAGCAAATAAACTGAAAATAAATGCCTAATAAAAATGAGTGACATTCTTTACGCGATTTTTTCGTAAAAGTTTGCATTTTAGCCATAACTGGCCAATTTTCAATAGAAAAAAATGGGACAGGAATCTGCGTCGAATGCAACTTGTTGCGTGTAAATCGATCAAGGTTAGGTGTCCGAAATATAGGTAACATTTTTTTGTGATTTTTCTATTAAAAAAAGGTAGTTTGGCCATAACTTCCGATCCCATAGTCAGACTTGGTCAATTTTCAATAGGAAACAATGGGAAAGGATTTTGCGTCGAATGCAATTTATTGCGAGCAAATCGGTTGAGGATAAGTGCCCTAAAAATGAGTGACATTTTTTGCGTCGTTTTGTGCGCACACACACACACATACACACACACACACACACACACGCACACACACACACACAGACATCAAGTAGCAGCGATACGATTACCAGAAGTTGCTGCCAACAAAATGGTGGAGGTGGGCAAGGTAAAAGTCGGATGGTCGGTGTGCCCGTTGAGACTCACTCCGCGGGTCACCAAAGAGATGGAGAGATGCTTCAAATGCATGGCGTTTGGACACCAGGCGCGAAACTGCAAAGGTCCGGATAGATCCGGTCTATGTAGAAAATGTGGCGAAGAAGGACACGTTGCTAGGGACTGTACGAAGCAACCGCGATGCCTGCTCTGCAAACCGGAGGACGGAAACGACCATACGACGGGTGGCTTCCAATGCCCTGCATACAAGAAGGCGATGGCGGGCCGAGATTAATGGAGATCATCCAGTTGAATCTCAATCATTGCGAATAAAGGAGCAGAAGCAACAACGCGACAAATCGCAACAGCAGTTGCCCACGAGCCATGGGTGGAACATAGCCCAACAACAGCCGAAGGTTCTTATCGCAAAGAAATGGGCAGAAGAGCTCCACGAGTTCGTCGATAAGAAACACAACGTGCACAAGGATATCAAAGAGCTGGTGTTAAAGATCCGAAAAGCCCTCGGGTCAGCAATGACAGATTGGAATAATCTGACGCAGAGAGCAGAAAATGCCGAGAGCGAACTGGCTACAGCCAAAAACGCCCTTTTATCAGCGGTGCCATTACAGGAAACACCTGGATTGGTCCCTGGGGGACTTGGCAATAACGGAGAAAGGAAGCTGGGGCGGCCGGAAGACACACCGGTCTCTGTGCCTAAGAGGAACAGATCCTCGCCAGGAGACGAGCGACCAGGAGGCTCCAAAAAACAAAGGGAGGCTCTACGCAAACAAATGGTTGCCGCACAGCCGGACCAAGCCGGTGACGGCAACTTAGGGACCCCCTGGCAGGTGGTCCAAAAGAAGACGAAAAAGAGCCGCAGCAAAATAGATGAGCGGCAAAAAATCACCAAGAGAAGCGTGAAGAAGAAGGGCGAAGCACTGGTGGTGAAGACTAGCGAGGAAGGGTATTTGGAGGTCCTGCGAACAATAAGGACAGCTCCGGAATTGAAGGACTTTGGCGCAGATGTACAGAGAATCAGGCGCACACGGGCGGGTGACATGATCTTTGAGCTGAAAAAGGACTCCAAGAATAAGAGCTCATCATATAAGGAGCTAACGGAGAAGGCGGTTGGCGATAAGGCACAGGTGAGAGCGATGACGCCTGAAGCGTGCCTCCAATGTGTGGACCTGGATGAAATTACCACGGCGGACGAGGTAACTACCGCAATGAAGGAGCAACTCGAGTTGGGCGATGTTGACATAACAATCCGACTAAGAAGGGGTCCATCGGGCACGCAGATCGCTGCTATAAAACTTCCGGCAGATGCTACTGACAAAGCACTGCGAATCGGCAGAATAAAAGTCGGTTGGTCGGTGTGTTCGTTGAGCCTCTCTCAGCAACCAGAGGTGTGCTTCAGGTGCCAAGAATTTGGCCACCTGGCACGGAACTGCAAGGGCCCTGATAGGTCAAAACTTTGTAGAAGATGCGGTGAAGAAGGTCATAAGGCACAAAGCTGCAAAAAGCCACCGAAATGCCAGATCTGTAGAAGCGATGAGCGCAGAGACCATGTTACTGGTGGTCAAAAATGTCCAGCGTTCAAACAGGCGATGTCAAGTAAATTACAGTGGAGGTAATACAAATTAACCTCAACCACTGTGATACTGCACAGCACCTGCTGTGGCAATCTGCGAGGGATTCGAAATGCGACGTTGCAATCATCTCTGATCCATACCGGATCCCACCAGGAAACGGTAATTGGGTAGCGGATGAAGCAGGAACCGCCGCTATATGTACGGTAGGAAGATACCCATACCAAGAAATTGTGTATCGCGCAGCTGAAGGCTTCGTGATCGCCAAAGTTAACGGAATCTATATATGTAGCTGCTACGCACCGCCACGTTGGACGATTGATCAGTTCAACCGGATGCTGGATAAGGTAGCAGAGGAACTTATCGACAGGAGGCCAGTCGTCATTGCTGGGGACTTCAACGCCTGGGCAGTAGAGTGGGGCAGTCGTTGCACTAACCCTAGATGTTGGAGTCTACTAGAAGCATTTGCCAGGCTCAATGTAGACTTGATTAATGAAGGTTCGACGAGCACATATCGAAGGGATGGCAGAGAGTCCATCATTGATGTTACCTTCTGCAGTCCTGCCTTAGCAAGGAACACGAACTGGAGAGTCTGCGAGGACTATACGCATAGCGACCATCAAGCGGTCCTGTATTGTGCCGGAGGGAGGGTACACTCGGAACCACGCGAGAGCAGTATCAAGGAGCGAAAGTGGAAGACAGAATCCTTTGACAAGGATGTGTTTGCGGAAGCAATGCGATTCGAGCGCAATCTTCTAAATCTGAGTCCAGACGAGCTGGTTGCAGCATTGACCCGAGCCTGCGATGCAACCATGCCGAGAAAGGTACAGCCACGGTATGCACGTAGGCAAATCTATTGGTGGAATGAAACGATCGCAGAGCTCCGTCGTAGCTGTTTTCGAGCAAGGAGGAGGATGCAGAGAGCCCGCAGCGATGTAGAAAGAGAAGACCGCAGACCAGTGTTTAGGGCGGCCAAAGCCGCTCTTAAAAAGGAAATTAGGCTCAGTAAGGCAGCTTGCATGAAAGAGCTCTGCCACAACGCGAATGCAAACCCATGGGGGGATGCATACAGGGTCGCTATGGCTAAGATTAAAGGCCCAGCGATACCGCTAGAGAGGAGCCCAGAAAACTCAAAGCAATTATTGAGGGACTGTTTCCGTATCACGAAGCACCAGTCTGGCCTCCCACACCTTATGGTGAGGCCAACACCAGCAGAGATGAAGCCCGTGTCACTAACCTCGAACTAGTTACGGCAGCAAAAAGCCTAAAACTAATAAGGCTCCGGGACTAGATGGCATCCCCAATCTGGTCTTGAAAACGGCGATCCAGGTCAACCCGGACATGTTTCGCACCACATTGCAGAATTGCATAGACGAAGGAAACTTTCCTGAGTGCTGGAAGCGGCAAAAGTTAGTACTGTTGCCGAAGCCGGGTAAGCCACCCGGAGATCCATCGGCCTACAGGCCTATTTGCCTGCTAGACACGGTCGGAAAACTCCTTGAGAGAGTCATCCTTAACAGACTGGCGATCCACACAGAAGGTGCAAACGGATTATCAAGCATGCAGTTCGGGTTTCGGAAGAGCAGGTCCACAGTTGACGCCATCCGGATAGTCGTCGAAGCAGCTGAAGCAGCCAAGAAGCAAAAGAGGAGAGGAAACCGTTACTGCGCTGTGGTAACCTTAGACGTGAAAAATGCGTTCAACAGTGCCAGCTGGGAAGCAATAGCCAGCTCCCTACACATGAGAAGGGTTCAATGCAGAATCTTGAAGAGTTACTTTGAGAATAGGACGTTGGTCTACGAAACACACGAAGGCCTGAAGAGAATAGGCATAACAGCGGGTGTTCCCCAAGGCTCCATTCTGGGGCCGACGTTGTGGAACGCGATGTACGATGGGCTGTTGCAGCTAACACTACCAAGAGGTGTGAAGATCGTTGGGTTTGCGGACGACGTGGCTCTCATGGTATTAGGTGAAACAATAGAAGAGGTAGAAGTACGAGCAGGGCAGGCGATAGAAATAATCGAAAACTGGATGTGCGGGAAAAAGCTGGCATTGGCCCATCACAAAACCGAAGTGATGATGATCAGCAACCGAAAAGCAGTACAGTATAGTACGATTACGGCCGGAGAAGCCACCATCGCCTCAAAACGAGAGGTAAAGCACCTCGGGGTAATGATCGACGACCGGCTCAATTTCAATAGCCACGTTGATTATGCTTGCGAGAAGGCAACTAAAGCGATCACAGCTTTGACCAGAATCATGTCAAACAGTTCCGCGATTAGTAGCAGTAAGAGAAGACTCCTGGCCAGCGTATCTACGTCAATTCTCAGATACGGAGCTCCTGTCTGGGCGGCTGGTGAAATCACGAGAAGGAACCTTACTCGGCTCAATAGCACCTATAGGCTGATGGCCATGAGAGTGGCAAGCGCATACCGTACCATATCGATGGATGCGGTCTGTGCCATAGTAGGAATGACCCCCATAAACATCTTATTGGAGGAGGACTGTGAGTGCTACAGACTGCGAGGAACGGTTGGTGCTCGCATGATTGCGAGAGCCGATTCGATGAGGAAGTGGCAGCTGGCTTGGGACAGTAGTTCGAAAGGAAGGTGGACATATCGGCTCATTCCGAACCTGTCGCTGTGGGTGGACAGAAAACACAGGAAGTGAACTTCTTCCTGACACAATTCTTGTCGGGCCATGGATGTTTTCGGAAGTATCTGCACAGATTCGGACACGCAGAGTCCCCCCTTTGCCCGGCCTGCCCGAACTGCGAGGAGACACCGGAGCACGTGTTCTTCGACTGTCCTCGATTCAGGACAGAGCGAAGTGTGCTCTCAGTAGGCAGCGCTAGTAATATAAACCCCGAGAACATCGTGCAAGAAATGTGCAAAAATGAGAATACGTGGAACGAAATAGGAAGAGTGGTAACGCAGATCATGAAATCGCTGCAGCGAAAATGGCGTGAAGACCAGAGGGTGTCTGGAAGCGATCATAATCGGTCGGTCGGTCACGGGGAAGCTTCCGTCGTCGGGGAACTTCCTGTCGGTGTAGGATAGATCCGCCGCCGGGGACTATCTGAGTAAATCGCGATCCAGTTGGGAGCTTAATGGCTCAAGAATACAGAAGATTAATATCGAAGAGTTTCCGCCGCCGGGGAGCCTCTAGTCGGAGTAGGCTAGATCCATCGTCGGGGACTAGGCCGAGTAGAACGTGACGCGTTGGTAGAACTGGTTTCGGGTCGTCGGAGCACCATTGAACCGGACGCTATGCTCCACCCGGAATCTCTGGATCGACTTCGGCACTCGGACCGGTCACTCGCTGAAGTAAGAAAGGCCTCCCGTCCTGCGCTGATCTGGAAAACACCAGAAATGTTAAAAGTGGTAAAAACAAGTCTTACACAGAAGCGAGTCGTCGGTTCCGAGGGAAATTCCAACGTCGGGGAACTCCCTGTCGGAGTAGGATAGATCTGCCGCCGGGGATCATCCGAGTAGCCCGCGATTTAGCTGGGAGCTAAATGGCTCAACGAAAAAGTGCAGCAAAACGTCAAGGAAACTATGCTGGGAGCCGAACGGCTCAATGTTAACAAAAGTTCCGTTCGGGAGAGTTTCCGCTACCGGGAAGCTTCTAGTCGGAGTAGGCTAGATCCACCGCCGGGGACTATGCTGAGTAGTTCGTGACGCGTCGAATAATCGGTTTTGGGTAGTCGAAGCGCCAGTGAACCGGACGTTATGCTCCACCCGGAATCTCTGGACCGACTTTGGCACCCAACCGGTTTCCCGTTGAAGTGAGAAAGTGCCTCGGACTATCTAGGTGAGACATTAGTGTTGGACACGCAATAAACTTCCACGGGTCGTCGGTTTTCGGGGAAGCTCTCGCCGCCGGGGGACTTCCCGTCGGAGTAGGATAGATTCGCCGCCGGGGACTATCCGAGTAGACTGCGAACACGTCGAGAGCTAAATGGCTCAAAGATACAGTGGTGCTGAATGGCATGAGGAAGAGAGACAGTGAGCGTCAAAGATTAAGAGACGCGCAAACCGAATAAAAATGCTTCGATGAGAAAATGTAGCGAACTAGCTGTGCTAGCTAGAGGCTGAACACGTGAAGTGCATGAGCACAGCCCCTCCGAAGTATTGACATCCAGTAAGTCCTGGGGAACAGGGCATGTGAAGAGAGGGTAACTCAAGTAACCTTCTGTTACTTGGGTGGGTTTAGTGGGTTCGGCGGGCCGGCCTTCTGCCGACCGCACCAACCCCACTCCCTGAGTGATAATTTCAGGTGTCTGTAAGCAGATTTGCCTTCATCCCTCTATAAAAAAAAAAAAACACACACACACACACACACACACACACACACACACACACACACACACACACACACACACACACACACACACACACACACACACACACACACACACACACACACACACACACACACACACACACACACAGACATCACCTCAATTCGTCGAACTGAGTCGATTGGTATATAACACTATGGGTCTCCGGGCCTTCTATAAAAAGTTTGTTTTTGGAGCGATCATATAGCCTTTACCGTATACTTAGTATACGAGAAAGGCAAAAATGGTATAATTTTCGATCCCATAGTCCGATATGGCCAATTTTCAATAGGAAACAACGGGACAGAATTCTACGTCGAATGCAACTTGTTGTGAGCAAATCGATTGAGGATAAGTGCCCGAAAAATGAGTGACATTTTTTACGCGATTTTTTCGTATGAATTTGTATTTTGGCCATTACTTCTGATCCCATAGTTCAATCTGACCAATTTCAAATAGGAAACAATGGGACAGGATTCTGCGTCGAATGCAACTTGTTGCAAGTAAATCGGTTGAGGATAAGTGCCCGAAAAATGAGTGACATTTTTTACGCGATTTTTTCGTATGAATTTGTATTTTGGCCATAACTTCTGATCCCATAGTCCGATCTGACCAATTTCAAATAGGAAACAATGGGACAAGATTCTGCGTCGAATGCAACTTGTTGCAAGCAAATCGGTTGAGGATAAGTGCCCGAAAAATGAGTGACATTTTTTACGCGATTTTTCGTGTGAATTTGTATTTTGGCCATAACTTCTGATCCCATAGTTCGATCTGACCAATTTCAAATAGGAAACAATGAGACAGGATTCTGCGTCGAATGCAGTTTGTTGCGAGCAAATCGGTTGAGGATAAGTGCCCGAAAAATGAGTGACATTTTTTACGCGATTTTTTCGTATGAATTTGTATTTTGGCCATAACTTTCGATCCTATAGTCCGATCTGGCCAATTTCAAATAGGAAACAATGGGACAGGATTCTGCGTCGAATGCAACTTGTTGCGAGCAAATCGGTTGAGAATAAGTTCCCGAAAAATGAGTGACATTTTTTACGCGATTTTTTCGTATGAATTTGTATTTTGGCCATAACTTCTGATCCCATAGTCCGATCTGACCAATTTCAAATAGGAAACAATGGGACAGGATTCTGCGTCGAATGCAACTTGTTGCAAGCAAATCGGTTGAGAATAAGTGCCCGAAAAATGAGTGACATTTTTTGAGTAGTTTTGCACACACACACACACACACACACACACACACACACACACACACACACACACACACACACACACACACACACACACACACACACACACACACACACACACACACACACACACACACACACACACACACACACACACACACACACACACACACACACACACACACACACACAGACATCACCTCGATTCGTCGAACTGAGTCGATTGGTATATAACACTATGGGTCTCCGGGCCTTCTATAAAAAGTTTGTTTTTGGAGCGATCATATAGCCTTTACCGTATACTTAGTATACGAGAAAGGCAAAAACGCGCAAGAGATAACCCAAGTGCATTTAACTAAAACACATGGAAACATCAAAGTAATTTATTATCGAATCCTTCTTTAGCTTTAAATTATTTAGCTCAAAATTGGATCTGTGGCATAAACTCGAATAAACATAAAACTTATAATTTGTGTCCTAACAATATCTCAATTTACAAAACATATCGTATCGGCATAATGTTTTAATCGACAACTGCAACTGCTCAATAAATAATATTCCTTTTTTAGTCATTGAGCATAATATTTGCTTGTTTATAAATAAACTGCCAATTCGTACCCTGAAAGATGCCTTTCCAACAGGCAACATGCTTCACGCAGATGAAATTACTCTTATTCTCTCTGTTTACTCACATTCGCCATGCGCTAAAGGTTGTCTCTCCAGCGGGCGGCATACTAAACACGGAAATAGCTATCTCTTATTCTCTCTGTTTACATTTAGTTTGACAGAACATACTCGATTGAGCTAGTACTGCACCATTCGAAATCTTGTACTGCGACTGAATGAAGTCGAACGAAACACATAATGCCACAATTTTTTCGAAACGAATGCAAAAACGTACGAATCGAGTGATTCGAATCGAGATGCACAATGCCACCCCAGTTTCTGTTTTTCTACGACGATGCCCCTGACGAAAATATTATCTAGTTACATCAGTGCTTAAAGGTATACTAATAACAAAAAACACCATAAAAGAGTTGTCTGGGTTGGAATAAAATCAGACACGAGAAAATATCAACATCTGTGTTATTCAGCGTCGCTCAGTCGACACGCTTCATAGCATCGTTTCTGTGGATGCGTTGTCATAAATTGCATGAAATAAAATTCTCTTGGATAGGTTGAAGGTATTCGATATTGAACTTAAGGAGCGCAGGTGTGTTGAAGTATCGAAGCGCAGTGTTTTCGTCTTTTGTGTCCCATTTTGTTTAGTTGAATTATTTGGAATTTTAGTTATTGGGTATTAGATTTTCTTCTGTAAAAACCTTATTCAAATATCTGTATAAATTTCTAGCAAACCTGAATGTTTTTATGCAACATTTGCATGGAAATCACAATTGTTTATACCTGGGATTCTGATGTGAAACATCATTTAGTCAAACAACGGTATTTAAAACCATCGCATCGGAGTCTTCAAAGGATAATGTACTCTTTAAAAATGAGAACAGATCTGACCCGGTCGAACGGATAAAATTAGCTTTGAACTCGAACGTAAAGCTGCCTTTGATTTGCGGAAAGTAAAAGTTTCTATCAATCGGACGAAAGAGAGAAGATTTTTTTTATTAAATGCACGTTTATTGCCCCAGCTGGGCCGTGTTGTGTAGTATCAGCCACCTGTTTGCTTTGTTTGTAGCTCATAATACTGGAAATAACGAGGTAGGTATAAAGGTATATGATTGGGGAGAACCGCTTCAGCAGGCGTAGGGAAGTTATGCCTTGAAAATAAATATTGTTGGCTTTCGAGCAGAAAATTGAAGCAATATTAACAAACTGCTTTTATCGTTCTGGCGTAAGCTTGTAAGAATTGATAAAATAAATCTTCGACGGGAGCAATGGCGTAGTAAGGATGTTTTCTGATGTTTTTCTAACAGTATGAAATGTTGCAGCATACCTTCATGATGATGTAACAAAATTGCTTTGTAAAACAACAGGTTGTCTTTAAAATGTAGTTTGTAGACAAGTTTGTATACAAGAATAAGTTGAGTACGGAAGTGAATACTTATTTAAAAACCCAGATTATTCCACCTAGCGGCGATGATGCCTTTCTCGTGCATCGTAAAATGTATTGAAAAAATCACATAAGAAAGGTCAAAAAGCACTTTTTGCACCGAAACGCAATTTTCAATAGCAAACAATGGGACTGTTAAGTTCCAAAAAAGTGTCTACAAAATTTGCATACACACACATACATACACAAAAACAGACGTTACCTCGGTTCGTCGTGCTGAGCCGATCGGTATATAACACTGTTGGTCTCCGGGCCTTTTATCGAAAGTTCATAGTATACTACTGTCAGATTTTTCAGCTGTGCATATTAGAGTGGGGCGCACTTATATGGAAAAACGCAAACTAAATTTTTCTGAATAGTTTTGGGACCCCAATCGACTGTTCAAAAGATGGGCTCGATTGATTGCGTCCCCGCTTTCCGCATCGCGTTTGAAATTTATATGGAAATTAATATGGGAAAACGTTGATTTTTGAATTTCTGCTCCAAACGACCTCAATTTATCGTCAATCAAGGGAGTCAACATGCTACCATATAGGCTGAAAGAGGCCGAAGCACTTTGCTGAAGAAGGTACGTTTCTGGAACGTCTACAAAAAATGTTAGAACGTTTAGAAGATTGATTGTTCGAACCATATGGAAGAAATCAATGTTTTTGCCAGCACTACCGGGCAACCTACGGTTGTTTGTGGGCAAAACCTTTTTGGTTCTTGTCCCGATTCTTACGTTGAGAAATGATTCTGAATAACTCCAATTTGCATCCCAGCCCTATAAGATCAATAATTTCGATTTAATACTCAGTTAAATTATTGGTCCATTTAGTTCAGCAGTGCTGGCAGAATAATCGATTTTTTGCATATGGTTTGAACAAGCAACTTTCGAAGTGTTATAACTTTTTTGTGGACATTCCAGCTACGAACCTTCTTCAGCAAATTTTGTCGGCATCCTTAGGGTTATACTTCAACATAATGTGCCACTTGGCTTACGATGAACTGAAACCTCTAGAAGTGAAAATACAAAAAAATATGTGTTCCCATACTAATTTCCATACAAACTTCAAACGCGATGCAGAAAGCGAGGAAGCAACCAATCGGGCCCAAATTCTGCATAGTTGTTCGGGACCCCGAATAGAATCGAAAAACCTTTGATGTGAAAAAATGACCATGATGCCCCACTCTAGTGCATATACAAGCGACAAATAAATTATGAAAACCTTGCGATTGTGGTGTCGTTCTCGTCTTATAAAACGTCTGAGAAAATTCGTAATTTTTCATATATTCAGAACTCCGAACTATTTCAGAAGAGTGCAACATGTGTTTTAATCACTCACTTGGTTACACCACTGTGCAAGCAATATCTTTTAATAAACTGTCGATTCAATATCATTCTTTGTTATATTTATTATAATTTCTTTTTAAGATTTCGATTTAATTTCAAATCGCCTTCCGGTTGCCCAGAAAGATTACCGGGAAAAAAATGTAACTTGGCAGCAAATTAACTTTTATTCAATTTGCAAACCACGGTGTTTATTTTTTCGCACAGCAATACACAACGTGTTTGCTTGCTACGAGCGTGGCTCCGAAAGTAAATTACAACTAATCGAACCACCGAAGCGAAATTTCCGCGCTAGCACTAATGCAATTTTTTAGTATAAATGAATTAGCACCACAGCGTGTAGCACACCAGCCAGCGTGTTGTCAAATTCGGCTTGCTCGTTGAATTTTTGAATACAGGTATTTACGCTGCGAGGCGTATGTTTTACGTGCACTGGTTTTGAGGATTTTTTTTTAATGCTAGGCAGCATGGAAGGGAAAAAAATCGGCATCAGAGTGGGTATCTACGTTATGATAACACCGCAAATGGGATACGGCGGATTCACTAATGACTTGCTGGTGGACTCTGAGGATGGGACGAACACTAGGACCAAACGAATTATTTTAATAAAAACAAAATCTCATAAAACCCTGACAGGACTATCATCCCCGGCAGGTCAATGTGCTGTACGCCCCGTTCTTTGGTTAGGTGGAAGGGCTTTACAGGTGGAAGGGCTTTACAAACAATTTATATTAAAAGTTTCCAAGAATTTTTGGGAATTAATCCAACCATCCTTTTTCTTATACATCGAAATAAGCTGTTTATTAATAAAAGATCTGCAAATCTTTCCAGCATGTGATTTTAAATTATAACGATCTCTTTTAAATTGATAATATAATTGTGTTTATGATAATGGTTTAATTCCTCTTTGGAGGACGGAGGAGGACGACGGAGGTCCTTCATAGCTTAGTAGGGAAAGCACCTGTCTAGCGTACTGTGGGCGTAGGATCAAAGACCACCGAAGGGGCGGTTACTCTCCAATATCTTTTCCGTACTAAGGGCCGATGCCCACGTAGCGTTTTTTCAACGCTGCGTGCACGTGGCGTTGAAAAAACGAAGGTATGCATCGGTGCGGCGACGCTGCGTTACCGTTTTTTCCCGATGCACACATGCGTCCTTTTAACGCCGTGTGTACGCAGCGTTGAAAAGACGCTACGTGGGCATCGGGCCTAAATCTATCACATGTTGTGCATATGCATAATCGAGTTTCAGACATAGTAATTAATTTCCACTTCGGGTGGCTTAATACCCGGCATATAGGTAATTAACTTTGAATGTACTTCTCTTTGAATTTAACTTAGTATTTAGTCAAATTCCCTGTGTATGGGAGACTACACTTGTAATTGGGACATGCAAATAACGCAACATTTATTTTCAGCTTGCTTCAACCTACAAATTTTCTAACACCATTCCGCACAGGATAGACTCCTGTTGATGGGATTTTTATCAAGCTTCACTTTATTTAATTAGTTACTAGTCTGAAGTAAAAACTTAACATGATCCGCAATTCTTGCCCGAGACAAATACTGAAAAATTGATGGTAGGCTCTAAATATAAATTGTGCTTTGCCATGCTTCATACTGACTGTGGCGCTACCCCATTCGGCATCGGCTAGGAGCAAGCCTATAAGACTGGGGAAATAATCATGAACTTTAACTCTACGGGAATCGCATATTGATTGGTATTTATTATTATTTGTTTTGATCCTGGTTGCGAAACTTGGTCCATGGTCATCGAACTTCGCAAACTTCCACTAAAAAGTGGAATGCAATAAAGTATCCTGAATTTGTCTGTACTACTGTACAGTGTACAGTGTAGCCTTTAGCTATGTGAGATCTTGTTTTACTGGCGCTTCGTGGGGAGGTGCTATAGTAATCATGCAAAGTTTAGTTTTCCCATACTCTAGACCCATAGTCTAGTCTAGTCTAGTCTATACATAGGGGAAGAAGCGGAAATATGCTCTAGCTAAGCAAAGACGGCTTTAATGTGTAAGCAATAACGATTGTCATGGGTGGTTTCACCTCAGGCAACGCTTAAACAATATAGCTAGCTGATGTCATTTGAAAATTGTAGAAAATCTCAATCATATTGGTGATATTCAAATTAAAAAAAGTGGTGATATTTCGTTGCCGGAAAACTGACGTTTTGGCGTTTTAGAACCTCTTCCCCTACACAGCCAATTCGTGAAAAAAAAATCTGGAAAGTGATAGATTCGACTATATCTAGGGGAAGGAGGGGCAATATGCCCTAGCCCTAGCTATAAAGATTTTCATGGTTGTTTCTACCTCAAGCAACAGTTAAACAGCTGATGCCATATCAAAATTAGAAAAAATCTCAATCATATTGATAATATTCACATTTCAATAAAGTGATGATACTTCGTTGCCGTAAAACTCATGAGGCAAAACGCCTTTTAGCCGGCAGCTCTTAGGGAACAACGTACCACGCGTCGGCACAACAGCATTCTGGTATAGACAGTGCGTGGAGACGCGAGTACATTGCAGGATAGTTCCACTAGGGCGGCCTCGCCCAGGGTGGTATATATCGGGTGGCCCAAACGGCCGAGTTTTGCGAGTGTTGGTGAGTGTTTTGCCGTTGCAACGGAAAAAAATCATCGAAAATTTGCCATAAAGAAACCGAATCAGCTGTTGTTTACTTTTTTTAAATAACCAATTTGAGCAAAATGTTGAAAATTTTCAATGAAGGGATGTGTTGTCAGCATAAATACGACGGAATCTTAGTACTGCATGAGAAAAATCTTGTGCAATACTTGAATTTCGACGGAAAGTTTTTCTTTGTTTTGGTTAGTTGCCATAAGGAAACCGAATTCACGATTTGCCATAAGAAAACCGAAAAGTTCACTGGGTGAGTACAAACTTCACCGAGCTCGGATTACCAACACAACTACACATCTTCCCACCCGTAATGTAGAGCCCTGGGCCTCGCCGAAATGTTAGATGTTTCATCAATATGTGGAAAATTTCAGTTATTCCTACATTCCTAACTATTATTTTGACACCTTTTTCGACTAACCTACATAATCTCAGGTCTAGTTTTATTAAGGCTATCTCAAACATGGTAAATATAAGTGAATACCCGAATGTCACAGTTTTTAGTATAGTGCCCTGGCATATACACTGATTAACAAAAGTATCTGCATGAATTCATTCAGATTGCTATGAATACATGACGAACACTTATGTCAATCAGTATACATATAAGCCTAGGTTCAAGCACCATTACTAGCCCTCTGAAACAAAATAAAAGATGAGAGCGATTATAAACAAGCGAAAACTCATAAGAATATAAATAAGAATATAAATATAACACTGGGGGATCATTCCGTGCCGATAGTTCGAACGAGCCAGACGTGTGTGCTGTGTCTCATCGCGGGTTTTGTTCGGTAGTGCGAGTCTATTGTGTGGTGCCTACCTACGGATCCAAGGCGATCACTGTCGGCGAGCGAAGTAGCTGCTTCTGGCGACGCCAGTGAAGCAGGCTATTGTTTCTGCTGCTACCTACAGCAGCAGCGCAGATAAGTGGAAGGCATTGTTTTATTATTCTCCCATCTCGCTGATACAGAGTGGGATTAATTATAATAAATTAAATTAGTTTTTTTATATTTTTTTTCTAATTTGCTATTAGTTCTAAGTTAGCATAAGAATTAATTGTCCTTCCACCTTGCGTGGTGAGAATGGAGGCAGAGACTATGGGGGGCGATAGTCCTCCAAAAGATGTCCGCACACGATTGTACCATGCGGCTTCGCCTGGGCCTTGGGTTGTTTACTTTCGGCAGAAAGTGAAAAGTCTAGACTTTCTCGGAATTAAGCGAGATTTGATGCGTCGTTTTACGAAGCTTGATTTTAATCAGATCAACAGGAACAAGCTACGAATCACCGCACCTACATATCAGGTGGCGAACGAAATTGCTAAAGACAAGGCCTACAATGTAGAATATTTAGTTTATGTCCCCTCGCGGGAGGTCGAAATCGAAGGTGTGATCAACGCAGCGAGCCTGACTTGCAAGGATGTACTTGCGGGAAAAGGCCGCTTAAAGAACGCAATGGAGTCTACCGTGGATATTCTGGATTGCAAGGAATTGCATTCAGCAACCATGGTAGATGGCCAAAAAGTATATTCTAAGTCAGGCTCGCTTCGGGTGACGTTTGCCGGTTCGATTCTCCCAAAATATGTCGATTTAGAGAATATGTTGTTTCCGGTGCGTCTTTTTGTACCAAGGGTATTTAATTGTACCAATTGCAAACAACTTGGTCACACTGCCGAGTTTTGTGACAACAAACCACGTTGTGGTAAATGTTTCGAAAGACATCGGGAGGAATCCTGCCAGCAACAAGCCACAAAATGTGCTTATTGCGGTTTGGCTCCTGCCCATGGTTTGCAAGATTGCCCGGTGTACAGAAAGCGCACCCAAAAAGTGAAGCGCTCGTTGGTACAGCGCTCCAAGCAGACTTATGCGGAAATGGTTAAAGCGCAAGACACATCCGCCGATACCACTGCAAAGGCTGCTATTTCAGCTACCGTTCAAGTAAGTGATTATTATGATTCCATATGCATTGACGAATTGGACTCTGACGCAGCTGATATGGATGATTCTACGGAGGTACACGTGCCCGAAAAGAGGAAGCAACCGTCTTCCCGGGATTGCGCCGTAAGAAATCAAAAGTCATCCATAAAAGCTTGCCCAAATCTGAAGGCAATGGGGATTATTTAAAATCCGAAGCAACCTGTCTTCACTGCTCCTTTGGATCCATCTTGCAGCAAGACATTCCCGCCATTGCCCAAAACCGATGTTTCCAAGAAACATCCGGCTAGGAGAATCAATAAAAGAAAAACTACAATTCGTTCTTCCCAAAAAGTACTCCGTCCAAGCGAGGATTGATCTCCTTTAAGGACCTTGTGGACCATTTTTGAATTTATTCAATATTCCGAATTCATTGAGGCCAATCATTGACCTCTTTATACCAACAGTGGAAAGTTATCTGAAGCAATTGACTGTTTCATGGCCCCTTCTTGCAGGAATTGTATCTTTCGATGGATAATACGGCCATACAAGATACAATCACTGTGCTGCAGTGGAACTGTCATAGTCTAAAAAATAAATTGGACGTGTTCAAGTTTTTGATTCGCAATTCCGATTGCGACATATTTGCACTCTGTGAAACATGGCTTTCTTCCGAAGACGAAATCAACTTCCACGATTTTAATATTATTCGCCAAGATCGGAATGATCATTATGGTGGCGTTCTTTTGGGGATCAAAAATTGCTACTCCTTCTACAGAATTCCCATTCCGACTGTTCCCGGCTTAGAAATCGTCGCATGCCAAGTAAATGTGAAGAATAAAGATCTTTGCATAGCTTCAGTGTACATTCCTCCAAATGCCTCTCTTAATCGTCGACATTTTTGGAGCGCAGTCTCCGCATCTCCAGTATTGATATTGGGTGATATGAACGCACATGGTATTGGATGGGGCGAAACGTATGACGATTATAGAGCGCCTATTTTCTATGATTTGTGTGACGATTTCAATTTGAATATTTTGAACACTGGTGAAGTAACTCGAATAGGACCAAATGGTCAACAAAGCCGTATTGATCTGTCTTTATGTTCAAATTCACTATCGTTAGATTGCACGTGGAAGGTTATCCAAGATCCCCACGGTAGTGACCATATGCCGATAGTTACTACAATTAAAAGTAGCTATCAACAATCTGAGCCAGTTAATGTTCCTTTCGACCTCACGAAGAACATTGACTGGCAAAAATTTGCATCGGCGGTAAATATTGGTATTGAATCAACTGATGTTCTTCCACCGCTAGATGAATATCGATTCCTTACCGAATTAATTAAAAAAAGCGCACTAGAAGCTCATAAACGACGCGTTCCAAGTACATCTGTCATAAGAAGACCAGCCACTCCTGGATGGGATGATGAATGTACTAAGTTGTATTCTGAGAAATCTGATGCCTTCAAGGCCTTCCGTAAACACGGAAGGTCTGAGCTTTTCGAAGAGTATTTGAGGCTTGAAAGAAAGCTCAAAAATCTTCTCAAGGCTAAAAAACGTAGCTACTGGCGACGTTTTGTCGAGGGACTATCGCGAGAAACCTCAATGACAACACTTTGGAAAACGGCCCGCAACATGCGGAACCGCACTTCCACCAACGAGAGTGAAGAATACTTCAATCGATGGATATTCAACTTCGCAAAAAAGGTCTGCCCAGATTCCGTACCAGCAGAACCGCTATTTCGAGAATCAGTCACTGATCCCGGTTCTTTGGGTGGACCATTCTCAATGCTGGAACTTTCTATGTCTCTTCTTTCATCGAATAACTCTGCTCCGGGATGCGATAACATCAAATTCAATCTTCTGAAAAACCTCCCAGATATCGCAAAAGACGATTACTTGACCTGTACAACTGTTTCATGGAGTACAACATTGTGCCACCTGAATGGCGACAGGTCAAAGTAATAGCTATTCAAAAGCCTGGGAAACCAGCGTCTAATCACAATTCATACCGACCGATCGCCATGCTATCGTGCATGAGAAAATTATTGGAGAAAATGATCCTTTCAAGAATTGATCATTGGGTCGAAGAAAATGCATTGCTTTCAAATACTCAGTTTGGATTTAGAAAAGGGAAAGGAACAAACGATTGTCTAGCGTTGCTTTCTTCAGATATACAACTGGCTTTTGCGCACAAGGAGCAATTGGCTTCAGTATTCTTGGATATTAAGGGCGCTTTTGATTCAGTTTCCATTGAAGTACTGTCAGACAATCTGCACAGTAATGGACTACCTGTATTTTTAAATAATTTCTTGTACAATTTGTTGTCAGAAAAACAAATGAACTTCACACTCGGCACTCTGACAACTTCCAGAAATAGCTACATGGGTCTTCCCCAAGGATCATGTTTAAGTCCCTTGCTTTATAATTTCTATGTTAAAGATATTGACAATTGTTTGGAAGGACAATGCACGCTCAGACAACTTGCAGATGATGCCGTGGTCTCTCTAAGAGGTCCATGTGCAGCTGTCTTGCAAGGACCATTGCAAAGTACCCTAAATAATCTGACTGTTTGGGCCAGACAATTAGGGATCGAGTTTTCACCGCAAAAAACTCAGTTGGTTGTGTTTACTAAGAAGCGGTATCCTGCTCAACTGAAACTCAAGCTGTTGAATGATGACATCAACCAATCTTTATCTTCTAAATACCTTGGGGTCGTGTTTGATTCCAAATGTACCTGGAAACTCCACATTGAGTATTTGATACAAAAATGCCGGAAAAGGATCAATTTTCTACGTTCTATCTCCGGAACATGGTGGGGTGCTCACCCGGAAGACCTCATCAAACTCTATAGAACGACTATTCTCTCTGTTTTAGAGTATGGCTCTTTCTGCTTCCTCTCAGCAGCTGATTGCCACCTGATCAAATTGGAACGAATTCAGTATCGTTGTTTGCGTATTGCCCTTGGCTGCATGCATTCAACGCATAACATGAGCCTGGAGGTGCTTGCTGGAGTCACTCCTTTAAAGCACCGTTACTGGGAGCTCTCACTTAGAATACTCATCAAATGTGGAACAAGTAACACACTTGTTCTAGATAACTTCGATAATATACTTGAACTAACTTGTCGTTCAAGATTCCTGAGAGTTTATCTCAACTACATATCGTCAGATCTTTGTCTTCCGTGTTATACTCCCCCTCGAGTTGACTTCACCAATGACAGTTTCTCAATTGAATACGATCTGTCCATGAAACATGCTATTCAAGGAATACCAGATCATCTTCGACAAATATCTATTCCCTCACTTTTTTCTGAAAAATATGAACATGTCAATTGCAACAACAGATATTTCACTGATGGTTCTCGCATCAACGGATCCACTGGCTTCGGTGTTTTCAATGTAACTTCAACCACCTTCCGAAAACTTCAGGAACCGTGTTCGGTTTATGTTGCTGAGCTGGCAGCAATTAACTTCGCTTTGGGGATAATTTCCAATCAGCCCGTAGACCATTATTTCATCTTCTCGGATAGTCTTAGTTCTATCGAGGCACTCCGGTCGATGAAACCTGTTAAGCACGCATCTTACTTTCTTACAAACATAAGAGAGCAGATGCGTGTTTTGGTCGAAAGATCATTCAAGATTACCTTTGCTTGGGTCCCTTCTCACTGCTCAATCTACGGCAATGAGAAGGCAGACTCGCTGGCAAAGGTGGGCGCACAGGAAGGTGAGGTTTATGATAGACAATTCTCGAGCAACGAGTTTTTCCCATTAGTCCGTCAGAGTACTCTTCAAAGTTGGCAAAGAAATTGGACACACAACGAACTTGGACGGTGGCTATTTTCTATAGTTCCAAAAGTTTCTGGGCGAGCGTGGTTCAGAGGTGAGGACTTAAGTCGAGGCTTCATCCGCACGATGTCGAGGCTTATGTCCAATCACTATTCACTAAACGCACATCTGTACAGAATAAACCTTGTCGATAGCAACTTATGTAGGCGGTTATGATGACATCGATCACGTAGTTTGGTCCTGCTCGGAAAATGACGCCTCCAGAGAGCAATTATTGGATACCCTAGTGGCCCGAGGTAAACAACCCTTCAGGGAAGTTCGAGGTGTTTTGGGAGATCGTGATGTGGTCTATATGCAGGCCATTTATAGTTTTCTTTGTGCTTCTGATATCAAAATCTAATAGTTTGTTTTTTTCTTTCTTTAAATTTTTGTTTTGTTTAGTCTCTGCTTTCTGTTCCATAGAGCACCATAGCTCTTGCCATCCGGAAGATGCTCCCAGTTGAACCATTCCTTGAGCACGACGACACGCCACATCGTCCCTGACGCCAAATACCCGGATGAGAAGCTGAAATTCCCTGATCCAAAATCCTTAGCCCCGTCCATCCTTAAACATTGTAAACTAACCTCGAGTCACCACGAGTACGCTGGCTCCTACCCCTCTCTTACTAACTGAAAAAAAAAAAGATATTGATTGTATATATCACAAAGAACCATGGCTCCGTAAAGTGTTATACACGCCTGAGCCTACCAAATAAACGAACTTGGAAAAAAAAATAACACTGGGGGAAGTGGAAAAGGAAAAATCGATAGTGCATGTTTGAATAAGTGTAAAACCAGTTCAAATGATCTAAGTACATTCAATCAAAATGGGCTATCAAAAACAGTCAATTTTGCACCAACTGCGCAGTGATTCATACCATTTTTGTTGTCGAAATTTATGGAAAAAGATTAAAAAATAAGGAGTTGTTTTTCCACTTAACCCAATGGGATGGGGTAAGTGGAAAACTCATGTTACCTTGACCTTCAATTGTGATGAGTAGTTACATATAACTAAAATCAAAACGGTTATTGCTGAGAGTATCTTTTGTTGAATAATTTCATTGGCTTAACGGAAAGGTTCCCAAGAAATTCTCGTAATAGCTAGTGAAGGGCTGGTTTTGCCTTCTCGTATATTAAATGTACCGTCAACTGGGGGGAAGATGATCATTTTTAAGACAAAACATGCAATAACAATGTGTGTTTACATTTTAAATCGAAACAAATATTTTCAAAACATGTACTGCTATACGTTGCAATAATCAACAACTTTAGTTTTCTGAAATGCATTCGCATTTATTAAAATAAATTAAATTATCACACATTTTTTGAGTAATCTGGTTTGGGGTGAAGTTGATCAAGACAGCTCTACTAAAATCATTATGACCTAGTAGTCAAAATACACTAGGTTATTTGTATGAATGTTGAATTTACTACGTAAAGAAGTCTACGAAGTCAATATTTGAAACTAAAATAGCGTCATTTATGACTATCTCTCTCTTTCTTCCACAAAATACATTTTCATGGTTATTATCGAAAAACTCGAATTTCTACCTAGCGGTAACATTACTTGAACGGAGAATATTGTTGACTACCGTTTCATAAAAAAATTTGGCACTTTTGACTGACACATCAAATGATCATCTTCACCTCAATGATCATCTTCCCCCCAGTTGACGGTACGTAAAATCTATAGGTTCACCACAAAGATGAACTTTTTATAAGAAAAATGGGGCTTACAGGGTTATAAACTAATCAACTTAGTTTAACGAATTGAGGTGATGTCAGTGTGTGCGTGTTTGTATGTATGTGTATGCGCAAAACACGTACAAAATTATCTCCTATTTTTAAGCACTTTTCCTCAACCAATTTATTCGCACAAAACATTGCATTCAACGGCAAAACTTGCTATAAATATAAATGAATGTGAATTATGAAATATATTCACCTACAGGTGATATTTTTTCTTTTCTCTTACATTTTTTTCATATGTAAAATATGTGAAAGGCATTAATACCGATAGGGGGATTAATCAGGCATTTTGTTATGTACATTAGTCCAATCACCACTGAAATCACAATGATAACAAAGAAGGAACATATTAAGATTCACAGCTATCAAAATAAACCCTGGAGGAAAGGAAAAATTTGCGTGATCAGAACGTTTTCCACTTACCCTGCAGTGTTTGTTACCAGGGGTAAGTGTAAAATCTTTATATTATTCGATTTCATGGTACAAACCACTACAAATTGAATGTGATTAGTTCAATTGTATTGTAATGGTTACCTGTGAATCAAAAAGGACAATGTGTGCAAATAAGAATGGATTTTATAAATGCAAAAATGAACTTCTCGCAAAACCTAAAATAACAGTTAAGCATTAACCAGTATTAGTGTATGTATTATACAATTTTTAATATAGTATTAGTGTGGGCATCAAAGTACATTTTTACACAATGTTATGGTGTGGTAAAAACTGTAAAGTATGTACAATTCAAATTTTTCAAGTCGATTTTTACACTTACCCTCTTTTTCCACTTCCCTTAGTGTACCTTATATGATATATGGGTCATTCCATATGAAGTGACCGAGAAAAAAAATGCAAACGTGCAATCAACTTTGAAATTTTGACCAATTGTTTATGTATGGGTTATACCCAAAAATCCAAAATTACGGAGTGATTGGACCTCCCCACGATTAATACAACCATCCCCCTTTTCGGACAAATGTATGAAACCCATCATATTGTTTTGTTAATATCTCTGGAACTGTGAGGTCTATGATGAATCTACGGTAACCATTCAAAAGAAGATTTTTTAAGGAGTTTATAAAAAAAAATGTTTTGGTGTGCAAATGAAAAGTCAGTTTTTCACTGTAAACATTGAATTTTTTTACTTATTTCCGAACATATACACATATACGCATTGACACATACATACACAGTCTGAAAGATGACGAAAGAGTTTGTTGAAGAATAAGTATTGCTGGAAATATTACAACGCTTTGAAGATTGATTATTGAAATCATATGCAAGAAACCAATGTTTCTGCCAGTACT
This sequence comes from Armigeres subalbatus, assembly GCF_024139115.2. NCBI lineage: Eukaryota > Metazoa > Arthropoda > Insecta > Diptera > Culicidae > Armigeres > Armigeres subalbatus. Next base: position 68,331,755 of record NC_085141.1, read on the forward strand.
ATTTGGTGACCTTGTGGTTGTTAGACGGCAAAACCATTTCTCTTTCCGGAATTTTCCTTTAAAAATAATTACGAATATCTACAATTTGTATTTCTTTTTTAATTCTTTATTAACGAGACTTCCAGCCCGAGGCTGACTCGTCTCGAATTCTACAATTTGTTCCTCATTCCTAAAACATTAAAATTTTTAAGATTCTCAGATTCTCAGACACTGAGTTGAATTATTGGTACACGTAGTTTGGTAGTGCTGATGAATAAACAATTTTGATCGTCATTACAGCAAGGCTCCTTCTTCTGTAAAGTTTTTCGGCATCCTAGGGTCAACATTTAACGTAATATGTCACATGGTTTACAAAAATCTGAATTCTCTAGGAGTAAAAAATGCAAAAAAAAATATATTGCGAAAATTTATTGGCCGTTGAATAGCAAATATTATCAATTTATTTTCCAGATACAGAAAATAAAATCATTATCTCAAAGAAGACCATTTTTATGATGATTGGTTTAGGTCTACCATCTTCATATTTTGATAATATAAACACACAGTAATTCTCTTTTGGTCGACTAGTATTGACATCAAAGTCTTCTTCTGCCTTTTATATAACTACAAAATTCGTTTAAAAAAGGCCTCTTACTTGTCACAAATAGTCGCAAATCACTAACCCTCTCCATCTGTACGTATAAGTATCATTTACATAAGGATTTGCCTTTTTCATACACAAAAATAAAAGTCTACTTCCTTATAAACTAATTTATTTTTCCCTTTCTCGTACACTAAGTGTACCGAAAGGCTATATGTTCGCTCCAAAAACAAACTTTTCATAGAAGGCCCGCAGACTCATAGTGTTGTATACTAATCGACTCAGCTCAACAGACATCCTGGGTTGACCAGGAAGTGCTGGGTTAGGGGCCACCTCCAATGAGGGAGGTGGTAACCCCTTACCACCGTCTTGCCTGAGTGGACGGACCTTTCCAGGTCCTTCCTCCCCCGGTTTTGGAGGTACCTGACCGGGGTTCAGCTTCCCAGCCCCACTACCCTTGTTCGGGGTAGTAACCCTCCGCGTTTTGGAGCGGCCCCCAGGGAGCTCATCCCCTGGAGACTGTCTCCCCCGTTTTTGTGTCTGCTCAGTTGGAGTAGTCAACCCCGACGTACCCGCAAATACTTGAGCCTCAGTCTGGGTAGACTTTGGCACCACCGTCTTAGCTGGCACGCCTTCGGTCGACTCGACCTTGCCCGAGTCCGCGAATCCTTGGGCCTCAGCCTGGGTAGACCTCGACTCCACCGATTTCACGGGTTTACACTTGGCCGTCCCGACCGCCCTCTCCAGCTTGGCGTCCAGCATCGACTTTCGAAGTTTCTGCAAGCTCCTCTTGAGGTCCTTGCTGATATTATGCTCCGATGACGCAAAGTCGATGATGGCGTCCAGCTGTTCCGTCGCCACCTCGAAGGCCGAAAGCCCATCGCGTTTGCGGTTCATCGCCTTCACAAGCCATGGGCCGTCAATAACCCCTTCCGGCGTTTTTATAGCCGAGAGGAAGGTTGAGTGACCCACGCTGGCGCTGCGCACTGAGCTGCCGACTATTGCCTCTGGCCTCCTAGGCGGAGACCTGAACAACCCACCTCTTGCGAAGGGGTTGTCGCCTACACTACTACCACTAATTGAAGAATTGACTTGGTTTTCCATTTTGGTCCCACGAGTTGCTCGGGAAAGAGGTCCACCACGCCAGAGCCCAGCATAACGCGGTAAGGGACAATTACTGTGGAGGGTGCCCAGGTACCCCACAGGCTCCGTTAAAGGCCTAGCTTATTATTTCACCCCCTGGCCATGCATCCCCTCGGCACGGGTCGCTTGACGCCTTGGGATTAGGGGTTAGGGACGATGGTCCCGGTCTAACTCGCAGTGGCCATGGGTAGGGGTCGTCAAGCCCTTGGACAAAGTCCCTGCTGCCCCCTGAGGTGATGTCTGTGTGTGTGTGTGTGTGTGTGTGTGTGTGTGTGTGTGTGTGTGTGTGTGTGTGTGTGTGTGTGTGTGTGTGTGTGTGTGTGTGTGTGTGTGTGTGTGTGTGTGTGTGTGTGTGTGTGTGTGTGTGTGTGTGTGTGTGTGTGTGTGTGTGTGTGTGTGTGTGTGTGTGTGTGTGTTTTTTCTTCCTGAGCAATGGAGGAGGAATCTGCTCAACAGACATCCTGGGTTGTCCGGGAAGTGCGGGGTTAGGGGCCACCTCCAACGAGGGAGGCAGGACTACATCCCCGACCCGCTAAACCGTTTCCATTGCCGCCAAGCCCATAGTCCCTTCGATACAACCAGAAAGTAATGCTTCAAAGGGGGGCCAGTGCAGAACGCACCCTCGAAGTTAGCTGCGTGTCCTTGTAGCACCGAACATCGTAACTCGCTTTTTTAAAAGAACACCATGGTATCGTGCCAGCGCGTTGCCGGCTTTCCAGGTGGGCTTACCACGCCCTATGTCCTCTGAAGGTGGGAAGGGTCGACTTCGCGCCTGCTTCCCTCTGCACGACTGGTATCAAAAATGATGATGCCGCGTGCACCCCAAATTGACCTTTCTGCGATAGGGCCTATTCGCCAGCACACAGAGGGACTTGCCGACGCGGTGCCTACGCCTGCCCCAGCCTTGACGAGGACCCCTTTCCGTCTTCGGGCTCGGAACCCGCCCGGTTGACCGACGTCACGAAAGCGATGATACCATGTTGTTCTTCGCGCGGCCACTTGTTCGGTAAAAGGATCGAGTTCGACCACAGAGCATGACCACCGGTATGACCCATGAAGCCGACTCCGATCCCTTGGACCACCTCTTATTTGCGCCTGAACTAGCCATCCTTGAGTCCACGCGCCACCTTCTATGTAGCTCCGAAACGATTTGGGCGATAGCCGATAAAACGGCGTTCCAGCCAACTTCATCTTTACACATCCTCCGAACTAGGTTGTCCGGGGTAGTGTCCAGACTACATGTGGCAAGCGGCTTTGAGACAGAATGTCGAAAGACAAAAGGTCGAAGGACAAAAGGTCGACGGACAAAAGGTCAAAGAGACAAAAGGTCGAAGGGACAAAAGGTCGAAAGGACAAAAGGTCGACGGGACAAAAAGTCGAATGGACAAAATTTAAAAATCTATAATTCTGTATACATGAAAAATACTAAATATACGACAAGTTTGAAAACATGTTTCTGAAAAAAAATTAGCTTGTTACATTTCCCAGAGATTTCTCCTTCTTTATTTCATGGGCAGTTCTTTAACCAATTTACGGTGAATATTCAACAGCCAGGGCGAGCATTGTATGATTTTGATTAGTTCTCGGGACTAGAACTGAAAAATTAAAACTTGTTAGATCGTGCTCTTGTACCACGTGTCGCTTCGAGTGCATGTTTGAGTGAAATACATACGTTGGTTTTGGTATCTTTGATTCAGTGTCGTATAATTAATTATTTCACCAACGCGACTTCCTATACATTCCTATACATTACATTCCGATGTCGATCATGGAGAATCAGAAGTCTCTTGTATAAATGTGTGTCAAATTCATTTTCCACTCATCATCATGTATTAGATAGGAATATTATTGGTTTTAATTCAACGTGACGTTATTATTGGTTTGAAATAAGAAATAAACACTGAATCATGTACACAAAGACTGGCCTTAAGCCGTACATAACAGCCGTACATAACAGTGCGAATCATTTTAATTAACACTCAAACATGCGTGATGTTGTATATTGTACAACATTAACGAAAAAATCTTTCTCATGGTACACAGCATGAACGACCCTGCATTAGTGTTCCAGGATAAAATCATGATTGTGCATATGCAAGCACTCGGAGTATTCGAGAAACGGGTACTGAGGACCACCTTTGGCGGTGTACAAAAAGACGGTGTGTAGCGGCGAACAATGAACCACGAGCAAGCCCAGCTCTACGGCGAACCCAGTATTCAGAAGGTAGCTAAAGCCGGAAGGGTACGATGGGCAGGGCCTGTTGCAAGAATTCCGTACAACTACCCTGCAAAGATGGTGTTCACTTCCGATCCGGCAGATACGAGACAGCATGGAGCACAGCGAGCGAGGTGGGTAGACCAAGTGTAAAACGACTTGGCGAGCGTGGGGCGCATTCGAGGATGGAGAGAAGCGGTCTCGAACCGTGAGTTAACGTCGTTGCCGACCGGACTTTGTGAATTTCCATCGACGTTCCCATCGGTGTCAGCATTTTGGAGTTGGCAACATCGAGGCGCATCAGCAGAACCAGGCGAACGATATCGAGGGCGATCATCAAACCTGTGCCTACCGAGCCAGTGCAGACTTAGCATACTTGTAATGTTGTTAAGTTAAGGATAATAAATCAGTTGGTTGTGAACAGTGAAGGTGGTGAGACGCTTAATTTTTTTTAAACAGAACTCCGTGTTCTCGAATTATTAACTCGTGTATTGTTGCGTCAAATTGTTGATTCAGTGGTTTCTGTTTAGATGTAAGCTAAATAAATGAATGAATGTGCTTATGCATATTGCATATTAGTGGTAGAGTTTTGTGTAGAAATTAGAGGGTCTTATATTACATTTTCCTTATGCTGAAATTGTTGAAAACATGGGCCAATCTGACCCTTATTTGGCCAAGTGTCACCCCCGATGACGGTACTCACATCATAGTTTTCATTTGTTTTGTTCTCAATACTATGGCTTTTCAATTTTAACCAATTTTGTTATTTCGACCTTTTGTCCCTTCGACCTTTTGTCTTTTCGACATTTTGTCCTTTCGACATTTTGTCCCATCGACCTTTTGTCCATTCGACCTTTTGTCCCGTCGACCTTTTGTCTCTTCGACCTTTTGTCCATTCGACCTTTTGTCCTTCGACCTTTTGTCTGTCGACCTTTTGTCATAGATTCTGGCAAGCATGTGGTCACGCATTGCGCGAAAACGTGAGCACACGAACAACACGTGTTCCGCCGTTTCCTCTAAACCTGCGCACACCAAACACTCGGGCGAAGCCGAGCAAGCCAGCTGCGTTACCTGCACTTTGATTTTGCAGCACGCTTAAACGCCGGGCACATCGAACCCCCCATGGGGTGCTTGCTGTTTACAGCTTTGCTGGAACAAATCAAACAATTGGGAGGGTTTGTGAAGCATTGTGCCTTATGTCCCTCCAATCCGCAGCGTCGGCAGAGATTGCTTCTGTCAGGGCCTTTGCAGTCCCATTGCTTGTGCCCCGGTTCCAGGCACTTGAAGCAAACTTCGGGTTGCTCGTATATGCGCACAGGGCATACCGACCATCCCACTTTGACGTTCCCTAACTTGACTACCTTGGAGGCGTCCGCTGCAGATAGCCGAACCAATGCTACCTGCGTCCCTGCCGGACCTTTCCGTAGCCGAACGGCTGCGGTGGGCGTCTCCACTTCACACTGTCGCCGCAGTGCTGTGACGAGCTCTTCGACTTCGGTGATCTCGTCCAGGTCTTTAACCCTTAGATTCACCTCCGTCGTGAGTGCCCTCACCTTGACCGTCTCGCCTAGGACTTCCTCTGCCAACTTCTTGTAGGCGGCGCCTTTTGCGAGACGCCCCGCTTCAGCTCGAGGATCATCTCGCCCATCCGGGTACGTATTATTCGACGTACGTCGGCGCCGAGTTCACCGAGCTTGACGTCACTCCTCATCGCCTTCAAAACATCCGAGTACTTAGCCTCGTCCGCCGTGATGACTAGGGCATCGCCCCTGGAGCGATTGGCGCCTACCCTAGACTTCTTGCTACCCTCATTCGCCTGGGCCTTCTTTTCGGCCCTTGACGTCTTCGGTTTCCTCTTGTTCTTGACCAGGGTCCAGGAGGCGTCATCCCCCTCTAGTTCCCTGGTCTGGTGCGGCTGAGAGCTCTCAGCCTGCCGTAACCCCTTACCATCGTCTTACCTGGGTGGCTTTCCAGGTCCTTCCTCCCTCGGTTTTGGAGGTACCTGGCCGGGGTTCAGCTTCCCAGCCCCACTACCCTTGTTCGGGGTAGTAACCCTCCGCGTTTTGGAGCGGCCCCCAGGGAGCTCATCCCATGGAGACTCTCCCCCGTTTTTGTGTCTGCTCCGTTGGACCAGTCACCCCCGACGTGCCCGTGAATACTTAAGCCTCAGTCTGGGTAGAGCTCGACTCCACAGATTTCACGGGTTTAGACTTGGCCGTCCCGACCGCCCTCTCTTGGTTGGTGTCCAACATCGACTTTCGAAGTTTCAGCAAGCTCCGAGAGAGCTCCGAGAGCTTTCGAATTAATTAATGTCTAATAAAATTAAAAACAAATCTTTCCATAGCTTCTTTTTCTTATTTTTCTTATTGGCATTACATCCCCACACTGGGACAAAGCGGCCTCGCAGCTTAGTGTTCATTGAGCTTTCCACAGTTATTAACTGCGAGTTTTCTAAGCCAAGTTACCATTTTTATATTCGTATATCATGAGGCTAACACGATGATACTCTCATGCCCAGGGAAGAATTTCCAATCCGAAAATTGCCTAGACCGGCACCGGGAATGGAACCCAGCCATCCTCAGCATGGTTTTGCTTTGTAGTCGCGCGTCTTACCGCACGGCTAAGGAAGGCTCCATAGCAGGTGAAATAATATAGTGCCTATGTGAGTAACAGTTTAGAAGTACGCTTTACAACAATACAGAAAAGCTATTCCTTCCAAAGTGACTACGTTGCCAAGTACATTATTTTCTATTCAATTTAAGAAAACAATATCTTCGAAGTCTTGGCAATTAATAACACTCTAGCAAAAAGGGTAAAGGTTAGGTATGCATAACAAAATCTTATGTGATAAGTTCCATATGAATCATATTTCATTCAGAACTCCATGCATGTTTTTATGCAAAATTCTCTAGAGAATACGATGATGGTGTTCTAAATATACTCATTGGGAGAAAAATACAATTTAATACTTAAAACGCAAATACAATAGAGTTGGCAACACGTCTACTAAAAATCAATATTTTTCTCAAAAAGTTTGAGGAATTCTCTTCAAAATATATAAAAAGGAAGTTATTTGTAGCTTTAAAACTGTCCGAGATATGAGTCGTTCAAAAATATGGCTTTTACAAATCGCCAAAAACGTGCTCCCATTTACCGAGGGTTATCCAACCATCAAATAAATTTGGATTTTTACATATAATCGATAGATAAACAAGGCACGGCAAATGCTGGGTAAAGCGTACCATTGGTACTTCGCGTACCTGAAGGAATAAAATAGACCCCATCTCGCGGTCCTTAGCCTCTTACCCAGCAACTCCTATCCCTACCTCCCCGCGGTGCTGGCCGGGATACGAGCAACCTTAGGGAAGATCGGGTAACCAACCCCGGTGGGAACTATGGTCGTATGCTGACAGGGAAGGGGGGTTTGCTCCTCTCCGGAGATGCAAATCTTATTGAGCGTCTGTTCTCCATGTCAGGATCGGCTCACAACAGCGTCTGTTCTCCATGTTAGGGGCGGCTGATCATCGTCCGAGTGCCAGCGAGGGACTCTAAGTGAAACTGTGCACCATGGTCCACCGGAAACAAGGAGGAATGGTCCTCCGGAAATTTAGGGGGTTTGGTTTCAGGCCCTGCAAGCCAGTTTTTAAAAAACCCACGCAACGAACAATCAACAAGAGAGTACGGACCGGAACCATCGGCGAAGACCACTGCGACGAAAAGAGACTAGCGATTGGAAACTCGGTTCGTGGAACTGCAAATCTCTCAACTTCATCGGGAGCACACGCATACTCGCCGATGTGCTCAAGGACCGTGGATTCGGCATCGTAGCGCTGCAGGAGGTTTGTTGGAAGGGATCAATGGTGCGAACGTTTAGAGGTAATCATACCATCTACCAGAGCTGCGGCAACACACACGAGCTGGGAACAGCTTTCATAGTGATGGGTGATATGCAAAGGCGCGTGATCGGGTGGTGGCCGATCAATGAAAGAATGTGCAGGTTGAGGATCAAAGGCCGGTTCTTCAACTTCAGCATAATCAACGTCCATAGCCCACACTCCGGAAGCACTGATGATGATAAGGACGCATTCTACGCGCAGCTGGAACGTGAGTACGACAGCTGCCCAAGACACGACGTCAAAATAATCATAGGAGATTTGAACGCTCAGGTTGGCCAAGAGGAGGAGTTTAGACCGACTATTGGAAAGTCCAGCGCTCACCGGCTGACGAACGAAAACGGCCTACGACTAATTGATTTCGCCGCCTCCAAGAATATGGCCATTCGTAGCACCTACTTCCAACACAGCCTCCCGTATCGGTACACCTGGAGATCACCACTGCAGACAGAATCACAAATCGACCACGTTCTGATTGATGGACGGCACTTCTCCGACATTATCGACGTCAGGACATATCGTGGCGCTAACATCGACTCTGACCACTATCTGGTGATGGTTAAACTGCGCTTAAAACTATCCGTCATCAACAATGTTCGGTACCGACGACCGCCGCGGTACGACCTAGAGCGACTGAAGCAACCTGATGTCGCCACTGCATACGCGCAGCATCTCGAGGCAGCGTTGCCGGAAGAGGGTGAGATCGATGGGACCCTCTTGAGGACTGCTGCAGTACAGTCAAAGCAGCCATTAACGACGCCGCGGAGAACAACGACGGGTCTATGGGTCGACGTCGACGGAAAGATTGGTTCGCCGAAGAGTGCAGCCAGATTATGGAGGAGAAGGACGCAGCGCGGGCGGTCGCGCTGCAGCAAGGTACCCGGCAGAACGTGGAACGTTATAGACGGAAGCGGAGACAGCAGACCCGCCTTTTTAAGGAGAAGAAACGCCGCCTGGAAGAAGCGGAGTGCGAGGAGATGGAACAGCTGTGCCGTTCTCAAGATACACGCAAGTTCTATCAGAAGCTCAACGCTTCCCGTAAAGGCTTCCTGCCGCGAGCCGAAATGTGCCGGGATAAGGATGGGAGCATCTTGACGGACGAACGTGTGGTGATCGAAAGGTGGAAGCAGCACTACGAGGAACATTTGAATGGCGCTGAGAGCACAGGCAGTGAAAGTCAAGACAGCGGAGGAGATGACTACGTCAGTTCAGCGGACGATGGAAGCCAACCAGCCCCCACCTTGAGGGAAGTTAAGGATGTCATTCAACAGCTAAAGACCAATAAAGCAGCTGGTAAGGATGGTATCGGAGCTGAGCTCATCAAGATGGGCCCGGAAAAGCTGGCCACTTGCCTGCACAAACTGATAGTCTGATCTGGGAAACCAAACAGCTACCGGAGGAGTGGAAGGAAGGGGTTATATGCCCCATCTACAAGAAAGGCGACAAACTGGAGTGTGAGAACTTTCGAGCGATCACCATCCTTAATGCCGCCTACAAAGTGATATCCCAGATCATCTTCCGTCGTCTGTCACCATTAGTGAACGAGTTCGTGGGAAGTTATCAAGCCGGCTTCGCTGACGGCCGCTCGACAACGGACCAGATCTTTACTGTACGGCAAATCCTTCAAAAGTGCCGTGAATACTAAGTCCCAACGCACCATCTGTTCGTTGATTTCAAGGCGGCATACGACAGTATAGACCGCGTAGAGCTATGGAAAATTATGGACGAGAACAGCTTCCCTGGGAAGCTTACCAGACTGATCAAAGCAACGGTGGATGGTGTGCAAAACTGTGTGAAGATTTCGGGCGAACACTCCAGTTCGTTCGAATCGCGCCGGGGACTAAGACAAGGTGATGGACTTTCGTGCCTGTTGTTCAATATTGCGCTAGAAGGTGTCATGCGGAGAGCCGGGTGTAACAGCCGGGGTACGATTTTCAACAGATCCAGTCAATTTATTTGCTTCGCGGATGACATGGACATTGTCGGCCGAACATTTGCAAAGGTGGCAGAACTGTACACCCGCCTGAAACGTGAAGCAACAAAAGTTGGACTGGTGGTGAATGCGTCAAAGACAAAGTACATGCTTGTGGGCGGAACTGAGCGCGACAGGGTCCGCCTGGGAAGCAGTGTTACGATAGACGGGGATACCTTCGAGGTGGTCGAGGAATTCGTCTACCTCGGATCCTTGCTAACGGCTGACAACAACGTTAGTCGTGAAATACGAAGGCGCATCATCTGTGGAAGTCGGGCCTACTACGGACTCCAGAAGAAACTGCGGTCGAAAAAGATTCGCCACCGCACCAAATGTGTCATGTACAAGACGTTAATAAGACCGGTAGTCCTCTACGGACATGAAACATGGACAATGCTCGAGGAGGACTTGCAAGCACTCGGAGTATTCGAGAGACGGGTGCTTAAAACCATCTTTGGCGGTGTGCAAGAAGACGGTGTGTGGCGGCGAAGAATGAACCATGAGCTCGCCCAGCTCTACGGCGAACCCAGTATCCAGAAGGTAGCTAAAGCCGGAAGGGTACGATGGGCAGGACATGTTGCAAGAATGCCGGACAGCAACCCTGCAAAGATGGTGTTCGCTTCCGATCCGGCATGTACGAGACGGCGTGGAGCGCAGCGAGCGAGATGGGCAGACCAGGTGCAGAACGACTTGGCGAGCGTGGGGCGTATCCGAGGATGGAGAGATGCGGCCTCGAACCGTGCATTGTGGCGTCAAATTGTTGATTCAGTGTTATCTGTTTAGATGTTAACTAAATAAATGAAAATGAAAACGATAGATAAACAAACCCACAAAATATGATTAAAATCGGTGTAAGTCGATTACAAGTGGTTCGGTCACTTGTTATGGAATGAATATAAAATATTATGATACTATGAATCTTTGGTCTGAAAAAGTAACACTTGCACACACCCTTCGTTCATGCCCGGTCATTTAAAGGTTTTTAAAAGAAAAATCAGCTGCCAAAATGGTGAATGGCATCCTGTGCAACAGTCAACTGTCCAATAGAGATCCAAAAATATTAAAATTACGTAGCAAAAATTTTTTTTTGTGAGAATGCAGAAATCTCAATATATATTTTATTTTCAAATATTGTTTCTTTGGAGCAACTTCACCAGTGATTTAAATCGTCGATTTAGACCAAACTTTGAACCAATGTAAAAAATCAGAAAGGTTATATCCCAAATAACATTTCAAGTTTTATAACGCTCTTGTAGACCATAATTTACTCTACAAGAGTGTTATAAAACCAGTTTAAAACCAAAATGTTACCAGGGATACAAGATACGACTGCCCGACGTAAACTACGTAAAACAGATCATAAGATAATTATTTTGGTTAGAGCCTAGATTGATTGCAATTTTGACTTTTGCGCTTCCTTTATGCTTAAACGATAAAATTTGCTGTTTTGTTGAACATCCTAATTTTTCAACTGAATTGGTTATAATTTAACTGAGTACGAGCAGTTTGAAGTGGAAAATACTATAGAAAACGCCCCGTATGTGAAAGATCGTTTCGTGAGGTGGATCATTAACTATTTAGGGGGAAATTCCCCAGCGCCGAACACCTCCCAATACCGGAAACTTCTTAAAACGACACTACTTGCAGAGGTCGCTCCTTTATCTTATTAAATACAAAAGGAAGCTATTGAAAAGGCTTCTAACGGCAAGGAATATCAGATCTTCATGTGATAAACTTTGCACAAAATTTGAAGTTGAATAAAAATTCTTCATATCTGTTTTGTTACACTTACTTCAATTCAATTGTTTCTTCTTGTTGGGAAAGCCACAAAAATTGAAAAGGACATTGAAAAAGGTGCGAATTTGGATTAGGATGTAAAAAATTTAGCTGAAGAGTCAGATAAGCTCTACTAACAATTTTTAATATTTACAACTAAAATTACTTGAAAAATATTAGTATTCTGAATGATGTCTTCACTCATGTACCTAACACGAACTTAGTCACATTTGAACATGATGCAAAAGTATCCGGTACTAGGAGACATTTTTCTGAGCCGTGAAATTTTTCACCGAAATTCATCGTCGAAAAACTTGTTCAAATGATCAAATATAGTTTGTATGAATCATCAATGATTATTGGTCATATTTTGTGTATCTTTCTTCTATCTATTCTTCCTTTGAGGCAATATAACTCACGACCGATTTGCAAGACTTCCTCACTAATCGATTCGTATTGGGATCAGCTGTGTTTCTATATGCAAAAGGTTAGTAAATTTTGAAGGAAAAGTTGGGAAAATTGTCAAAATACAATATTACGGCGAGTTGGGAGAAAACCTAATGCGATCGCTCGAAAAATGGTCTAGAGTGCGGCGTCACAATCAACGCAGAAAACGACATTTCGAACGTTAAGCCTAGTACGCAGTTCTCAAGGAAAAAGGTCAAGGAAAATTTGATCAAATTACCAAAGTAATATTGACGTAATATGACCTAATGATAAAGTAGGCGAAAAAACATGTTTGTCTGTCATCAAGCAGGTAAGAAATTGGAAATAAACAGCTGCAATTTGTTTTCTAAAAATAATCTCTTGAAGCATCTCTTCGCCCGCAGGATCGGCGAAACTTGGCTGGATTTCTTAACCAGAACTTGTCGTCATGCATGGGGAGCTACGTGGACGTTCCGCCCGAGGTTTTGGATCGTAGAATGGCTGCGAGGGACCTATATTCCGCACTCTCCCGTTCCTTGCTAAGATACACTGGCCGGCATAATAAAGTGCCCACTTGCCGTTTTCATACAAAATGGTCAACTTTGGAGCTCTAGATCTTGGGTTCCCGTGAACCGATTTGGCTGAAAATTTTACCAGAGCTCAGATATAACTTGAATTTTAACATATCTATGTTTCGAGCATATTGACTCACAGGGTTAAAATTATTGCGGTAATACCAACGTGAATTTTTTGGCAAAAATTGTTTTTCAAATACCTCGAAAACTACATCTCTAAGTGTACAGGTATATATAGCAAACTTTTTGTATTGGCAAAATACGCGTTTTTGCTGAATATGTCATCAGTCTACAACCTATAGAATTCAAGATATTTAAAAAATAAATTTTTGCCAAAAAATTCACTTTGGTAATACCGCAAAAAAATTTTAACCTGTGAATCAATATGGTCGAAACTTAGATATGTTAAAATTCAAGTTATATCTGAGCTCTGGTAAAATTTTCAGCCAAATCGGTTCACGGGAACCCGAGATCTAGAGCTCCAAAGTTGACCATTTTGTATGAAAAACGGCAAGTGGGCACTTTATTATGCCGGCCAGTGTAGTTGTAGCCAGAATTACTCGTTATGTGTGGTAGTTCTTGAAGCTTTGCCTGATTCTTCCAGCTGCAGTGTCAATAACGATCTTTTGCTTTTCAGCCGTGGCGTCTGGTCCAAAATAGCGCCCTTTATGTCCGCATGGAAGACTATGTCGCTATAGGCCCGAAGGGCCCTGCAATGGACGAGGAAACAAGTGGTTCCAAAGCCCAATTATTGCATGATTTTGTGGATGTGTTGAAATGACCAGTTCACATGCTCGGGGGACCCAGGTCCGAGTTCGATAGCAACTGTCCGGGTTTCACTTGTTTTGTCCCGTAGACACGTCACTATGTAACGTATTAGCTGAAGCTCAGTACAAACAGTAGCTAATGCGCCACTTCCTCAAATAAGGAAGACTGCTGGTGCTATTTTGGGATCCCGGCTATGAGACCTTCTAGGACGAGTCTTTCAATGGCTCAGACACTACACGAAATCTTGCACCCGAACGGTGAATAAACTTACCTGTTCAAACCCCCGTGCAAAGAGAGAACTCTTCAGTGTACAGGGATTATAAATTCAAATCAGTTAAATGAGAAAAAGAATAAAAATAAACATCGAATTCATTTCAATTGAGATGTTAACCAATGCAGAATAAGCTCATACGGGTATCTACTTAGGACCAATGCACGAATGGAGATAATTAACTTTATTGGTTCAATTTCAGCGGTCACATTTTCTCTCCTAGCTACCCTGACCTTCTCTAAATCTAGCTATGTTGCTTATGAGTACTTGCCGGCGCTGAAGGTCCAACGACGGTTGATCGGGGCCCCGACAAGGATCGAATTATGCTGACTCTCACGTTTTCTCCTCTCCGTTGTCTACGCTTTGAACCAGGTTGGACACACCTTACCAAGCTTGATGTTGAAAACCAGCAATGCGGAAAAAGTTCATCCGTCTACGCCTACGCCTACGCCTACGACTACGCCTCGGAAACAAATTCGATGTAATGACCGCGTGTTAACGAGCGATCCTTCCAACCGTGGGTTTTGTTGGATCGGTTAGGCGTGATTAAATGATGTTGCGTTCGAATGGGCGGAATTCGGATCCTGGCGCAAGGGCATACGCATCAAGTCTGCAGGGAACGTGGATGGCAATTTGGCGGGTGGTCCAATCCTACACTAGCACCCTACGTTGTAGGGGATTTCTTCAACGCAGTTCGGTTTTATTAGAAAACGATCCTATTTTGAAGCGATATAGAGCGGCTTACCTTGCTTCGGGTTCTAACTAATAGTTGCACATGTGATGCCTCGAAGCTAACTACTGGTAATAAACTAGATGAACAATTCCTAATTTTGGAAGTGTTTTACTATTGGAATAGGTTCTTACCAATTCGAATCTAGCTTATTCTTCTGGAACTAATCACAATTTTACCTGTTAGTTAAGTTTTGCACTATGCCGTCGGTTGGCGTCTTTACGATTAAATTGGCTTTTGGTATCATATCCGCACTGGCAAAGAATCACTATTCAAATGAGAAATCTTGATAGCCAAGCTGCCTCTAGTTATTGTTCAGAAATAATTCCGGGGTCGAGTAGTAATTCCGGTACGAGTAGTCGAGGGTACCTTTTTTTCACAAATTTTTTGGTGTGTCCTACTTCATGAAATCGCGAGACATATTCTTAGTGTCTATTTTAAGGTTCCTTGGTGGGTTTGGACAAGCATTCTGGAACCTGGTCCCACGGGGAAATGGCTTCTTTTTTATTTGATCCGAAACTTAGCTTGCGACGTCTCAAACTTCATAAATTCGCGAAACGAACTCAATAGAGTGTATTTAGAGGAACCTGGATGGTTTTGGAGGGGTTCAGTGGCATTCCGGGAACCTAGTTACACCGGGGAAGTGGCCACTTTTTTATGTGATCTAAAACCCATCTAGCGACGTCTCAAATTTCATGATTTCGCGAAGCGAGCTCAATTGAGCCTAACTTGAGGTGATGCTGGGTCATTAGGCCTAAGGCCGTTAGGCCGTAGGCCATTAGGCCAAAGGCCATTAGGCCGAATAATCATTAGGCCGAACGGTCATTAGGCCGAATGGCCATTAGGCCGAATGAGAACTGGGGAGTGAGAAGTGAGTAGTGCGAAGTGAGGAAGAAGTAGAACGTAAGAAGAAAAAAAGAAAAAGGAGGAATAAGTAAAAGGGAAGAAGGAAGACGGAAGAAGGAAGGAGGAAGAAGAATGAAAGAAGAAGAAAGAAGGAAGACGGGAGAAAGAGGAAAGGAAACGGAAGAAAGAAGAAAGCAGAAGGAAGAAGGTAGAAGGAAAAGAGGAGAAAAAAGATGGGAAAAGTAAGAATGAAGAAGGAAAAATTAAGAAGGAAGAAGGAAGAAGGGAAAAGGAAGATGTAAGAAGGAAGAGGAAGAGGAAGAAGGAAGAAGGAAAAAGAAAGAAGAAATAAGGAAGAAAGAAGAAGTAAGATGGAAGAAGGAAGGAAAAAGGAAGAAGAAATGACGAAGAAGGGAGAAGGAAGAAAGAAGAAGTAAAAAAGAAGAAGTAAGAAGAAAGAAGGAAGACTAAGAAGGACTAAGAACGAAAAACCCGAAAGAAAGCAGAAAGAAGAAGAAAGAAGGTAGAAGGAAGAGGGAAGAAGAAAGAAGGAAAAAGGGAAAGGGAAGAAGAAAAACGGAAGAAAGAAGAAGGAAGAATAAAGAAGGAAAAAAGAAGAAGGAAGAAGTAAGAAGGCAGAAGAAAGTAGGAAGAAGGAAGAAGGAAGAAGGAAGAAGAAAGAAGAAAGAAGGTAGAAGGAAGAAGGAAGAAGGAAGAAGGAAGAAGGAAGAACGAAGAAGGAAGGAGGAAGGAAGAAGGAAGAAAAAAGAAGGAAGAAGGAAGAGTGAAGAAGGAAGAAGGAAGAAGGAAGAAGGAAGAAGGAAGAAGGAAGAAGGAAGAAGGAAGAAGGAAGAAGGAAGAAGGAAGAAGGAAGAAGGAAGAAGGAAGAAGTAAGAAGGAAAAAGGAAAAAGAAAAGGAAAGAAGGAAGAAGGAAGAAGGAAGAAGGAAGAAGGAAGAGGGAAGAAGGAAGAAGAAAGAAGGAAGAAGGATGAGGGAAGGAGAAAGAAGGAAGGAGGAAGAAAGAAGAAGGAAGATGGAAGATGAAAGATGAAAAAAGGAAGAAGGAAGAAAGAATTTCTCATTTTTCACTTCTTGCTTCTTTTGCTTTGCGGCCTAATGACCTTCGGCCTAATAGCCTTGAGGTACACCCAGGTTTTTCACACGGTTTTGTTTTGGTCGTTTAAGACCTTCATCGTCAATGAAGCAATAAGTTAACCCCACGAAAAAATCACAAAAAAATCAAAGAAAATTCAGGGGGTATTTTGACAGCTGTGAAAGTCTAGGAACCGAGGACCGAGAAATTATTGAATTCCAGCCGCGTAAAAAAAACCTAGGTGTACATGAGTGGTGCTAGTCAGGTTCCATGGCATTCCAGACACCTGGTTCTCTCCTGGAGGAACTTCCAGAAGAACTTCCGGAGAAATTTCAGAGGAACTTCCGGAGGAATTCCCGAAGGAACTTCCAGAGGAATTCCCGAATTCTCGAAGCCGGAGGAACTTCCGGAAGAATTCCCGGAGGAACTTCCGGAGGAATTCCCGGAGGAACTTCCGGAGGAGTTTTTGGAGGAGTTTTTGGAGGATCTACCGGAGGAACTTGTGGAGGAACTTACGAATTATCTTTCGGAGGAACTTCTGGAGGATCTTCCGGATGACCTTCTGGAGGATCTGCTGGAGGATCTTCCGGAGGAACTTCCGAAGGATCTTTCGGAGGATCCAAATGAGGAACTTATGAATTAGCTTCCGGAGAAACTTCCGGCGAAAATTCCGGAGGATCTTCTGGAGGAACTTCCGGAGGAATTCCCGGAGGAACTTCCGGAGGATGTTCCGGAGGATCTTTCGAAGGATCTACCGGAGGAACTTGTGGAGGAACTTATGAATTATCTTCCGGAGAATTTCCGGAGGATCTTCCGAAGGAACTTCCAGAAGATCTTGCGGAGGAACTTCCGGAGGATGTGCTGGGGGATCTGCCGGAAGAGCTTGCAGAGGAACTTACGAATTTTACGGATTACTTTCCGGAGGAACTTCCGGAGGATTTCCGAAGGAACTTCCAGATGATCTTGCGAAGGAACTTCCGGAGGATCTGCCGGAGGATCTTCCGGAGGATCATCCTGAGGAGCTTCCGGAGGAACTTCCGGAGGATCTACCCGAGTATTTTGCGGAGAATCTTCCGGAGGAACTTATGAATTATCTTCCGAAGAAACTTCCGGATGATCTTCCGGAGGAAGTTCCGGAGGATCTCCGAAGGAACTTCCGGATGATCTTCCGGAGGAAGTTCCGGAGGATCTCCGAAGGAATTTTCGGAGGACCTCCGGAGGAACTTCCGGAGGAATTCCCGGAAGAGCTTCAGGAGGAATTCCTGGAGGAACTTCCGGAGGAATTCCAGGAGGAACTTCCGTAGGAATTCCAGGAGGAGCTTCTGGAGGAATTCCAGGAGGAACTTCCGGAGGAATTCCAGGAGGAATTCCCGGAGAAACTTTCGGAGGAATTCCAGGTGGAGCTTCGGATGAACTTCCGGAGGAACTTCCGGTGGAATTCTTGTAGGAATTTCCGGAGGATCTTCCGGATGAATTCAGGAGGATTTCCGTTAGAATTCCTAGAAAACTTCCAGAAGAACTTATGGATAAATTTACATAGAAATTTTCGCTTGAACTTGTAGTAATATTGTAATTGCATTAGGAACATCCATATTGATTCCCGAAAGAATTCTGAGAGGAACTTTCGGAAGAATTCGCTGAGGAACTTTCAAAGGAATTCCTGGAGAATTTCTTAGAGGAACTGCCGGATGAATTCCACAGAAAATTGTATGAACAGATATTGATCATTAAACGGTCTTTATATATTTCAGGGATGTCATTAATTAGCTTTGCTGACTGTCAGCGATACAGCATATCGGTTTACCTACGACACCGTAAAAGCAGTAAAGAGATTGTAATTTATTGAGAAAAATTCAGTTCAGGAGTAATATCATTGACAATGCCAATGCAACAATAATTGGATTTATTTTTGTTTTAATTTGTAACATATGATGCAAATCATGAACTTTGACATGTCGCAAGATGGGTTCCAAGCTTGGACAAATATTGGCCACTTCCCCAAGAGAACCAGGCCCTGGAAGTACCCAAAGAGTGGCCAACTCAATTGAAAATCGCCGAAATGTACTCCAGTGTACTTGTTTTGCAAAATCATGAAGTTTGACATACCGCAAGATGGGTTCCAAGATTGAACGGATATTGGCCACTTCCCCAAGGGAACCAGGCCCTGGAAGCACCCGGAGGGTGGCCAATTCGATCGAAAGTCGCCGAAATGTACTCCAGTGTACTTGTTTTGCAAAATCTTGAAGTTTGATATGTCGCAAGATGGGTTCCAAGATTGGACGGATATTGGCCACTTCCCCAAGGGAACCAGGCCCTGGAAGCACCCGGAGGGTGGCCAATTCGATCGAAAGTCGCCGAAATGTACTCCAGTGTACTTGTTTTGCAAAATCTTGAAGTTTGATATGTCGCAAGATGGGTTCCAAGATTGGACGGATATTGGCCACTTCCCAAAGGGAATCAGGCCTTGGAAGCACCCGGAGGGTGGCCAATTCGATCGAAAGTCGCCGAAATGTACTCCAGTGTACTTGTTTTGCAAAATCATGAAGTTTGACATGTCCCAAGATGGGTTCCAAGATTGAACGGATATTGGCCACTTCCCCAAGGGAACCAGGCCCTGGAAGCATCCGGTGGGTGGCCAATTCGATCGAAAGTCGTTGAAATGTACTCCAGTGTACTTGTTTTGCAAAATCATGAAGTTTGACATGTCGGTGCCAGTGACCATTTTTTCCGGGAGGGAGGTAACCCCAGTACTCCCCGGAATATCTCCGGAACCATGGCCATAGCAAAAAAATTTACCTCGGTTCCTAAAGCTATAGGAATTTTGTGATCGATTCCAGAAGATTGCTTGAAAATCCGTTAGAAATTGGCTGAGCAGCTTGGTTTTGAATTTTGAGTTTTGTCGTAAAATGGGGGTTGGGGACGTACGTGTTAAATATAGTGTGGGATTAGCGCGAACTTACAATTCTAATGATTGCAAGCGCTCAGGGAATAAGCTTTAATTATAAAATAACATTCGGTTCAATTTAACGTTATCCTTTGATGCATAACTACATGAAGTACTAAAACGTTAGCTGATGATTTTTTGGATGATGTACGATTTATACTTTGTGTAATTGAAAAAAATCTCATAGAGTGGTCTTTAGCCTCCTGCCATACAACTTCCATCCCTTCAGCTTCGTGGTGCTGATCAATCGAGTATACAACCGTGGTGGAAACTTTGGCCTATTTCGACATGGATGGGGGTTTACTTCTCTCCGGAGGTACGAATTTGATCGAGCGTCTGTTCACCAATCAAGTGCGGATCACAACAGCGTCTGTCTTGTTAGTGGCGGTTAAACATCATCCGACTGCCTGTGAGGGACCATAAGCGAAACTGTTTCCTTTGGGAATCCAGTGGGTACGTCAAATAAGCAAAGAATATTCCACTAGAGAATACAAACCGGATTGATCGGCGAAAAACACAATGGCGATAATGGTCAAGCGATTGGAAGTTCGGTAGATATAGTTGAAAAGTTCTAAACATCGTCGAGAGTACACGCATAATTGCCGATGTGCAAAGGGACCGCAGGCTCTGTATCGTACCGCTGCAGGTGTGTTCCATCTGCAAGAGCTGCGAAAAAACACACTAGCTGGGAATAGCTTTTATAGCTATGGATGATATGCAGAGATGTGTATATATATTTCGGAAGCACTGATAATGATAATTTATTATAAGCACAGATCAAACGCCATTGCAGTAGCTGCTTTAGTTACACCATCAAATTCATCTTGGGATATTCGAAAGCTCAGTGATTTAATTAACTATTGGAAACATCTGCGCCCACCGGCTGCTAGCAAACAAGAACGGCCTGCAACCAAATAATTTTTTTCACAACTTCCATGCAGCGGCCAGCACCCGCAGCACCTTTTTCCAGCATTGTCTTCTGTATCGCTACATACCCGAAGATCACCGCAGCCGGAAAGACAGTAGGTACACCTGCAATCAATAGCGAACAAAAAATAAATAAAAGCAGTATGGTGAAACATGGAAAACAAACGTCACTTTACTTGCGAAATAATGCATCAGTGCATTATTCCGCAAGAGAAGATGTCAGTCTTTGTTTTGTTGACTGCCACGCGCCTGCTATTGCCGAATTATTCGTTTTCCTTGTCAGCTCCGTACTGTGCAAGGAGTTGAAGCAGTAAAATCATTTCTTGACCACTACTTGTCCTATCTATTTACACAGTACTTTAGAAGTCCATACCACCCTTTAAACGTAAAAACCCGAGCAACGCAGGGTACGTTCTGCTAGTAAGGTACAGAAGGAAACATAATCCGGATAGTTAGTTTTTTTGTTAAATGGCTTATGTGTCCGGCACTGGAGGATCTCCTCTTAAATATAATCAACCCGAAGACTTCGTAGAATATTTCTAAATCTGTAAGACGGTTGTTGTTGCGAACCGATCGGATTTTCGTAAGCAAAGTTATAAAGAAAAAAAAAATGCTCATTATTGATATGTTATTATTTTAGGTGCTCAATTGAATTTCCCACGATTTAGTATTTCCTTAATAATTTTTCTTGCAAGCAGCAAATTGTTTCGCATTAAAGACGAATTATTTACTTGCTAAATTTCTATGTTGCCAACGTACTTATATATTTTTAGATATAATGAGTAGCGTTGCAAAATGGTTTTCCAAAAAATTTACTGTTTTCTTAGTAATTCTCATACAAACTACAAATCGCGCGTGCGTGCTTAGTCAAATTACAACCATTGGAATGTTGGTTATATAGGGTCGGGAGGTAGCGAGGTTCATTTTGGTAAACGTTTTGCCGCGTGTAATGTGTAGCTTTTCCGCAAATCGTATTCGATCGCACACCAATCCTTTTATGTTTTGAACAAAATTGGCGTAACTCATTATACCAAAAAGGTTGGATATGATAATTTAAATTTTGTTAAGAAAATTATTTTGAGCTTTTAGTGGAATGTCTTCACTTGCCATAAGACGAGTTTGTACAATCCCATTGAATTCCACCACTTAATTGTATCTTGACAGATACGTATTTCGACCTCAACAGTAAGGCCGTCTTCAGTGTCTCGTACTTGAGTCGAGAACTAATCAAAGAATAAATCAATTTTAAGCGAACGAAGTCCGTCGGGTATGCTTAACATATATTTTTTTTCGATTTTGTAACATTTCCTATTTTATCATTCCCAAAATTCACTGTATTTGATACTTACTACACTCATCCGATTCCTTCGCATTAATGTACCACAATATGTACTACTGAAATCTGGCATACCTTTTATGTATTGTATTGTAAAAGCAATCTATGCCTTGCTGTCTCTCGACTGGCAATCCATCGTTAAAATTGCATATTGGAGCGCCCTCAAACAGATCATCATAATTACGAACATAAAGTAGAGCTGACAATATTTACCTAACACTTTGCAATTGCTAATACCTACTGCAAAATGAGTAAATGACTTTTCGCCTCAATCATAATTGAATTACACTCCGCGTCCAACCATATATTGGGCATAACGAATCAAGGAACCAGAGGGCGTGTCGATTGG
Source organism: Armigeres subalbatus (assembly GCF_024139115.2). Taxonomy (NCBI): domain Eukaryota; kingdom Metazoa; phylum Arthropoda; class Insecta; order Diptera; family Culicidae; genus Armigeres; species Armigeres subalbatus. The sequence goes on from NC_085141.1 coordinate 68,353,600, forward strand.
ATTTACAAACCAGTAGAAGGTGGGCGTGACCGCAATCTATCATCGTCGCTCTTTCGTCATAACCGGAAAATAGATGCCGACATTCTCGTCTTGTCATCGTCGTCACTGTCGTCGCAATTTTTGGCCACGTAACCGCGTAGGGTGAAATCGAAATTGATTGAGCATAATCTGATCCCCCTTTTCGGATCATGTTGGCAGGATGCATCCAATGAATACGTAGGTAAAAGGGTGCACGTTTCTCTGTGGAAGTGTTTGTATGTATATGGAAAATGTTTTTCGGTAACTTCCGGTGCTTGAACGATTGCCAACGGTCGAGGTTGCAGTATATAGTCATCGCGGTATTCATCATAGCCCTTGTACATTTTCGTCTTTGCTTTTGGTAGTCCGCAAGGGTTGCTGAATCGGAATCGTGGACGTTATGCAGAATCGATAGCAGGCAGGGTACTGGCAGTCTGAAATATTCTCTTTGATTGATGGCTCCTGCTCTACATCGCAACTACATCCGGATGTGATGCGGCCAGTCATTTCGAACGCTTGGAAACGGTAAGGGTTTGTTGCGTTTCACTTCATTCAATTTTTGGCATGAACGTCTTTTATGTTGTTGGCAAATCCATGGGCCAGTGGCTATCAATTTGGTCTTGCTGAGCCATTCGGTGGTCAGAATTATGTAACACCGAACCGAGTTTCAATGGGAAATTATACAGTTTTCCGCACATGTACATGTACAAACCAAAAGTAATTAAACTGATTCTCAAACAAAGAGAAAAACAAAAAAAAAAGAGTAAGTAAGTTAATGTTGAGCAGTGATGGGAAATGTCAAAAAAATGTCATGGCATTACTATTACTAATTTCGTAATAACTTTTTCCAAAAGTCATCTACAGTTCGGATTTTTTGATTAACATGTAGTACTTAAAGGGTCCTAGAACTTTGTCGAACAGATCATTGTTCTAAATACAAAGCGTGAGCCATGAGAGCGAGATTAAAAAATATGTCACGGAATGTCATGACATTAATGTCATCTGACACTAATTCGGCTCTCGCGCCTCCAATATCATATTTAGAGAAATTACCTATTAGAAAAAGTTTTCGTGTCATTTGAGGGCTACATGTTTATATGGAAAACATAATTGTAAATGACTTGTGAGAAAAGTTATTAGCAAGTTAGTCCCATGACATCGATATGACATTTCCCGTCACTGATGGTGAGTCCCATTAATAACTCATTCATATCCTAATGTAACAGAGCAATGTTTGAGAAACATTAACATGTTGTCGCGTTGAAAACGGTGAACTTTAACCATTCGACAGCTCATGCCAATCAATAACCATTCATCTCTATTTTAAGGGGGTCGATAGATCGATGAAGTTCTTCGGATGTGTGAAAAAATGTGTCTCGTCACGTCAGGCCAAGTTTTCAATTGCCAGCGTACGCTGATATGCCGACGACAACAATGTTAGGTTGTCTACGACGACGTGCTGCAAATTACAACATGCTTTTAGGAAATCATCATCAGGAGCTCGTAAGGTCGGTGTGAATCAGCCAACTTCGTCGGCGTAGGGACGCGATCGTGAACACAGCAGCTCGTTCAAAGGTGATTCGCAACTAACCTTTTGCTGTCTGAATGAGAGTAAATGATCCATCTTCCCGTTGAAATTGTCGCGAAGCGTTGTAGCTGCGCCTTGTATCAAGGGGAACGATGATTTTTTTTCCTTTTTTGACTACTGTGCATCCGGAAACATGAAATGGTGGAAAATTGCACTTTACTTCGTTTAGGCGAGATTTTCAAAGGAAGGTATGTGAGTTTTTTCGCCGTCTACCGGTAGGAGAGTATGACCCAATAGGCACCCATTAAGCTTTTTTGATATTTCATCCAATGTAAACTAAATTTTTGAATCATTTCAACGAGTAGGAAAAAATAATTGTCCTGTTGCAAAACGATGCCAAGGTTGGGAAATGTGACACACTTGCATGAGACATAAACGACGGTGAGCCTGTTGGTTGTTCCACTTAGCGAATTGAACGTCAAATAAAGTAATGAACAATTATAATGAAAATATTTACTCAGAAATGTAATATAATATTTTTTTCATTGCTTGTTTTTGCAATGGGCTATTTTTCCCGTGGGTGTAGTTTAGAACCTGACTTCCTATCCAGTGAGTAACGGATTTGCTGAAACCGACTACGATGACTAATGTTGACACCGCGTTTTCGCTTGTTGGAAGCGTCACCGTGCCAATGATTCGACAGAAAGCGTAGTGCGGAGGGACGCTTACCTAAAAGCACGTTGGACGTACATATTGTAGATGAAGCGTTTCTGGTTGCGTTCGGTTCGCCGTTCCCTGTACCGGAAAAGGGTAATAAATCGTAGAGCTAAATGAGCAACGGAACTCCAGCATTTTGGTAGCTGCCGGTTTCTGGCAGAATCCATATTTGTCAAGTCGGACAAAGCGACATGTAGGGGAGGTGTGCATTAACATCAAGGGTAAAACGTCCTTTGGCAATTCACGAGGGATAAAAAATTAAAATTCGAACCATCACAAAAAGATGTAAGGTTTCCCATTTTTTCGAGGTTTTGATATCGATGAATCAGTAAATTTTCTGCGCAATAAAACTATTGAAAACGATAGAGCACTGTTAAAATCCCCAAACCAATTCACTCCCCGTGCTGGATGTGACTTCTTTCTCGCAGTTGCTATTTGACAGCTTTTGATCCAACCAATGCATGGGTTTGTATATTGTGTGAAAAGCACAATATTACGCTTATGCCCAGAAAAGTCGATAAAATTTCCAACTAGAACGATTCCCCATGAAAGGACAGAGAATCAAACCCGCTACCTCAGACTTGGTAATGCTGTACCTCTATCGATTAGAATATCTGAGATTTAATTTCCACTGTTTGTGTTTATTGGGCAATTTTGTTGAATAATATCAAACTGTTTTTTCTCTCGCCTGATGGGAATGGATGATCGAAGAAATATAGGTATTTCGATTTGAACAGTAAGGCCAAGTTCACTGTCTGTACTTGATTAGACGACCGCAGAAAATTGAATCGCCATGGGTAAAATTTTAAACAATTCAATTGCTATCTAATGCCAATAATTCATAGAAAAGAGCAACAGTTCTACTTAATTGATACTTGATGGGCTACAGCTCTTCGATGAACCTACGCCGAATGGAGTATCCTTCTCCACTGGACTTGATCGCTTCCAGTCGCCCTGCACATTGAGCGCCCTCATGTCCTCTTCAACTGCAAAAAGCGATCGTGTACGCGGCCTTCCACGAAGCCTGCGGCCTCTTCCGGGTTCTCTACTAAATATTATCTTCGTTTGACGTTCTTCCGGCATATGAACAACGAGATCTGCCCACCGTAGTCTGCCGTGTTATATAAGCTTAATAATATCCAGCCCTTTATACACCTGCCACAATTCGTGATTCATGCGGGGCCGCCAGATACCGTTCTCCTGTTTACCGCCGAGTACTGTCCGCAGCACCTTACGCTCAAACACTCCGAAAGCTCTCCGAGCAGCCTCCTTTAACGTCCATGCCTCATGGCCGTATAAAGCCACCCGAAGAATCAGAGTAGTGTACAGCGCGAGTTTTGTTTTCGTTTGCAGACTACGGGACTTAAGCTGGTTACTAAGTCCGTAATAAGCCCTATTTGCAGCTGCAATACGCCTTTTTACCTCGCAGCTAACATCATTATCGCACGTCACTAATGTTCCAAAATACACAAATTCATCTACAACTTCAAATTTTTCACCATCCAGCACCATTTCGCTACTACCACCACTAATGAACCCATGTTAATTGCCAGCGACCATGTACTTCGTTTTGCTATTGATTGTATTGATCGTGAGTCCAATCATCGCTGTCTCCCTCTTAAAAGGCACAAAAGTCTCTTCCACGGCACGGCGATCAATCCCGATAATATCGATATCGTCCGCAAATCCCAGGAGCATATGCGATCTTGTGATAATGGTACCGCTTCTTTGCACACCAGCTCTCCAATCGCTCCCTCGAGCGCTATATTGAATAGTAGATTCGAGAGTGCATCACCCTGCTTTAATCCATCTAAGGTAACAAATGACGTCGATATTTCATCCGCAACCCTTACACTTGATTTCGATCCGTCCAACGTTAAACGAATTAGCCGTATCAGTTTCGCCGGAAAACCATGTTCAAGCATAATTTGTCATAATTCATTCCGTTTCACTGAATCGTACGCCGCTTTGAAAACAATAAACAGATGATGTGTCTGCAAGTTGTATTCCTGGAATTTATCAAGAATTTGTTTCAGGCAGGGTTGGGAAAAATCAAATTTTGGAAAAATCGAGAATGATCAAACTCACCCGCGATTTTACTTTTAAATTATCCAGTGATTAAAACTCGCCAGCGAATAAGAATCGTTTGAAAATCGTATCTTGATTTGAAGCATTTACCGATACATTTTGAACTATTTTTCCTTACTAGCATGAAACTATAACGCCAAATAGAGGATATAACGAGACTGTTGACAATTAGCTATTATTAGTGAAGATTAATGATTGAATGAAAATTCTGTGTTTATCATCGTTTGAGTACAAAATTTGAGAAGTTGTCGCCGACGACAACTCGCCTACTGTTTTCAAATTGCAATCATGATCGTCTGGTAATGATTAAGTACAACACTGGTCTCAGGGTAAACATCTGATCCGTCGTTGATCGGCCCTCACGAAAACCTGCTTGGTATTCGCCGACGAAGAACTCTTCGAGCGGTCTCAATCTGTTTAACAGAATACGGGACATAATTTTGTACGCTGAATTAAGGAGGGTTATTCCTCGGTAATTGGCGCACTCCAGTCTGTCCCCTTTCTTAAAGAGAGGGTAAATGAGGCCGTCCAACCAGCTAGCAGGCATTTCCTCGTCTTCCCATATTTTCGACATAATATGGTGCAGAACTTCATAAAGCTGCTCACTGCCATGTTTAAGAAGTTCAGCCGGGAGCTGGTCCTTCCTCTATTCAACTTCACTTCCTCTATTCAACAAAGTCTCGAAGTGTTGCTTCCACCTGGCAGCCACTTTGGTTTTATCTGTCAGCAAATTCCCTTGTTGGTCGTTGCACGTGACGGGAGATGGCGCTGTAATTTTCCGCATGCCATTGACAGACTCATAGAACCTCCGCATATCGTTCTGCTCCATTTTTTCCTGCGCCTCGCTAATCACTTTTTCTTCATGTTCTTTCTTCTTCCTGCGGTTCGTTTTTCAGCTGCTCTTGCTTCCATGTACCGATCTCTTTTCGATCGGGTACCCGACACCAACATCCGGCTTCTGGCATCGTTCTTCTCGCCTGTCACTCTCTGACATCTCACATCGAACCAACCCGTCCTGGATCGCCTGTGTGTAGTGCCTACCACTTCTCGTGCTCTTGTGCTCACCGCTCCATGGATCGACTCCCATAGATCGTTGATGTTGTCGCTAACGTTGATTGCACTTATCCGTTCGTCGAGCTTCTGGCGGTACTCAGCCAACAATCGCTGGACATTGTAACGCATCGTTCGCTGTGATCTTTCGTTCGATACAGTAGACAACCGTGATCAAATTTTACTGACAACGAGGTAGTGATCAGAGTCAATGTTCGGACCTCTGAATGTCCGCACATCAATAACATCCGAAAAATGGCGACCATCCGCCAGAACATGGTCTATCTGGTTGCAAGTTTCACCATCTGGATGTCTCCAGGTATGCTTTCGGATATTCTTTCGTGCAAAGCAGGTGCTACCGATGGCCATCCCTCTATCAGCAGCGAAATTTACTAGGCGTAGACCGTTGTCATTGGTAGCGGAGTGATGGCTCTCCCTACCGATTGTGGGACGGAAAAAGTCTCCTGCGTCCTAACATTCTGTTCTAGTAGAGCCAAGAGACACTGACTCGAAACAGCTGTCTTCCGTCCTTTAAAACCGTGGCGAGTCTTGTAGAACGCTGTCCAATCCCGTCACCAAGCTTTCACTGCTTGGTGGGAATAGGCTCAGATGCCCTTTCCTGACTTGCGCTGATCTGGCTCTGAACACGTAAGTCTTCGTTCCGTAAGGCAATAGGCATGCAAAGATAACCATGGGATCATTAAAGGCGACTACTCCAGTAGGATTCAACGCCGGCCACAAGGTGGACCCAATTACAATGAGTGAAGCAAAAAAATAATTCTTTTGACGATGCATTAGGCATGGAGGAGCTAAACCCCTTTGCCAAGGGGAATTCGGAGAGGTCTCCTCCCAGGGAGGCGGAGAGCGGAGTGACGAAGGCTGCAACTAGCAGCACCGGAGTCTCCCCAGCTGTGACGGGGTATATAACTATCAGCACGCTCGGCGGGTCACTACCCGGGATGCGGGTGGTCGTCGAGCAACTCGATGATATCCTAGAGTTCGCGAACGCGAGGCAGAACATCAGTAAGGAACTAAAACAGAACCTTCGGATGCTCCGCCAGGTTGTTCGAATTGCAAGACAAGAACAGGATGCGTTTATCAGGCGGGCGATGGGAAGAGAGAAGGCCGACAAAGGAGCCCAAATCGATGCCTTCTCCTTCCTTCAAGGAGCGACCATGACCCAAGAGACGATTGATTTCGCCCTGACGGCTAATAAAGAGAAGACTGCGCCTAACCCGAAACGGGTCAGGCAGCAATTCGGCGAAGGCGCACTGAGCAAAGCCAAACGACGTGCGACCATAAAGGCCTTATGTCGTCTGGACGGAGCAGATCGGGGTGCAGAGGAGCCCGAAGGGCGTCGACCCGAAAAGGTGACTTCTTGGCACAAAAAGGTGAATGGCGCCAACCAGGCGCAAGTCGCCGGACCGCAAGAGAGTACAAGTCGGCCTGTGCCATCGGCACAAAGGACCGAAAATCCCTGGCATATGGTCAGTAGGGCAAAGCAGAAGTCGAACGCATCTCGCAAAGAAAGCTTGGTAAAAATTGATAAGGTAAAGTACGCTGAAGTCCTTAAATCGATGCGGGCGGCCGAAAAGTTTTCGGCGCTGGGTCAAGAGGTGCGAAGCGTCAGGCGCACCAAGTCCGGTGAAATGATCTTGGTTCTGAAACGCGGAGCGCTGGCTAGTGGGACTGACTACAGGAACTGACTCTGCCGTCAGAGACCAGTGCGGTACAGTGGTTGAGAAGACCTCTTTAGGCCTAAGAGGTGATCTCTTTGGCATGCAGGTAGCCTACCTTAGGCTACCGGTTGCGGAAGCCATAGAGGTAATGGAGCGAGGGAAGTTGAAGATCGGCTGGTCTGTATGCCCAGTGAGCAAACTTCATCCGCCTTCAGTGCTATCGGTGCTGAGAGTTGGGGCCCAAGTCCTACAACTTTAATGGCCCAAACCGTAGCAACCTGTGTCATCGGTGTGGTGAGGAAGGGCATAATGCGCAGGAGTGCGATAAGAGACTAAAGTGCCTCATCCGGACCAACAAAAAGACAGCATGTAACCACGTTATAGGTGGGTCTTCTGTCTCATTGGAGAGACAAATAAGAAGAAGCTGTGCAAGTACCACAGCTGAATATTAACCACTGTGCAACTGCCCAACAGCTGCTGTGGATGTCGGTCTTGGAGTCGGAAGCCGATGTCGCCCTCTTGCCCGACCAGTACAACGTCCCTGTCGATAACGGCAATTGGGTGGCGGACGGGTCTATTTTTTTTTATTCTTTATTAAAGTGTTTTTTTAATTTTAAAATTAAGTTCAACACTACCGGACGGGTCTAGGATGGCGGCTATTTGCACGACGGGACGGTAGCTGCTATGCCCCACCAAGGTGGCCATTAGAACAGTTCAACCAGATGATCGATAGGCTATCGTCTGATCTAGTGGGTCGTATGCCGTTTGTCATAGTAGGAGATTTTATCGCTTGGACAGTGGATTGGGGCAGCCGCTGCACCAATCGAAGGGGTCAAGCGTTACTAGAGGTGCTAGCGAAGCTCGACGCAGTGCTAGTCAATGATGGTTCCGCTAGCACGTTCAGAAGGAACGGGGTCGAATCATAGATTGACGTAACGTTTTTCAGTCCTGGTTTTTCATTTTCATTTCATTTCATTTCATTTATTGAATAATACTTGTAGTGTAAGGGTTTTCCCTTATAAAATACTACAATCGGTTATTTTTACTGTTCTTACCACTTCTATTCTAAGTTATTAACTAAAGAAAACAAAATAAAATATACGCTATGTCTATCGTTACTACTTGATATTCATTGATTCTTTGCTTCGTTCACTTAATTCCCCTCATTAAGCCAGGTCATGCAGTTACGGCGAAATCTTGCTACAGTAGAAACAGATTTTAGTTCGTTCGGAAGTTGATTCCACAAGATGATTGCACGCACGAAGAAAGTATTGCCATAGAATGAAGTGCTATGCTGGTTTAGAACAAAGTGTCGTACGCGTATACTTCTAAAAGATTGCAGCTTATCACTGAGATACTGAGGTCCTTCATGAATAATTCTGTACAATGTAGTGAGCCAACGCAACTTGAAATAGTTATAGAAGGAACATCCCAAAAGCTGCCGATGCAGGTGAGTTACTCTGGAATATCTAGAAAGGTTGAAAACCCAGCGCACGCACTGGTTGAAGCAAACCCTCAATCGATCAAGACTGGCAGCTGAAGCGTTTATTATTAGTTCAATACCGTATGACAAATGAGGCTGCAAGAGTGATTTGACATGGGCGTAGCCAAGGGGGGGCAGGGGGTGCCGTCGCCCCCCCTAAATTGTGGAAAGATTGAACGGGTACTGAAGTGAATTCCTACAAACATGTGCACTTTACGATCCACTCATATACAGAAATAGGTGGTTGAAATTAAAAAAATTCCCAAAACTTATTAGGGCATCCAGAATCCATAATATATGAAAGTTCAAAACAACTCGAAACATTTCGGGCTCAAAAATTCTCCTTGAAATCCTTCTAGAAGCTCCCCTGGGAACTTCTAAATTCCTCTGGAAAGTTATCCACAAATTCCTCTGAAAATCGTTCGAAAATCCTTCTAATGTAATTGTAATTCCCCCCCCCCCCACTATTTTTTTTAGGAAATTCACGAGGAAATTCCTTGAAGATATATTTTCTTCTCTCCAAGATTTACTTCTAGATATTTCTTCGGCTATTCTCTCTTCAGGAAGAATCCGGCATTTCCTTCCAGCCACCAGCCAATAGCTCCCGCAACAATACATATGGAATTTCTTCCCAAAATTCTACCAGAAGTTTCTTTAAAAATTTCTGACTGAAATCCTCCGATTTAGCTCCATAATTTCACTTGTAAATCTATAAGAAATTCCTTCGGAAATTCTTCTAGGAACTTCTCCGGGCATTCCTCTCGGAACTCTTCCTTTAATTTCTACGGGATTACTTCCAGGAAATTTTCCGGGAATACTTCCAAACATTCAATATCGAAATCATCTAGCATTCCAATCTGGAATTCTTTTGGCAATTACTTCAGAATATCCTTCAAGAAATCCTCTAGAAATATCTTCATGAATTTCTCCTGGAATTCGTCCAAGTATTTCCCCAGAAATTCTCACAGGTTTTTTTTCTGGAGTTTCTTAAGGTACTTCTCCAGGAATTCCTTCAGGAATTTCTCCGGGAGATTTTCCACGGAAGTGTACTAGAATTCCTTCCGGACTTCACTCGGAATTTACTCGGATATCTGCCAAGAGTTCTTCCAGAAATTTCTTCGGAACAATCCGTAGAGATTTTCTTCAGCAATTAATCTGGGAATACTTTCAGGATTTAATCTGGGAATTTCTGCATTTATTCCTACTGGTATCAGATATTTTTTCGGAAATTCCTTTAGGAACTTCTCTAAGAATTATTTCAGGACAGGAATTGCACGGGAAATGGGATTTTGGAAGTTCCTTCAGAAATATTTTTTTTCTTTTCCTCTAGGGTATTCCACCGGATGTTCCTCTGAAGTTCCACCAGTAGTTCCTTCGGGAATTCAATCAGGCTCTCTTCCAGGAATTCATTTAGCATTTCTTTAGGCATTTATCTACAAATTCCTCTAGAAATTCCTCGGAGAATTTCTCTGGGAGTTCTTACGGGAATTCCTCCGGGAGGTTCTTTTAAGAATTCTTCCAGGAGTTCCTCCTGGAATTCTTACGGAAGTTCATTTGGGAGTTCATCCTAGAATTCTTATGAGAGTTCCTCCAGGATTTCCTACGGAAATTCTTCCTGTAGTTCTTCAATAAATTCCTCCAAAAGTTCCACCGGCAGTTCCTCCGAGAATTCCTCTGATAATTTCTCCGGAAACTCCCATAGATAATCCCCCGGGAGTTCCTCCGGAAATTACTCTGGGAGTTCCTTTTCAGAGAAACACCCGGAGAAACTGCAGGTGAAACTCCCGGAGGGATTCTCGTAGAAACTGCTGGTGGATCACCCGAAGGAATTCCCGAAGGAACTGCCGGAGGAGCTCCCGTAAGATCTCCTGTAAGAACTCCCGGAGGAATTTCAGGAGGAACTCCTAGAAGAATTCCTAGAGGACCTCCCGGATGAGCTCCCAGAGAAACTATCGGAAGAACTTCGGGAGGAATTTCCAGCTTAATTTCTGAAGAAAGCCTAAATGATTTCCTGAAAAAAGCCTGAATAATTTCCTGGAATAGCTTCTGGTGGAACTCCCGAGGGAATTTCCGGAGAAACTCCCGGATGAGTTGCTGGTGGAATTCCCGGAGGAACTCTCGAAGGAATTTTCTGGAAGAATTTCTGAAGAATCTTCCGGGAGAATTTTCAAAGGAACCCCGGGGAAACTACCAGAAGCATTCTCGGAAACATCTTATAGACAAATGTCGTCTAGCTGAAACCTTTATTGGGGTTTGTAGCTGGACCATCATCATCATCAGAGGACCTCCCGGAGAATTCCCTAAGGAGCTCGCAGAGAAATTCTCGGAGAAGCTTCTGGTGGAAAATCTATATAATTTCCTGAAGAAGCCTAAATAAATTCCAATTCTGCCGAAATTCCCGGAAGAATTTTCAGAGGAACTGCCGATAGAACTACCGGAATAATTCTCGAAGGAAATCCTAGGAAAATTCTTGGTGGAAATGCCGGTGGAACTCCTGGAAGAATTCCAGGAGGAATTTTCGGGGAAACTCCTGGAGGATCTCCCAGTGGAAATCTTGAAGTTTCCACCGGAATTCTTTTAGGATTTCATTGCGAATTAATCTAGGAACTCCTACGAAAATTCCATTGTTGATTTCATTTTCAGTATAATTTCTGTATAAATTTCCGGTGGAATTCCTGGAGAAATTCTTTGAAATTTTCACAAGAAATTATTCGAAACAATTCACGGAATATTTTATGGAATTTACACAAGAAATTCAATGATTTTTCGTGAATTTCTTAGGAATGTTTTCTGCGGAATTTCAACGGAATATTCTTATTCTAAAAAGTTATGGGAAACAGCACGAAATTATTTAAATTATTGCAGGAAATTCTGCAGAACTTATAAAGAAGTTCGTGAAGATTTTCTTGGAGTAAATAATGGTGGAATTTTCGGATCAATTCCCGGCAAAATTTATAGTGGAATTCCTGAAGACACTGCCGAAGAAGTTGCTGGAGGCATTCCTTAAGAATCCCTGATAGAATTTCGGATAGAATTCCAGGAGCAATTGTCGAAGGAATTCCTGGATAAAGCTTGCATATTGATTTTTCTGCCTATTTTATAATAAATATTATTTCAGAGAGGATTTGTTTAGAAATTCAGATGTATGGTTCTAGTTTTCTTAAACTTATGGAAGAATGCAGGATTTTTATAATAATTGTTATAGCCGATTTAATATTCTTTCTGAATACTAAGTTCGTTAATATTTTTCTCACTTTATTTAAAAGTATCTGATGAGCAATAAATCACGCATTTTTAAATCCATTATTGTTTTAATCATTATTGTTTCGATTTGGTTTGGATTTGGTTTCATGTGTTAATATTCATGTGTTTTTATAAAACTACTATAAAACTACGATTTGGAAGACCAAAAAAGTTGCCCCCCCCCCTTCTCGAAATCCTGGCTACGCCCATATAGCTTAATTTTGATGTGAACGGGCAATATTCCAGCTGTGAGCTTCAAATGCCGAAGGCTGCTTTAAATTTTACCACACTGAGAATTTACTTGGTGGTTCCACTCAAGATTGTTTTGAAAAATAATGCCCAGGTTTGAAGCTCTATCGACATATTCGATTGGCTCATTGTTGATTAACAAATCAGGTAAAAGTACTTGATTTCGATGCCTGGAAACAAACATGGCTTTAGTCTTTGATGGATTTATAGGAAGTAAATTGTCATTAGACCATTTTTGGACGCGTTTGAGATCATTATTGATGAGCAGGGCCATTCTATTCAGATCGGTATCTGTTGAGCAAAAATAAAGTTGCACATCATCTGCAAACATATGAATAAAACATGATTTAAGCACTAAAGGGAGATCGTTTATAAACAATGAAAACAGTAGGGGACCCAGTACGGATCCTTGAGGGATCCCGGATAGTATATTGACAGGACTAGCTAACCTGTCATTCGCATCTACCACTTGTGTGCGTAAGCTCAAATAAGACCTAATAAGTTCAACAGAATTACGATGAAAATAGAACCGATTCGATAGTTTTTTTAAAAGTATGCCATGTGAAACTCGATCAAATGCCTTGGAAAAATCTATGAGTAGCAAAAATGCCACACCTTTTTTATCAACTGTTTGATGGATGTCGTCGTGGACTTTTAGTAATGCTGATGTTGTGCTATGTCCAGATCTGAATCCGGATTGGCGGGAACTAACAAGGTCGAAACACTGGATATGTTGTTGAATTTGTGCTTTTAATATCTTCTCGAAAGCCTTGGAAAGTGAACATAGGATGCTAATTGGACGAAGGTTGCTTAAGCTGCAACCTGTAGGTTTTTTGCGTATAGGAATGACTTTGGCACATTTCCATGAACGGGGAAACTTTGACGTAAAAATGAATAAATTAAAGAGATAAGTAATAGGGGATATCACATAAGGCAGAATTATCTTGATAAATTTTAAGGGTACTCCATCTAAGCCAACCGCATTCGATGAAATGGAAAAAATTGCAATCGCTACATCGAGTTCGTTACAGGGTGTGAAACTAAAACCACCTGGATTAAGAGGAGGTATTGAGTAGGAATTAGGTTCAAGAGTAAAGTTACCTCCAAAGTAAGAATTAATTTCATCACTAATGTGGTCGAATTCTATCTTGTTATTTGAATCAACAACCTTAATTTTTTTAAGTTTTTTCCACATATCCTTGCTAGATGACAATCTTTTCAAGTGAGCACACATATAGTTCGATTTGGCTTTCCTTACCAGGTAGTTAACTTTATTTCGAAGCCGTTTATACTGTGAACGATGGTAGTCGCTTTTACTAGTAGTCCATTGGGAATATGCTATATTCCTCACAATCATAGCATTTAAAATGTCATCGTTGAACCATGGTGCCTTTGGTTTCGAGCTGGTCACACGAAGTGGGACACAATTTTCGTAAAGTTCAATTATATAGTTGTTAAAGTAATCAAGAGCCAGATCCGAATCACTTATACTATAAAGTAGTGACCAATCAAAATGTTCGAGAGAATTTTGTAGAAGGGAATAATTCATCCTGTTATAATCTCTGAATGTGCGATGTTGGTCAGTTTGTACACGATTTATCGCAAGTGATGCAAAAATGATATCATGTTGCGAAAATCCCGGAGCAGCCACTTGATTGAAATTGAACACAAAATTGGAATTGTTTGTTAACAATAAATCAATCAGCGAGCTTCCACCTTGGTAAAAATGAGTTGACTCATTGTTAATGCAATTGAATCCGAAATTATCCAATACATCACCGAAACGAATTGTTCGTGGACAATTTTGGTTTAAATTTGTATTGAAATCACCTGTTAAAACTATGTTTTCGTAGTCTAAGGAAAGCTCCGATAGCTGTTGCTCTAACATACTTGAACAGTCTACTCCTGGGGGACAGTAGAAAACACCCAAAAGAAATTTGTTTTGGTTAACATGTAATTCTATGAATAAAAATTCTACTCTATTAGCATCATCCAGTCCTGATGCATCTGAAGCAGCAATCACTTGGCACTCAATATCATTTTTGAAATATATGCAGACTCCTCCATCTCTTCCATATTTTCGATCGTTTCTCAAAACTTTATAACCATCGAGATCAACAATAGTATCTCTCCGAGTTTTCCTAATTGACGTGCGCACAGACTTTGGGCATTCAAATGGCATATATTAATAAAATCGTTAGGCAGAGCTACATTCATAACCACGCGTGGTATATTAACAACACCTTCAACCGCGTGTGCAACATCTCTTTGGCTACCCGGCATCAGTAAAAGGCAGCAAGTTCAATCGTAACAGCACAACCTGACAAAGATGGAAGAAAGTTGTGAACAGAAAAAGCAATGAATCAATTAACGTACTATTAATCTTTACAAGGAAACTCATATTTAATCTAATAAAGAAGTGGTAGAGAACATGAATTCAACGAATAGTGTTTATATAACGACTTCAATCAGTATTATCCAGTAAATAATTCTCAGCATCCACTAACAATCGCAGCAATCGATATCCAGCACCTCCACAACAACAACAGCAGCAACAGACCCAGGCAACTGGCAGAAGAGCGATGATTGACGTCCGAGGTATTTCCGCTTTCACCGAATTTAACTTTTAGGAAGGACGGTATCATGGAAAACTAAGGATGGAATCATAGGATATTACATGAAAGGATCATAGAAATTTTTCAAAGGATAGGTTTTAATATTCGACTTTTAAGAGGGGAAGAATCATATGATGCAACGGATCGGATTCATGGAACAACTGGGAAGGACATGATATTACAAGGAAAGGTTATTTCCTGCTTGACCCATATTTTGTTAGATCCTCAACATCGAAGACTGGTACAGCAGCATCATCTCCCAACGGTTTCACGAAGATTGTGCCATCTTTGGAAAAAACATTCTGAATTCGTCCACCACTTTTCAATTTCAACGCAACACCCTTGATACTGCGCGCTGATTCCGTGAGATTTTCATTTAGGTACACGTTTATCAACACCAAAACCAAGCAAACCTAGGTTCAGGTTCTTCTTCGAGAGATAACGGAAGAAGAAATCATCCCTGCATGCTTTGAAAGCAAATTGCAGAAGAACTGGTGGTGTTGAGCCCACTGCGATAGGTGCGCGAGCTAGTCGTTTAGAAAACACTAGTGGATAGTTGGGTTCACAGTATCCAAGAGCTGCAGATATCGTTTCCACTATGACATTAGTACTTTCTGTTGGGTTGTAGGGTATTCCAGACAGGATAAGATCGTTCGACTTTGCTAATCTGTTCACGGCATCCTTGTTTTTGCGCACGGCTGTAAATGTTTTTACCTGCATCTCACTAAGTTTTCAAAGTCCAAGTAACAATCCGCTTTCAGCTGGTGTACCTCCTCACGTAGAGAACTAATCTCGTTGACAAGAGCAGCATTATTGGAGTCTATCTTCTCTTCGATTTTTGCATTCCCATCAGCGATCAGTTGCTTCATTCTAATCAGAAGATCATCAAAACTTTCAACAGAGTCCTCCATATGGTCAAGATCTTCTCGTGAGCGCTTTTTGTTGTGGTTCTCACCTCCTACTCCTAACGGCGGGACAAGAGTGGATTTGTCTTTGCCTTCCTTCCCCCCAACAGCAGCTCGAGTTTGCCTGTTATTCATTTCAGTGAGTGGATTGGATATTGTGTGCGCCGCAGATAATGAACAACAAGATGGGCACAATGGAAGGCAAATAAACTAATCTCCACAGTTAGAAATTTGATTCCAATTTGAGGCGATGGACATCAATTATCCGGAAGATGTTTATAGATGTGGATGAAGAACGAAGTAGCAGATCTGATATCGTCGATAAACTATTCCATAACTTGGATTTACACGTCGAAAAACTTCGTTGAATCACGACCCCGAACAACTTGCTATCTTCCGCGCTCCATAACACTCACACTCGGTATGGCACCAGACTGGGACTGGAGGGTGGACGAGGGTTACACCCTTAGTGATCATCTAGCAATTCGCTTTAAGATCAACTATGGCGTGCGACATCCGAGGTCCGGGGATCCCTGTCAAGTCTGTGGGTGGAAAACCAATCACTTCGACAGTGAAGTTTTCACCGCGGCCCTGGGACTGGAAGCCAACACTGAAGGAAGTGGGGATGCGTTGGTAGCTGTCCTATCACGCACGTGCGATGCCACCATACCGATGAAAGCCTAGTCGAGAAATGGCAAACGGTCGGTATACTGATGGAGTCCCGAGATTGCGGCCCTTCGATCAGCCTGCCTCAAGGCTAGATGAAGGATGCAACGTGCCCGCACCGAGGATGAAAGAGCCGGTGACGAACGAAAAAATACTCGCGGTGACCAAATCCCTGGTAACGAACAAAGCTCCAGGGTCTGCTGAAGTCCTGAACAGCGCTCTCAAGGCAGTAATTATAGCGAACCAGAACATGTTCAGGCTGGCTATGCAGAGATGCCTTGATGAGTGTAGATTTCCCAAAAGATGGAAAAGGCAGAAATATTGTTGCCGAAGGCCGGGAAACCGCCGCGCGACCCATCGATGCATAGACACAAGACGGGCATGTTGCTAGAGATGATCATTCTCAATGGGGTGACCCCGTACTCAGAGGGTACAAACGGCCTGTAAAGCAATAAGTTCGGTTTTCGCAAGGGTAAGTCCACATTGGATGCTGTTAACTCGGTGGTAAAGACCGCCAGGATAGCAATCCAACAGAAAAGGCGAGATATTCGATACTGTGCGTTAATGACACTTGATGTGAAGAACGCATTTTGCAGCGCACGCTGGGATGCCATCGCGCTCTCGTTACACCGGCTTAGCCTGCCGATGGGCCTGTACCGGATTTTGGAAAGCTATTTCCTGAACCGTGTACTATTATACGAGACTGATTCCGATCAGAGAAGCGTTCCTATTACCGGTATTATGAAACCTTATGTATGACGAAGTCGACTAGGCGTGCAAGAGGGACAATTCCAAGGTGTGTGCCAGTAGACGTAGGCTAAAGTCATCAAGCTAAATGGAATCGGGAAGATTGTGT
The DNA here is from genome assembly GCF_024139115.2 of Armigeres subalbatus. Lineage (NCBI taxonomy): Eukaryota > Metazoa > Arthropoda > Insecta > Diptera > Culicidae > Armigeres > Armigeres subalbatus. The sequence continues at coordinate 68,370,697 of NC_085141.1, forward strand.
GGGTCAAAGTTATATTGCTGTACACGATTCATATACTTGTTCTAGAAGGAGCTAACGAGATTTGTTAAGATGTATTGATCAAAACCAAATAAACCGACTTAAAGCAGTGAGCTGGCATAACAAGTATGACATTCTCTGATCAGTTTGCTTACGAGATTTGATACAAAACGCTCAATACAAAGAATGTCGCACAAAATTGTTTTTGATGTACACTACTTAGTTCAAGTGAGAGTGCAGTACAAGGATTAATTGGCAGATAAAGCTCAATCGGATCAGTTTTCAACGTCATAAAACAATCCTTCTGCGATTCATTCCTACTTGGTAAGCAAAACTGTAGCTGTAGCGGTTTAGATTAGATATGTACATAAACACTGATTGTGAGCGAGGTACGAGAAAATCTTTAAACATATTAAAATAAACAATTGGAAATTCAGAAAGCTTATTGATTGGATATGTCAAAACAGTGTTACCTGATACATATCATTTTTTTTACACAAGGAAGTGTAGATTGTGTAGCTACCATATTTTATTGGATAAAGAAAACAAATTGGGCCAAACATCCCTCAAATTTATCATAAAGCAATATTCTCGGATGCTTTTATGAACATTATTAGGTTGATATGATAATCTTTTTATGAGATTTTCCTCGACTTCTCTCACCTCACGCTCGAATAGCTATTCCCATGTATTACGTACCGCCGATCTCTTCGCCGCCATCATCATCGTTCATCTGAAAGGAAACACAAGCCACCGTCTGCGAAACGTGAACGCCATCAACATACCAACCTACATAGGAACACAGAGGGATTCCTTTTCTTTCTTGTCGGCACTATATGGGCCGCTTCAGGGGCAAAGGCATTTAGCTTCCAGAAAGGTAAAAATTCCAACCAGCTTCCATTCTGCTGAGAATTATCACGGGCTGTCAAGCGTGTGGACGGCAATGTGGCCGTAAAAATCCTCTTCTCGCGACGCCGCGTCACTTGCCGTCGAGCTATGCCACCATCATTCGGCCGTATTCGCTGTCACCGCAAAGTCCCTGGAGTTTCGGAGTTAATCGGATCATCATCCGCCATACTGGGAACATGGGTGGGATACGTTTCGTTTTCCAGTGAATTCCAAATGCGACAGCACTGGCATTCTTCTGCTTCGTAATGGCTGTAGAGTGGAACGGGACGTTAACCTCGAATTTAGAGACAATCAAGTTGTGTAAATCGTGTGCAATGTGACACTTATTCTGCGAGGCAGGTACCAATGTACATGGTAACGGAAGGAAACATACCCCTAAATTTGTACGCACATATGACATCGTTCGGGAGGTGATTTTATGTCAGGTCTTGTGTCAGTCAGCCAAAGCGTGCTGACACGTATATCTTGAGATCACATTCACGATTTATTTGACACGTCGTGACTGGGTTAAATTTGTACATAAGCAGTAATACTGGGTAGACACATCTATGTGATATATTACGAGGTAAAATATACCACACCGTACTACAGTTTCAAAGGTTCTTGATAATACTCATGAGCAGAGATCGGAAGCTTACGTATAAACCAAATTTAATTTGCTTTTTGTACAACCTATTCCTTTTATCAATGTTGAAGGGGATGAAACAGCAGAATGTATTAAGAAAATTATTTTGAGCTTTTTAGTGGAATGTCTTCACTTGTCCACTTAAGTGGTGGAATTAAATGGGACTGTACAAACTCGTCTTAGGGGCCCTCCTTAGCCGTGCGGCTACAAAGCAAGACCATGCTGAAGGTGGCAGGGTTCGATTCCCGGTGCCGGTCTAGGCAATTTTCGGATTAAAAATTGTCTCGACTTCCCTGGGCATAAAAGTATCTTCGTGTTAGCCTCATGATATACGAATGCAAAAATGGCAACTTGGCTTAGAATCCTCGCAGTTAATAACTGTGGAAGTGCTTAATGAACACTAAGCTGCGAGGCAGCTCTGTCCCAGTGTGGGGATGTAATGCCAATAAGAAGAAACTCGTCTTTTGACAAGAGCAGAATGTAGTTTTCTTCTTATATACATAGAAATGAATTTCTGTCTGTCTGACCAGTTGCTCCGAAAGTATAAGATTGCTAATGTCGTTCCTGTTCGCGTGACTAACATCTAGGTTATTCTGGCAGGTATTCTGGCCAACTATTATCATGTGTAATTGTGAACGATTTGAATAAACAACAAGGAAGATATGGTGTTAGAGAATTTTTTGGTCATTTTGCTAAAAATAATTGTGTTTTCGCAACAAGTATTTCATTACCGTATATACATTCAATCAGGTGAACATTGTACCATTTCGATAACCTTCTGTATAGAGTACTTTATGGCGCAGAACATCAATCCGGTTGGTGTTCCAAGAAGTCAGAACCATTACTTGAATAAATTTTGGGACTGTGGGGTAAAAGTACACAGGAACGGGTGGGGCAAGAGTACGCATGTGAATCTTTAAGTTCTGATGTCAAACCCGTATCTCCGGCCGAAATAAGATTGCTTCCAAAGCGTAAAGATCCACAACTCTGAAAAAAGGGACAAAAATCGAAAATTATTAATTATTAAAATTATATAAATTAAAGTTTTGAGGATAAGTTGAAGTAATTTGGTGTTAGAAAGGACTTGAAGCAAGGACGAAGGACAAAGCATTGAAGCGAAATAATGAAATTGTATTAGGACTTGCTGTACACCTAAACATAGTACGAAAACACAATACCATCTTAATGATAATTTCAATTCATAAAAAAAAACATCCATAAATCACTCAACGCTTAGCTGGGAAGGGTTGCGAGATGTATGACGATCCATATAATTTTTAGGGGATTCACACAAAAAGTGTAAGATAGGGGGTAGGGGTGATGAAATAGCCAAATTTTACGTTACGTGATTGGTGGACTTTCTTTAAGGAAAGTTCCTTTGTTTACGCCACGCGAAACCTGATATGTTTTTACCTTTTTTTTATTTTTTTTTTTTGAATATAAAAAATTATGGTTTTTCGTATGAAAATGCACATTTCTTCCCTCTTGAACAGTTACGTAATCCTTAAACATTCCCTAATATATGTTCATTGAACATCAATTAAATGTTATTCACATATATTTGTGTTAATACTTGACTACTAATACTACTTGAAGCACATGATTGGATAAATGCGTACTCTTACCCCACCTTACCCCACCTTACCCTTACCTTACCCCACCGGTGGGGTAAGAGTGCGTTTTTCACTTGTCTTGAAATAAGGGTTCTACTAAAACGAATCTCAATAATTTAAATATTTTTTTCCCTGGGTAACATATAGGAAGAGCATATGAATCATCGACATTGATTTGATATGCAGAAGCTTGCTTCTCAAGGGCCACATGATCGATTGAAAACTAAGTGCGTACTCTTGCCCCACTCTACTCTATGGGAGAGCCAGCCGGTTTGTTTCATTTTGCACTGAAAATCAATTTTTCACCCCTGCCTTCTTCTCTTCCACAAACTTGGCAGATTGGAGCACCTAGTACTGTATTCATCTTGACTGAGCCGATTGGCGTGAAAAGGCTCCTATCCAGTTTTCCGCGAGCGGTAATGACCGCCAGCTTGCCTGCGGTTTAGTCTCTGATTTGACGATTCTGGAGGTCAACTGCACCCACCTTTCGAGAATTTTTATCAATGTGATATATAAGAAGGCTTGAATTCACTGAATCAGCACCTTCTTTATGCAACATTGGTCAAAATGCTCGGAGCGGTGGGTGCAGTTGACCTCCAGAAACGTCAAATCAGAGACTGACCCGCAGGCAATCTAGCGGCCATTATCGCTCGCGGAAAACTGGATACAAATGAAATACAAATTGCTGCATAACTTGAGAAGTAATCGACAAACGGAACCAAATTTGGTATAATGAGCATGAGCTTTCAGAAGACAAAAAAGGCGGAGTGCAGTAAGCCGAGCCGCGGGTTGACGTTTTTGTTTGGTGCTGTAGAAATTATTGCTGTTTCAGAGAAAGCTTTCCCTTTTCCGGTTCAACTTATAAACTACCGCAGCTGTCACTTCATACATTTTTCGCATGGCATACTACGATGACAACACCAAATATCTGATTTTTGTTTCAGTGTTTCAAAGGTTTTCAAGCCTGCGGTAGAACTTTGACAGCTGCAGAAGAACTTTACGGATTCCACAAAATGAAATTTTTTCAAAGGATCCGCAATATTACTACGTTACTGCCGCTACCTACATTCGTATATTGTATCGGAATTACCGGAGTCTGACCAAAAGCCATAATTGGTCCACGTTAAACAAAGCCAAGGCTGAATTTGTTCCAATGGTCATCTCAACCAGTTGGAAGATAACCGGAAATTGGTCATGCAATTCATCTACAGACCCCACCCCAGACCCACTTGTGGCCCCTCCAGAAAATTTGAAAATCGATTTCCACAATAGTCTATTTTTATATCTTCTTCTTCTTATTGGCATTACATCCCCACACTGGGACAGAGCCGCCTCGCAGCTTAGTGTTCATTAAGCACTTCCACAGTTATTAACTGCGAGGTTTCTAAGCCCGGTTACCATTTTTGCATTCGTATATCATGAGGCTAGCACGATTTTACTTTTATGCCCAGGGAAGTCGAGACAATTTCCAATCCGAAAATTGCCTAGACCGGCACCGGAATCGAACCCAGCCACCTTCAGCATGGTCTTGCTTTGTAGCCGCGCGTCTTAACGCACGGCTAAGGAGGGCCCGTATATACCACAAAAATATTTCCTCATTGCATCGTATGTCTTCTTTGACCCATTTTTCGGCTAAGTATCGAACTTGTCGTTGCAAATTGTTAAGTTCAGATTTTTAATGCCAATCACTTTCATTGCCATTAATTAATTAGGTGTTTGCAAAGCGTGATAACATTGGTTTATTGATTGTACTAAGTTAAAAAAACAAGATTCTTTGAAAAAATATACATTCTTTTTCTGACATCCAACTACGGTTAGATTTAAACGAAACTAAATTTTTAGGCCAGAATTTAATAAATAACACTTGTGACTGTGTACACATATTGTTGGTTCCCATACTTGTATGCTTCTAAATCCAGCCAACGATAGTTCAAATGATAATTCTTTTATAACCTTTCCGATATGGATATTAGATAATAGAATCAATTGGATATTATTCAAGTATGCCGCAAAACAGATGATGAAATTCATTTTTTAATGCCTTTATTTATTTGTTTAGGCACTCTGTGTTACTTAACCGCAACTGTGCCCAGATCTTCTGTGGCATTCTGTTGTGCAGAATCCACACAGAATCTATTTTTAGAATTCCATTACCATTATTATTGTCGTTGCCAGCCCATCTAATCGTGAGTCCATTGTGTCCGTTTGTCCATGTCGTGCATCCAATGATCGTTGCATTATTGTTCGGTTGCCATTTTTTCTGGGTACGTTGGAGGAATGCCTCCGAGAAGAACAAGTTGTCAGTCGTCATCATGCTGCCGTGACGATAGGCGCGTCTCCCTATACGCCACCGCATGGGCTGCGAATCCGGCGACTGACGAGGGTTTGGTGGAGGGGCTGGGAATCGAACCCATGACCATTCGCTTATACGGTGAACGTGTAGCCAACTACGCTATACGAAGGTATTTGTCCTCATAGTTTGTGTCTCTTTATTAAGGACACTCCTCACGGAATTCAAATTTATAAGTACTCGCGTTTTCAAGGGCAACACACGTCAAATGCTGGTTTGTTGAGGTTGAATGACCTGCAACAACCACGCGATGACCAGCAATAATACGATGGTTTTCCATTGAAAAAGCTGCCAGCGCCTTCGTGCAACTCCGCTGCATCCGCTCTGCGTAAAATCTTGTTCGAACTGAGGCTTAGATCCAATTCTGTAAGTTGCTTGATTTTGATGTCTGTGCTTGCGATCCATGCACGTGGTTGGTTTATCTATTTCTAAACTTTTAAACTATTATCGATAATAAATAGCTAAAAATCAGTATTTACAGATAAATACAAAGAAGCGTTGACTCATTCTTGATCGAATGGTCCAAAAAAATTGAAATCCATCGAGAAACGGCTGATATATCAAGAGTCAAAGTCTATCATATTTTCGTGACGATCTCCGATTTTCGCTATCGCAAAGTGTACTCCAATATAGAAAAAACAGACGTAGTCCTACGTCAAAATAACTCTAATTAAAACAAAATAGTTGAATGATTCCAATATTTGTTCATTTTAGGGTCCTTCCGAATTCCGATTAACTATGCGTAATTACAGAAATTAAAAACTCTGACGATAGCTTACAGTTACAATAACTCCTCAGTAAATATATTGTAGTTCCTGTTGAAAACCGTAGTGAGCTCTTGCATCAGTCGTATTTTTTCCCCTGTACGGATGTTTTAACTACTTCGCGAGTAGTGTACATGATGGAGCATAGCTGCCGCTAACCGCAAGTCGAGCACATATGTATATGGACGCCGTATACAGTTGTTGCGACATCCGAAAATGGGAGAAAATTCAATTGTCGCCTTTTACTATTTACGAAATCTCATTAAAATCCCGTTTTAAGGTCTTCTTCATTCAATACTTCAAAAACACCTTCCCGATCTCAAAGATTTTTTATTTCAAAAATCCTTAAATTATTTCAAGAATTATAAAACAAAGTGAAAATTTACAAAATATCATAGAATCTCGAAAAAAGGGAAGAATATTAGGATTTGTTTTTTTTATTTGGTAGGCTCAATCGTGTATCACGCTTTGAGGAGCCGCAATTCTTTAGTATGAAAATATTAGGATTATTAAGCTCTCACGATGATAGAGATTGCATTTTTTATGGCCCCATAATATCAACAAATCCAATTTGTATTTGCCTTTATTAAATGATGGATTTTCCTGGGCTTTTCAAATCACCGCCTCACCATGTAAATTTTTGTTTCATTAAAAATATGTTTTCTATTTACATGGAGCCCGTGAGAAAATAACCGACCTCATCCTTTCCTTGTTAGTTCTTACGCAATTAGTGTACGCACCTCGAAACCTTCAAAGTGCTCTATGAAAATTAGACACGTAATGACTAAATCACACCGTTACTAGAAATCAGTTTAATTTCGAGTGATGTTAAAATATAAATGTACGCCTATGGAATCTGATAACTTTTTTTTACGCATCAATTTCTTAGGAGGTTTGTTTTAGTGTATATTACATAATGCAAGAGAGGGTTTAAACTCTGCGTTACATTGCATGAGTTTCCCGATTCGATGCGTTACTACTACAGTAATAGCAGTTTCAAGGTAGTTAGAATCCAGTTTGTACAACTAAAGTAAATATGATTTATTGAAGCATGTGCACGTACATTTTCTAGTATCTGTTGTAGGATTGCGGTTCGAGAGCTGAGTTAGATTATCCTTAACTTGGTCTAGTCCTACGTTGTGTTCACCAACTGGACCTTTCTTTCACGTCCCACTTAAATTCTTCGTTATAAAATAGCTTTGGCAAAGATACACATTTTATTCATCAAGTGATACACATTCTATTGGGTGGCACAGAAAACTCGCGCGCGTGCGGTTTAGCTTTTATTGGTGCTTTCTCACCGGCTATCGGTTATCTACTACAGACTATTTGCTCGGTCCAGTATTTACTGACCGGTACCTTTTCGTGTTTTGTACATGTGTTGAGTGTTACAATGGTTTTAACAATTTAGTGTAATGTGTTGTGCTTGTGGATGGGCGTATAACAGATTAGGGTGTTGCATTAGAGTGATTCAAATTTTGACTTTTTTGCTCCCCTATGCTTAAACGATGGCATTTGCCATATTAATGATCGTCCTAAATTTTCAGCTAATTTGGATGTAATTTGACAGAGCACAAGCAGTTTGAAGTTTGTATGAAAATTACTATGAAAACAGTAACTTTTGTGAAAAACCGTTCCCCATCATTGTCCATTTAGCTCTAAAAATGTATGAATACGTTAGCAACATAGGAAATTTAACAAGGGAAAATATCGTCGTTGTTGCTAATCGATTTGATGCTGGCAACAAAAGTTATTATGGAAATACTGAATTGTGGGAAATTCAATTTAACACGTAAAAGAATAACATCAATATCAATAATGAGCATTTCATTTTTCTTCATAATTTTGCTCACAAAATTCAGTTTGCTTTGCAACAACAACTGACTTTCAGTTTAGGATCTATTCTGTGATGGTGATGCTTTCAATATATTCAAATAGATTCTGGGCTGCTTCACGAAACGATCCTTTACATAAGTGGCAATTCTCATAGTAATTTTCATATAACCTTCAAACGGCACGTGCACAACCAAATTACATCCAAATCAGCTAAAAATTGGGGAGGACTATTAAAATAGCAAAAACAATCGTTTAAGCACAGGGGAGCGAAAAAGTCAAAATTTGAATCACTCTAGTGTTGCATGGTTTTACAGAGGAAATTATTTTACTAATTTACTAACTCACTAATTATACTAATTAACTAACAAATTTCACTAACAAATCTACTAACAGTATCCTGGCGTACTATCCTAATCCTTTTAAAATTTAAAAAAAACTGGGGTGGCATTGTGCATCTCGATTCGAACGTAATTCTATCGAGTCGAATATGTTTGGCATTACGGTTTTCGATTCGATCTCGAAAACGACTCATCGTTCGAGTATGCTCGAGGAGGTACAAGAATAACGAGATGTTTTGGCATTATGGATACTCGATAGCACACTGGAAAACGACTCAAGTCGAATGAAAAACACTCGTCACCTTTATAGCTTTCGAATGTTGTTCGAGAGCCATTTCTTGCTGAAAGATTTTAATTATATTTGTTATTATTTCTCTACGGGAAGAGAATAAATGTTTCATTATTGTATCTTGCAGGAGAGAATGTTATTAGTATACCTACACAGAAAAAAATTCCATGGTAACAATTACTATTTTGTAGACTACGCAATGTTTTTAAAACAACCACAAATTTTCAGTTAAATTAACCATGCATTCGGACAAATTCACCACTGATTCAGTTCATGTAACAACATTCCACTACGACCACAGTTGATTTTTACTGCGCGCATGGTAAAATCAAACGGGTTTGTTGTCTGCTGAAAATCGTCGGTGCGTATTCTTAAATTAACCCTCGGAATGGTAGTTTCAACCGCAACGTTTTCTTGCGTGTACTTTTATAGTCTCCAGACAATATGCAATCTCTAATTATCCCGAAATCCGCGTAAAAACGACTTCAACAAAAACCTTTTTTTGTTTCTGCAGTTTTCACGTATTTCTTGACGATTTCGATAAACCGATAAATCTACGTAAAAATAGTTGAGTTAAATAAAAATAAGAAGGGTAAAACGCGCAAGAGATAACTCAAGTGCATTTAACTAAAACACATGGATACATCAAAGTTATTTATTATCGAATTCTTCTTTAGCTTTAAATTATTTAGCTCAAAATTGAATATGTGGCATAAATTCGAATAAATATATAATTTAATAATATAATAAATATAATAAAACTTAGAATTTGTGTCGTAACAATATCTCAATTTACAAAACATATCGTATCGGCATAATGTTCTAATCGGTTGCAACTGCTTAATAAATAATATTCCTTTTTATAGTCATTGAGCAAAATTTGCTTGTTTATAAATTATCTGCCAATTCATGCCCTGAAGAATGCCTTTCCAACAGGCAACATGCTACACACAGATTAAATTACTCTTGTTCTCTCTGTTTACTCACATTCGCCATGCGCTGAAGGTTGTCTCTCCAGCGGGCGGCATACTAAACACGGAGACAGCTATCTCCTATTCTCTCTGTTTACATTTCGTTTGACAGAACATACTCGATTGAGCTAGTACAGCACCATTCGAAATCTTGTACTGCGACTGAATGAAGTCGAACGAAATACATAATGCCGCAATTTTTTCGAAACGAATGCAAAAACGTACGAATCGAGTGATTCGATTCGAGATGCACAATGCCACCCCTGCATTCAACAGTTCTGTGGCATCGGAATCGCAAATAATCGCAGCACTTCATGACACTCCTAGGAATACGGTTGAGTTAAGTTGCTTCGAAATCTCTACGCATCTTGTTAAAGCAGCAATCGATAAATTGAAACAGTACAGCTCTATTGGTCCTGATGGAATTCCTGCCTATGTATTGAAAAAATGCGCTGATTCTTTTGTATATCCACTCACCGTTATATTCAATAATTCCTTGGCGCAACGTAAATTCCCTATTTGTTGGAAATCATCGGTTATGTTCCCTGTCCATAAGAAAGGTGACAAGGCAGACATTCAAAACTATCGTGGCATTACTTCGCTGTGTGCTAGCTCGAAGGTGTTCTAGATTATTGTAAATGATGCTCTGTTTGCTAGTTGCCGGCGTTACATTTCCTCTAATCAACACGGATTCTTTCCAAAGAGATCTGTTTCAACGAACGTGCTTTTAACCAACTAAGCTACGAAGGACTTCTTTCGGCCTTCGCAGCCTAGCGGCTACTGAATGAGCTCGAGATTCCCAAATTGGACGCATAGTCAAATGACTCGCAATCCATTTCTCAAGCCAACACTTGCACATGTGTATAGTACACTTTCACATTAGAGGAGCGTGAGTATTTAGAATGTCGGGCGGCTATACGGCTTCATCAAGATTTTCAAGATTCTTCTGAGCCGTTTACTAGCCTCTCAGGAGTGCCTCAAGGTAGCAACTTGGGTCCTCTCCTTTTTTCAATTTTCATCAATGAACTATCCAGCAAGTTACCTCCCGGTTGCCGCTTGTTTTATGCAGACGATGTTAAAATATATTTGGAAATCAGCTGTATCGAGGATTGCACAACCATGCAACAGTTAATTGAGGATTTCGTCGAATGGTGCCAGCTGAATCTCCTCACTGTAAGTGTACAAAAATGCCATGTTGTATCCTTTCATCGAAAACGATCGCCAATAACTTTTGACTACTTCATTAACAATCAACCGTTGACTCGTATGACAGAAGTACGTGACTTGGGTGTTATACTTGATGCTGGACTTACATTTCGAGTGCATTACGACGATGTGATCTCTAGAGCTAATCGGCAGTTGGGATTTATCTTTAAAATAGCTGACGAATTTCGTGATCCCTTTTGTCTACGATCATTATATTGTGCTTTAGTTAGATCGATACTGGAAACGAACGCAATAGTATGGTGTCCATATCAAGCTACATGGATTTCTAGGTTCGAAGCAATACAAAGGAAATTCGTGCGATATGCTCTTCGAAGTCTTCCTTGGAATGATCCGATCAACTTACCACCGTACGAAGAACGTTGCAGATTATTGAGCATCGATACACTAGAACACAGAAGAGGTAACTCCCAGGCTGTATTTGTGGCGAAACTGCTTCTCGGCGAAATTGACTCTCCTGAATTGCTACAACAAATAAACATACACGCTCCAATAAGAGTACTTCGTCAACGTGGATTTCTACATCTTGAAGCACGTAATACAGGCTACGGTCTACACGATCCGGTACGCTTCATGTCTTCATCATTTAATGCCGTGTACGAATTGTTTGACTTCAACTTCTCTGCTGCCACTTTTAAATGTAAACTTAAAGAACGACGCTAGGAACAAAAATTGTAAAGAGTTTTTATTTATTTCATTTTATTTATTTATGTTGATATTGTTTATGTTTTAAGAATGTAATTATATTTATATATTTGTACTGTTTTGCGAAAGATGCAGGGTTTTTGCGCCTATTTGAGCAGGCTCAAAAATGTGGGCAGCTCAAAAAGGCTTTTCCCAGCCAGGCTTCATTTAGGCTCTATGCCGGATGAAGCGAGATTAATAATAAAATAATTACAAATAAAATAATTACAAATTACCTCGGAAATAAATCAGTAACTGTACTGATCAAGTGAGGTTTTGTAATGGAACGTACACACGGTCAAGCAGTTTGACCAACATTGACTCCACCTCTTGTTTGTTCAAACATCCATCGAGTTTTACCAGCAGCGGCACGGACAATCAATTTATTCGACCAACAATATCACACACGAACGACCGAAGCGCCAACTTGAGCACCAACCATCAATAAATATATGGGGGATTGTGCAACTTCACTACAAATGCTCAAACATGTTCGGCGAACCTTGACTCCGCCTCCGACAACTCATAGGGGAAAGGACGACTTTGGTAGGTTTTGTTAGGGACACGGCAGGTATCTCCGTCCATCTTAGTAGTGGCTAAAACCAACGAAAACAACGTCCATTTGCTAAAACGCCACTATAGTAGAACGTTTCGCCTGAGCATACGATTTGGTACTGATGAGTTTGGGAAAAAGTGTCTCTTATATTTGTTTTCGAGACTATGACGAAAAAACGAAAATGTCTGCATTAACTCTATAGACTGAGAGATAACTAATAACGATTATAGGAAGGACAAAAGTTTCTAACAATAAATACAAGTAAAATTATGTGATAATTAACCATACTCGAGTCAACCATACTCGAGTCTATAAAGAAAGATTTCCCCTCTAGTCAACGAAACTAACAAAAATGTAAGCAAACTAGAGGATAAACAGGTGCCACATACAATAACGATATTCTCCATATCCATGATATCTTGCAGTGTATAATGCATGACTACTAATCGACATCACAATCCCCCAGAAACTCTTTCTGGTCTTGGTGTTCGTCGGCTTGGATCGTTTCGATACTTTGGTGAGCTTTCCGCCCCGCCGGTTCAGTGTTACGATATTTATATCGATCTTCGATAACAAAAAAACCTTCTCTCGAACCTGTCACGAAAAATCACTTGGACGATTGAAATAAGTATAAACAAGTCTGCTGATATTTAATTCTAATAAAGATTTAAACGCTTTCGTTTGAAGAACCTGACTCTTATTTCTCTGTACAAATCTCTGTACAATTTCCAGTCAAATCGTAATATACCATCTAAATTACAATTCACTTGGAAAATTGCTGAATGATGATCGATAATACTTTCGCCCAGGGCCGGATTTATGGGGGGGCCGGGGGGGGGCGTGGCTCCGGGACCCCACAAATCATATGTACCAAAACCAACCTTTTTTGTACATTTTGGGGCCCCCACATAACGTCGGCCCTGGGGCCCCCTTCCGGCTAAATCCGGCCCTGCTTTCGTCGTACACCTAACCACGACAATTAATTCCGGGGGCAATTAGAAAACTAACGATTGTTTAGGGAAACTTCCGCATTGATGATTTGTGAAACTTTTATTTGGAAGCTTTAGATGCGATTCTCCACTAACTGGTACTCAGATTAAATGTGTGAGTAGTAGGTCCACAGTGCTACTTGGGTTTGCTTGATGCTTTTGTCTACGAGACGAGTGAGTTCTGTTCCGGTTAATGCCAATTCAGATACGTATTCCGGTCTCAACGGTAAGGCCGACATCAGTTTTTTAAACGAGACTTGAGTGTACTTCATTTAATTTATTGAACATATTTAGTAAATTCAGCAGATCAAACGTCATTCGTTAGAAAATAATCATGAGAAAAATAAACTCAGTGCAAGCCATCGGTACCTATCGCACATGGCGAGTATCATCCACAACGGAGAATGCAGAATAATGGTAGGCTTTTGAAAGCATTTGCTTGTAATCGGTAAGAGTGCCTTTGCTACAGTGCGCGTGGTGACCGCTGAGATACAACCCGTCTACCGGAGAGAGCCATACATCAACCGTAATAGAATTGTTTATGCATACGGCAATTGCTGTACAGAATTATATCTTCCTGACGCGGTGTGAATAACGATTTTTCCTTTACCTTTTGGAAAGGGTAAAACAGTAATCCAAAAATACTACATTCTGTTATTAAATTTATACGTACACATATCTATGGTTGCTACTTCGTGATTGATTAGCCAGACATGTCGTTGTCGTTATATTAACAGGCGTGTTTTACTGTTTGAAGTCCCTGTTTACCTTTGCGTCTTCATAAAAACCAAAGGGATATTAGTTATTTGATAGCTATCGTTGGATTTACTAGGATAAGTTATACGACCGTGCCAGTGTCAATTATTATCCGATTTATAACTTTGATGTAGTTTCACGATATGGCCTTCGGATACAGGAGATATTCTGGGGTTTTTCAGAAGAAGCTTCCGCGCCTCTTGAAAGGAAGCGCCTGTGACACTTGAAAGAAGGCTTCCGAGCCTCTTGAAAGAAAGCTTCCGAACCTCTTGAAAGGAGGCTTCCGAGTCTCTTGAAAGGAGGCTTCCGAGCCTCTTGAAAGGAGGCTTCCGAGCCTCTTGAAAGGAGGCTTCCGAGCCTCTTGAAAGGAGGCTTCCGAGCCTCTTGAAAGGAGGCTTGAGGCCTCTTGAAGGAGGCTTCCGAGCCTCTTGAAAGGAGGCTTGAGCCTCTTGAAAGGAGGCTTCCAGGCCTCTTGAAGGAGGCTTGAGCCTCTTGAAGGAGGCTTCCAGGCCTCTTGAAAGGAGGCTTCTGAGCCTCTTGAAGGAGGCTTCCGAGCCTCTTGAAAGGAGGCTTCCGAGCCTCTTGAAGGAGGCTTCCTGAGCCTCTTGAAAGGAGGCTTCCAGGCCTCTTGAAAGGAGGCTTCCAGGCCTCTTGAAAGGAGGCTTCTGAGCCTCTTGAAAGGAGGCTTCTGAGCCTCTTGAAAGGAGGCTTCCTGAGCCTCTTGAAAGGAGGCTTCCAGGCCTCTTGAAGGAGGCTTGAGCCTCTTGAAAGGAGGCTTCCAGGCCTCTTGAAAGGAGGCTTCCGGGCCTCTTGAAAGGAGGCTGAGCCTCTTGAAAGGAGGCTTCCAGGCCTCTTGAAGGAGGCTTCCAGGCCTCTTGAAAGGAGGCTTCCGGACCTCTTGAGAGGAGGCTTGAGTGCCGCTTGGAAGGAGGCTTCCGCGCCTCTTGAAAGGAGGCTTCCGGGCCTCTTGAAAGGAGGCTTCTGAGCCTCTTGAAAGGAGGCTTGAGCCTCTTGAAAGGAGGCTTCTGAGCCTCTTGAAAGGAGGCTTCTGAGCCTCTTGAAAGGAGGCTTCCGAGCCTCTTGAAAGGAGGCTTCTGAGCCTCTTGAAAGGAGGCTTCTGAGCCTCTTGAAAGGAGGCTTCCTGAGCCTCTTGAAAGGAGGCTTCCGAGCCTCTTGAAAGGAGGCTTGAGCCTCTTGAAAGGAGGCTCTGAGCCTCTTGAAAGGAGGCTTGAGCCTCTTGAAAGGAGGCTTGAGCCTCTTGAAAGGAGGCTTCCGAGCCTCTTGAAAGGAGGCCTGAGCCTCTTGAAAGGAGGCTTCCTGAGCCTCTTGAAAGGAGGCCTGAGCCTCTTGAAAGGAGGCTTCCGAGCCTCTTGAAAGGAGGCTTGAGCCTCTTGAAAGGAGGCTTGAGCCTCTTGAAAGGAGGCTTCCGAGCCTCTTGAAAGGAGGCTTGAGCCTCTTGAAAGGAGGCTTCCGAGCCTCTTGAAAGGAGGCTTCCGAGCCTCTTGAAGGGAGGCTTCCGAGACTCTTGAAGGGAGGCTTCCGAGCCTCTTGAAAGGAGGCTTCCCAGACACTTGAAAGGAGGCTTTCCAGCCTATTGAAAGGAGGCTCTAGAGCCTCTTGAAAGGAGGCTTTTGAGCCTCTTGAAAGGAGGCTTTCGAGCCTCTTGAAAGGAGGCTTCGGAGCCTCTTGAAAGGAAGCTTCCAAACCTTTTGAAAGGAGCCTCTTGAAAGGAGGCTTTCGAGCCTCTTGAAAGGAGGCTTTCGAGCCTCTTGAAAGGAGGCTTTCGAGCCTCTTGAAAGGAGGCTTTCGAGCCTCTTGAAAGGAGGCTTTCGAGCCTCTTGAAAGGAGGCTTCCGAGCCTCTTGAAAGGAGGCTTCCGAGCCTCTTGAAAGGAGGCTTCCGAGCCTCTTGAAAGGAGGCCTGCGAGCCTCTTGAAAGGAGGCTTCCGAGCCTCTTGAAAGGAGGCTTCCGAGCCTCTTGAAAGGAGGCTTCCGAGCCTCTTGAAAGGAGGCTTCCGAGCCTCTTGAAAGGAGGCTTCCGAGCCTCTTGAAAGGAGGCTTCCGAGCCTCTTGAAAGGAGGCTTCCGAGCCTCTTGAAAGGAGGCTTCCGAACTTCTGTAAACGAGGCTTCCGAGTTCAGAACCTGTAAATTGTCGTGGGTATTAGGATGATTCGAGCATGAGCATGACCATGATGGCCGTGCCTTTCATAGATGCTACTACGCGATTGATCAGAACAATCGCAATTACATAAGAAACCAATGAATGGAAACATGGGATTTGCTCTCCAACCTCAATGTGCACAGGCCGTGAGCTCGACGGCATTGGTCACATCCTCACAGACTATCGGGGATCAAAATTATGCCAGCATTATCCTGAATTTCTACAACAAAATATGTTAGAAACTTGGGGCAGGATTGTAATTATAATTTATCAGCCTTCACCCTGGCGTTGTCGGCCATCTACACTTAAGTTAAGTGAAGACCTACCAAGCCTTCACCGTTATCATGCGCTAGACCGTATAGTACACCAGTTTTCAACCACAAGCAGACGCTGGGCTTAACTACAGGATACATTAAAAGAAAAGAGAGTTGACAGGAATGGGAAAGTTTAGTGGAGAAGAGTTGCATTTGCTGATACAAGACTAATGAATTATGATTAGTATGGTAATTGTGCACCGCGGAGGGATGCTAGTCCTTAGATCCCTAGATGTTCGATTCCATGCCTTTCTGTCAACCGGTATCTGTAACTCCGTCTATGTTGGCTGGCAGTATCATCTTTTTGTACATATATAGATTTATATTTTCTTAAAATACCGGTCGTCTGTAACAAAAATAATAAAAGGGCCTCCACCATATAACCCCGGAATATAAGTAGTTGTTCAAATAACGTTCTTTTCTTGTTGATATTAAAACCACTCATGAACATTCCAAACACTTGACAACTGTGCTCCAGAGATACGTTATATTTTGAACAAAAAAAATCAAATGAGTTTCTCGAAAACTATCACCTAATTGCACGCATCGTCTGTTTATCTGTGATATGATTGAAGTTTGGCTCCTGGTATTTTATTTATTTCTACTTTACTGTGCAATCGATTGGAAATTCTAGGCAGGCTGTAGCGCTTCAAAACAAGCCTTTTTTCCAGAGTTTCATTTTAACTAACATTCTCGAAGCGCAAAAACGCATAATGAATTTTTGATAGCATAATATTGCTATCACCTGGTAGTCGAGCATGGTCCGGAAATGGAAACTCTGACATTGTTCTCACTCTATATATTTTTCTACTGCTCTATCATTGCAAGGCTAAGTATCCAAGAATATATTCGTTGGTTTGTCTAAATTCCTAATTCAATTAGCTAGCCAATGTTTAACATTACTCTGTCTACATACAGAATATTTGTCTTTTTCATGGTAGTATGCATACCAGTATCCATGGTATAAGTTATGTTTAAATGTGGAAACGAGCTAGACTAGCACTAAAGGCAGATAGCATCAATTCTGTTGATGTTTCATGTGTGCACTTCGCATGTCTCGGTTTTGATGCTGGATATAACGCATACTTTCCCTCTATCTATTAGCTTGATCCAGTTTGAGCTTTTTTTTTGTGTATCCACTCGTCCGTGACACATATCCAAGTTTTTAATTCCAGGCTAGGGTTGCACAAATTACTTGAATTCATCAAATTCATACACGAAGAGATGCTTTCTTGTTTATCATAATGGTAATATATTATAGTGTGACATTACATTCTTCACATATCTAGGTACTAAGTTTTTGTAGCTCCACACCTTGCAAGTCCTCATCGAACCCGCCGCTCCAGGACCAACAGTGGAATTGCAACGACAGCAATTGAAGGATGAACTAGCCAATCATATGGGCACAGCAGTTACACAGTTCCATGGGATAGACCCCATGTCCGACACCAGATACCAAAGCTGCATACTCCTATCGGTTGGCGAGTGCTGCAAGCATCCTTAACCAGGATATTTTGCCACAGTACTTGGAAACCGTGGGGAACCTTGAGGAGCGGCTGCAGTGGCTGTTGCAAGGACGTTGGGATTGCGAACGCGCCTACAAGGTGAGAGTGATGGACACGCACGGCCCAAAGTACAAAAACCCGAGTGGATGCGACGTCTGGAGACCCGCATTGCCACACTGCAGCCAAAGGTTGGTCGATTAACACAGTACAGGCAGGGGAATCGATCAACCAGGCTAGTTCGGAATCTTGCTGAAATTGTAAAACCCACACAACTCTCTGATATCACCGAGGCGAACATAACTGAGATCCTCAACACCCATGTACAGTGGTTGCGTGCTAAACGACTGTGACGTGGGGGCAGCAGGGACAGCATGGACCATGTCCAAGGGCTTGACGACCCCTCCCCAGCTGTCTGCGAGTCAGGGAGAACTGCCTAGGGCGTGGTGGGATTTAGCAGTGGGCTCTGCTAAAACCCCTCCCAAAAAACCACAAGTGCCCGTAATCAGACTCTATCAAAGCGGCTGTGTGCCGCTTCAAAAGCACAAGCCCAGGGAGTGCCAATTGGCATGGGGAGTGTCCCTACTTCGGTAGGGTAGCGCGTGAGCTGCTTCGGCAGGGAGTGAGTGATCTGTTTGTGCTGAGGCAGGAGTGTCATAGCGCGTCACCGCTATTGTCACCTCGAAGCGCAGCAGAAGTCTGAGTATGGACTGCATATGCTGAGGTAGGAGTCGAGGTACCCATCGACACCTCGAGGCATTGCAGTGGAGTTTTAGAGTGAGCACCCGAAAAAGGGTCACATGGAGCGAATGGTCTTTGGAGAAGCTGCTTCGGCGGCAGGGTAGCAGTGGGTTGTACCCACACACCTACAGTTGTGCACATGTGGTGCATGGGGAGTGTCCCTGCTTCGGCAGGGTAGCGTGTGGTCTGCTTCGGCAGTGGTGTGATTGATCTGCTCGTGCTGAGGCAGGAGTGTCGTAGCGTAATATCTGTAGGCCCAGGCAGTTACCGCTATTGACACCTCGAGGCATGGCAGTGGAGCGCCCGGGAGAGCATCCAAGTAAGACTCAAATGGAGTGAATGGTGTGCGAGCACCCAAGTCAGTCTCGCGTGGGACGAGTGCCTGTGTGAGCGATAATGAGCGAGTACGCTTAGTACTGCCATCCCCCCAGAAGTAGTACTGCGAGGTAGTTCCTGGGGGAAACGATGGTGGAGCCCAAGGGAGTTTAGTCGGTATTACCGGTATGGTCGAGTGCGACACTCCAGTACACTTCCGTGTGGTAGTTTGGCAACTACAATGCACGTGTACTGGGTTAGTGTGTAAATGCATTCTCCCTTGTAAAAAAAAAAAAAAAAAAAAAACGACTGTGACGTTATGGAGAATGTACGGAGAGGAAGGAGCAAAATCGAATGTTCAACATCAACGAAAGGGAGTTCTACAACCACATCCGAAATGACAAAGTCGACTTTGGCGAGGGCCTTCCGGAGATTGGAGAAGTCACGCAGTTTTGGTCCAATCTATGGGAGAACCTCGTCATACACAACGGCGATATTCTGGTGGAATTGGAGACATGACCGCTATCAACGTGACCGCCCAAGACATACGTGAGGCTACCCGGTATACCAGAAATTTTGCTGCACCAGGACCCGATTTTGTGCATAAGTTCTGATATGAAAAACTCACATCGGTGCACGGGCGGATGGCAGAATACTTCAATACGGTACTAGATAACCCCGGGCAGCTACCGGAATTCATCACTAGCAACACACGAGGCTGCAAGGATCAGGTCATCATTAATGCATTCGTTGTTGAAGAAACCTGAGCATGGCGTATATCGACTATAAAAGGCATACGACTCAGTACCTCATTCGTACCTTCTTAAGATACTGCAGTTAGCTCGGTGCGCAGCGCCAGCGTGGGTCATTTAACCATCTCCCAGGCTACGGCGGTAGAGGTTATAGACGGCCCATGGCTTGTGAAGGCGATGAACCGCAAACGCGATGGTCTATCGGCCTTCGAGGTGGCGACGGAACAGCTGGACGCCATTATCGATTTTGCGTCATCGGAGCATAATATCAGTAAGGACCTCAAGAGGAGTTTGCTGAAACTTTGAAAGTCGATGTTGGACGCCAAGCTGGAGAGGGCGGTCAAGTTCGAACCCGTGAAATCCGTGGCCCCAGACTGAGGCCCAAGGATTCGTGGACTCGGGCAAGGTCGAATCGACCGAGGGCGTGCCAGCGAAGACGGTAGTGCCAAAGTCTACCCAGACTGAGGCTCAAGTATTCGCGGGCACGTCTGGGGTGACTGCTCCAACGGAGCAGACACAATAACGGGGGAGACAGTCTCCAGGGGATGAGCTCCCTGGGGGCCGCTAAAAAACGCGGAGGGTTACTACCCCGAACAAGGGTAGTGGGGCTGGGAAGCTGAACCCCGGCCAGGTACCTCCCAAACCGGGGAAGGAAGGACTTGGAAGGACCTGGACCAGGAAAGACGGTGGTAAGGGGTTACGGCAGGCTGAAAACTCTCAGCCGCCCCAGACCAGGAAAAGAGAGGGGGATGACGCCTCCTGGACCCTGGTCAAGAACAAGATGAAACCGAAGACGTCAAGGGCCGAAAAGAAGGCCCAGGCGAATGAGGGTAGCAAGAAGTCTAGGGTAGGCGCCAATCGCTCTAGGGGCGATGCCCTAGTCATCAAGACGGACAAGGCTAAGTACTCGGACGTCTTGAAGGCGATGAGGAGTGACGTCAAGCTCGGTGAACTCGGCGCTGACGTACGTCGAATAAGACGTACCCGGATGGGCGAGATGATCCTCGAGCTGAAGCGGGGCGTCTCGCAAAAGGGCGCCGCCTACAAGAAGTTGGGGGAGGAAGTCCTAGGCGAGACGGTCAAAGTGAGGGCACTCACGACGGTGGTGAATCTAAGGGTTAAAGACCTGGACGAGATCACCGAAGTCGAAGAGCTCGTCACGGCACTGCGGCGACAGTGTGAAGTGGAGACGCCCACCGCAGCCGTTCGGCTACGGAAAGGTCCGGTAGGGACACAGGTAGCATTTGTTCGGCTATCTGCAGGGCGTGGTAAGGCCACCTGGAAAGCCGGCAATGCGCTGGCACGATACCATGGTGTTCTTCTAAAAAAGCGAGTCACGATGTTCGATGCTGCAAGGATACGCAGCTAATCTCGAGGGTGCGTTGTGCACTGGCCCCCGCTTTGAAGCATTACTTTCTGGTTGTACCGAAGGGACTATGTGCTTGGCGTAAATGGAAACGGTTTAGCGGGTCGGGGTGGGTTGGAGGTGGTCCCTAACCCCGCACTTCCTGGACAACCCAGGATGTCTGTTGAGTAGATTCCCCCTCTATTGCTTAGGAAGGGAAAAAAAGGTACTGCAGTTGTATAAGATAGACGGTAACGTTATCTAATGCAGCACGCTATGGGGATGTGGAACACATCCCTACACATTACCGATGGAAAAAAGGTGTTACGGTCCAGGACGCTCAGCATCAGGAGGGGCATATTCCAAGACGATACCTTGAGGCTATCATTTGAAGAGTGGAGAAAGGAGTACAAACATTACCCACACCTACTTTATGGACGACTTGAAGCTGTTTGCGGAATCTGTGGAAGCTGCACCATATTCTGCGGCTTGTAACGGTATTCAGCAATGACATCCGGATGGAGTTTGGTATCGATAAATGTCGATCCATACATCTACACCGGGATCACCTGGTGGATGCCGACAGTTTCCGCGTCAACGACCAAGAGGAGATTCAAAACATGGTTGAAGGCGAAACGTACAAGTTCCTAGGTTTCCTGCAACTGAAAGGAATTCGCCATACGACGATTAAGAAAGAGCTGCCGGAAAAGTTCTTGCATCGAATCAACGGTATTTTGAAGAGCCTCTTGTCGGCGGGCAACAAGGTGAAGGCGATAAACACGTGTGCTGTGCCCTTGTTGACATACAGTTTCGGAGTGGTGAAGTGGACCAAGACTGACTTGAGGGCGTTAGAACGAGCAGTACGAGTGGCGTTCACTTAGCATCACATGCGCCATCCAAAATCGTCCATTGAGAGAGTCACTCTGCCACGTACAGTAGGAGGAAGAGGCGTCACCGATATACAAACACTATGTGTTTCCCAGATCCAGCAGTTGCGATGATACTTCGTGGAAAGCCAGAACCGCCACGAAATCTATCGCGCTGTGTGTGAAGCTGATCACGAATTCAGTGCCCTGCATCTGACGCAGGAGGACTATCAGCTGAATGGATCAATCATTAAACAAAAACTGCCGCTATGAAATTATCAGATCGCGCCACCGTAGACATGTTCTGTCAAACACACACGAATAGAAATATGCGTATACAGTGTCGCCGTTGTTTTGATGCGGTGAGTGCAAAATGAGTTACCTTGATTGATCCATTGCGACATCAAATCTGTCGGCGAGATGATCGCATCGTGGAAGCAGAAAGAGTTGCATGGGACGCATTCCCATCAACTGGAGCTGGAATAAATCGACAAAGCGGCGTCGAATACCGGGCTGGTGCGGGGTGAACTCTTCTCAGAAACAGAAGGATTCATGGTAGCCATCCAGGATCGGGTAATTGCGACGAAGAACTATCGGCACTATATATTGCACGAAAACGTGGAGGACCGCTGCAGGAAGTGCAATTCAGTAGGAGAGACGATCGAACATATCGTGTCCGGGTGTTCAGCCTATCTCGGTCGCCATAACGAAGTAGCCAAGATTGTGCACCAACAGCTTGCTTTAAAGCACAACTTGGTTACCCACTTGGGTCGCCTACTACAAATATGTGCCTGAGCCGGTTCTGGAAAATAGTTTCATGAAGCTGTACTGGGATCGCGAGATGATAACTCATTCAGGCCAATCGGCCAGATATTGTGGATGAAGTGGGTAACCCTCATCGACATTTCTGTACCGCTAGACCATAATGTCCAAACAACACTCGCCAACAAGATAACGGAGTACCACGACTTGGCGGAGGAGTTGAAGCAGATGTGTCACTTGGAGGACGTGCGTATAATTCCGGTTGTTATCTCTGCAACCGGAATCATCCCGAAATCTCTTCTGAGATCCTTAGGAGAGCTGGAACTATCTCATAACCTCCATAGCATCCAAAAGACAGTGGTTCCTGGAACTTGCAGCATTGTAAGAAAGTTCCAGAGCCACTGCAATTAATACATCTGGTGCAAACGCTTATTATGGGATTTAAGTCAACCGGCCAATGAGATCCACAGAGCCCAATCCCCTTTGGCATTTTTGCTGAGGAAGTGCCAAAACTGTATAAAATAATAAAGAGATATCCATATCTGTTTAAATTGTGTTATAGAAGGCGAATTTGTGTTATAGTTTTTTTTTTGTTATTTTGTCAACTATTTGGCCAAATTTATAATAGCTTTCGTTACATTTTTTTAAAAATAAATTAATCTTTTTGTTGTAATTTTGCTATACACTTTCGATCGGGTATATACTTTAATCCTGTCTATTCCTGCAGTTCTGTGCACGGCGTTGAAATAATCTTTCTATTTCATGCTTAGTGGCTAGAATACCGTCTAGCATTCTTCAATTTATTACATATAGGTATATTGTATACTGCAAGCGACAGTAAAGCATGCCGTGGCCCGTAAGGGTTTTCCTCTATTTTTCTCATATATTCATTTACAAGAAATTGAATGCATCCTGCACATCCCTCCAACCATAGCGTTTCCTCATCCGCATTTTCATGCATCGCATCTCCACACATCGTTCATGCTTTCACCACTGCTCATTCAATTCCATCAAAATATGACTGGGCTGGGCAAGCAATGAAACACTCCATTTCTCTGAACCACTCGCTCGTCCAACAAGCAGGGAGAAAGGAGACATAGACCCAATCCAGCCAGTATTTTTCAGGAATTAAATCATATATTATTCAGCAGCAGTTTTCATTTGGACCACGCTTTCGACAGTGAATGCTGGGTATCAACTGAATTTACACAAAAAAAACGTAACCATGCTGGTACTAAGTTCACACCGAAAGCACCACGAGTTACAATTGTGCCATTTTTTACGAGTGTAATTTGTGGCAATGGTTTGTTGCAATGCATAATTCAGATCTCCTGTGTCCAATAATGGTTGAAAATGTGACCACCAGCGTTTTTCGTCGGGGCTGGGCTGATTTCAACCGAACGAAAATGACTCTCATCTATGCAATCATTGAGCGCAAACTTTTGTATTAAGAATTCATTGCTGTGGAATTTTCTATTCAGTTCAAAATCAAGATTGCGACAGCTTTACTGTTTAGTCTCGGCTGTTGTTAGGCGGAGGAATGACTTGTTGCATGAACTACTGAATACAGTTTGTATTAAAACATCCGAGCAGCAATAAACAAATCGTGAGTGAATCTTTGAAGTTATAGTTAGGAACTTTTACCTTAATGGTATTTTATAGTTCAAGAGTTCCCTTATAAAAGCGAATTTTGGTTGCGGTAGATAATAGTTTTCCAGAAAACGAAATCTCACAGATTGTTTGTGCAATATTTTGCTCTTCAGTTACTGAACATACTGTTAATTGGAATCATATTATGCACAGCTAGGTGGAATCCAATGAGCTAGACTTTACTAAGGTGGCGCAGATCAGCGTTGCGTACCACTAGTTATGCCTTTCACTCTCCCGCTGTTCTTATACAACGCAAATAGTGACGTCACTATTTGCGTTGCATAAGATCAGTGGGAGAGTAAAAGAGAGAACTAGTGGCACGCAGCGCTGATCTGCGCCACCTTAGTAAAATCTAGCTCCTTGGGTGGGATCCCTAACTCACACAGGAGTATTTATTTCAGGACAAGACACAATCTGAACGTAAATCCGTCCCTTTTTGCTCAATCGGAAAATTGTTCAATCTTTTCCCTTTAAAATGGTTCGTCTGTTCAAGATTTGGAAAATCTGAAAACATTGAAGAATAAAGTCGGCCGAACAAGACACAAAATGAACTATGGACTTTCAGGAAGCAGAAGTAGAAAAAAGTTAAAATCTGGGCCCATACGTTATGCGATAAACTTTTGTGAGAAAGATCGTTATACAAGGTGACGAATGACGATGATGATGAACCATGAAAGATTTGATTTTAAGACGCTTCCACGGGACCAGCTCAACATGATCCATGCTAGTAAAGTGTTGACGATGTTGATAAGCAAGAATATTTAGGAAATTTCTGTAAACAAGCAATGATTTTGTGAGCAATTTGTAAGTAAGGAATGTTCTCAAATCCATTTGCAGCGATCGATACAATAACAGTTGACGTGTAAGTTCAAGAATACTTGTAGCCGCAGTTACTGTCCATTACCCGAAAGCATCATAACCCAGTACTATTTTGGCTTGTTTTGGTATTTGGACATGGTAATCTGGTACAAAGAAGATGGATTCTCTAAACCACTCTTAGGAAGTTTCTATTGAAAATTTTTGGGCTTTGAGAAAGGCACATTTGTGAACGCACTTTAAGACAGCGGACTCCATCATAACTTTTTTAAATAGATTGAAAATGTAGCCTAAATTGTTGACAAGCGGTCCTTGCTAAAGTTAATGGGTTCCATCTGATCAAAATACGATTGAAAGGATCTCGGATAAGTGATGCTGAATTGCAGTAAAACATAGTAAGGACATAATAGCGAAAGAAAAATAAATTATTTTCAAAAAACAAAGTCATTAAAGTCAGAAAATCTCAAGCTTGCTATATTACATTTTTAGTTGTTATTGATATATTTCAATTGCCTCTGGCAGTTAGGATTTTTTCCTCTGGTTAAATTGAATCATGTAGGAATTACAATGTTTTCAACTTAAACTAAACTTAACCTAATTTATACTAAGGGTACACTCGACTCGAGTCGAGTCAAGTACGAGACACTGAAGACGACCTTACTGTTGAGGTCGAAATACGTATCTGTCAAGGTACAATTAAGTGGTGGAATTAAATGGGATTGTACAAACTCGTCTTATGACGTGGGCTTTTCAAATAGTTTGCTTATTAATCAGCAAACTGATTGGACGTTAACTAGAAGCCTAAGCTGGATTTTTGTTCGGGTTCAAAATTGGAACAACTTTGGCGTTTTTCCATTTATCTTGGAAGTATGCCAATTGAAAACATTTGTTAAATAAATGTGATTGAATTCGGCTTTACAGTCTCAAAATTGTTCAAACAATAATGTTTTAACTGCCCGACGTTTCGGCTGTGATTGGCAGCCTTCTTCTTGGGGGAATTTGTTTTACTGTTTTCGTTGTTTTGTTACACTGTAATCTTGTGTCGTGTTGTCATTCACTATCGTGGATTTTATCAAAAAATATTTTTAAATTTTTTCGCACTATCAATCACGGACCCTTTTTAACTGTCTGTTTAATGGCAACACGACACAAGATTACAGTGTAACAAAACAACGAAAACAGTAAAACTATTTTCCCCCAGAGGAAGGCTGCCAAACACAGCTGAAACGTCGGGCAGTTAAAACATTATTGTTTGAACAATTTTGAGACTGTAAAGCCGAAACCCATGACATACATTTATTAAATAAATTAATCAAATAGGATAGATTTTTTTTTTATTGTCTTTATTAATGAGGTTTTCGGCCCTTGACCGGTTCACCTCATAGGATAGATTCTTTATTGAGGCTCTGCCGGCTCTGTGGCCGACCCAGCCCCACTTCCGATCTCGAATTTCTGTTGCTATCGGCCTCTGGTGAGAACGACGATGGAGCTCGTTGTTTGAGATCCAGTTGTGAGGCCACAAGGCCCGAATTATATACCGCAGGCATTTGTAGATGAACAGCTGCAGACGTTGAGTGGGTTCGACTGATACACACCATGTTTCACTAGCGTATAACAGCACAGATTTCACGTTTTTCGTTATTCGCCTATACAATACAAAAGAGCTGAACCAACCCAGGACTGGAAACTATTTTTGAAACAAGTTTTAAGCTACATTTTCCACAGTTGGCCCAAATATCAATTCCACATTAACAATAGATGATAAATCGGAAACAAAAAATATATGGTTTTCAGCAACTTCTCTTTTTCCGACCACCCGTCATTCGAATGATCCGCTTTTGTTCAATTGAAATGGCAAGGATAACGACAGAGGCAAAAAATACTAACTTTTCTTTTCTGCAATCAGCAATCATTTCTATATTTTTATCATAGCTAAAGATTTTGTTTGATTCTAATAATAATGAGCGAAATTATTTGGAGTCTCATTAGAAAAAAAAACTTTCGATTTTTGCAACATTAAAAATTTGATAACAATAACTCTTAGTAGCAAAACGAACAGAAGCATAGCGGCTCACAAGTCTAGTAACCTGCATGCATGGGATAAATCGCTAGTTCGGAAGCGGAAGTAGCACCGCATGTTTGCCTCATAGTGTTTCTCCTGGTGTCAGCAGTAATGCGCTGGGTTCGTAGGAAAATTGAAAAGGAATCTGCTTAACGGACTCATGCAAATAAAATGTGGGGTAATTTATGCATTTTTAATGCTGTTTGAGACCGAGTTACATTACTATGCCGTCTACACCCAGGAGTTTGCTCTACTCCGCTGTGGTGCATCTTGGCGAAAGCGAATTCAATTGCTGCTACTGATTTCTCATTTGGTGCCATGCAATTTTTGCCTCTAGAGAGTCCTTCGGTGAAGACCCTTGAATAAGTGCTCGACTGCTCTTGCATTTCCAGGTTGATTCGGATTGCAATTCATCCGTTTTCCTGGCCAAGCTGAGCTTATATTATTCCTATTTTAAAAATTTGCCTCGCAAATCATTCTCTCAACTCGGAGAGTTATTGGTCCCAGATGGGACACTTGAGTACCCTCATTTGCCATGGGCTTGAAAGTTACGTGGTGCAAACGCATTCATAATTTATCGTGGTTTTTATGTATCCCTGATGCAATTAAAGAGCTTTTATGCGAAAACTAAATCAACTTTTTTTAATATATATTTTTGATCATCTGTTGCAACTGCAACGAAAACAGAGACTGTTTTCCGGTTTCTTGAACGACGTTTATTGTGACGAACGCTAAAAAATCCGTTTAGTGTCTCGTTTCAGTGTGTTCTTCGTTTAATCTCATTGATCGGTGGCGGTGGAAATGCTGTTTTTAACGTGTTTGTCTTATGTTTAACTGTTTTGCATGCCCCTTTTATGATTTCCGATAGCAGCTTCGCATAGAAACGTACTAATATTTAGTTAACCACTTTAATTCACGTTTTTGTTTTACTATGATTTACTAATTTACTAACACTACTAACGATTTAAATAGCAACTAATTTAATTTTAGTTAGAAATTGGAACAATCAATCAGATTTTATGTTTATATTCGCCAACCACTTTTGCTATCTCACGATTTCTTCCCCTCAATCGTTGACGTTTCCCCCAGGCGGGTTCTAAGGTGTCAAATATTTGTTGCCTCAAATCAAGCGAATGCCGACGGCACTAACACTACGCCGTAGTCTATGAAAAATAAACACTGCAGTGAGTGAGAATGTTCTGAAACGCACAAAGTTTGGATAATGCCAGAAACAACTGTTTTTGCTCAGCACAGAGTTTTTTCTACCAACATACTTATTTATCTGCATATTTCGCGTACGGAATAAAGTGAAAACACTACATTTTTTTAGATTTGGTGTATTTTTATTCGATGCAATCTTTAATTTAATATGTGCTTTCGACACCACTCTCTCTTGTAAAAATGGTAAACAATACAAAGTTTCACAAATACCACGACAATTTATGTAAGTATATGAGCATTTTGACACTGGAGTATAAATTTATGCGCCAAATAAGAGGGTACTGTCATACTTGCCAAACTCCATATGAAAAAAATTCGTTGTCCCCCCTCTGGTTTCCCCACCTTCCTTACCTACTGTCATTCTGACAGTGATGTTGACGCGCAGCGGCGCGTTATTGTAGGAGCGCAGCAGCGCTTCGGCGTAAATAAATGTAGTGTGATGTAAGGTGCGGTTCTAATGGTGATTGGATGTTGTGCGGCGCAACGAATGTTGCGACACTCCTCCCCAGTACTCGGAGTTACTGGTCCGATGTACTCACGATTGCTCCAACGTCCAACACTGCTAACTTCGCGGCTGGTCTCTCAAGGAGTCCGGTTGCTGTCTTCACCAGAGCTCGACGAACCTGTCCATCCTTCGATCGGATGGCACGAACCACACGGCCTTTCGGCCAGCAGTTCCTCGGCATTGTCTCGTCTACGATGATGACGATGTTCCCTTCTGCTACGGGCTTGACACTGGTAAACCATTTCGTCCTTCGGGTGAGTGTTGGTAGGTACTCTGATACCCAGCGTCGCCAGAATCGGTTGGCATAAACCTGAGACGTTTTCCAGGTGTGCTTGAGGGCGTAGCTACTGTCATCAAACGCGATCGGGGCTTTGAACCGTCTGATGACCCGAGCAGAAAGTGGTTCGGTGTGAGTGACTGAGTATGCTCGTCGTCCAAGGGCAGTTCGGTTAACGGGCGTGAGTTGACGATCAGCTCTATTTCAGTGAACATGTTCCGGAGTATCTCGTCTGTGGGTGTGCGTGTGAGTTGGGTGTGCTTGAGAGCCTTCTTCACGGTCTGGACAAGTCGTTCCTAGGCTCCGCCGAAGTGTGGAGAAGCAGGTGGGTTGAACGACCACTTGGTATCGGTGGTGATGAAGTGCTTCATCAACTTGTCCTGATTAACTTGCTGCAGCGCTTCCTTCAGCTACCGGCTGGCTCCGATGAAGTTAGTGCCTCGACCGCTGACTATCTCCAGAGAGGCGCCTCTTCTGGCACTGAAGTTTCGAAGAGCTAGGATGCATGAGTCCGTCGTGAGGCTGTGGGCGACCTCAATATGTACGGCTCGTACTGTGAGGCAGGTTATCAAGACTCCCCAACGTTTCTCGGCCCTCCGGCCAACGACCACGTTCATCGGGCCAAAGTAGTCGATTCCGATGTAGGAGAATGGGCGGCAGAAAGCTTTCAGTCGTGCAGGTGGGAGAGCAGACATTTCCGGTACAGCTGGCTTCGCCTGGCGGTTCTTGCAGAGCTGACATCGGTTTCGTACACGATTGTACGTAGAGCGGAGTTGAGGCACGTAAAATCTGCGTCGGATGTCGTTAAGAGCAGTCTGGTGGTTTATGTGGCAGTACCGCTGATGAACACTGGCTATTATCATGTCCGTTACCGCGTGACGCTTGGGCAGCAGTATTGGGTGCTTTGTATTCTCGTCCACAACTTCGCAGGCGTCTATACGGCCCCTCATACGTAGTACTCCATAACCGTCCAGGTACGGACTAAGCTTGTACAGCGAGCTATTCTTCGGCAGCGGCTTACACCTCGGCTTCTTCAGTAGACCGATTTCAGAAGCGAATTCAGCATCCTGCACCATCTTGAAGATCAACGATTCGGATTCCTTCAACTCCTCCTGCGTTAGCGGACCGGTGACGATTGGTTTTTTCGCTTGCCTCCTTCGCAGATTCGCCGGATACCTTCGCACGTATGCCACGCGACGCAGCAGATCCTTCCACGATGAAAAGTCCTCCCACCGAAAGACTGCAGACTGCGCAAAGTGATGGAGTACTCGCGGCCGCATCTCTTCGGCGGTTTCTTCGAACTCCGACGGTTGCGCTGGCCACTGTTCGCTCGACTTCCACAAGAATTCTGGTGCTTGGAACCAACGGGTTGAAGGTGACAGATCCGGTGATTTTTGCCACTTGGTAGCGTCATCGGCGACGTTCAGTTTGGTCGATATCCAGTTCCACTCTTTCGTCTCCGTCAGTTCCATCAGTTCACCGACACGCACTCCTACGAACTGACTGTATTTTCGGTGGTCTGAATTAAGCCAGCAGAGAACGTCTCGTCTCCGACCAGAAGAACCTTTGCGCAGGCTTCAGCTTGTGGGTCTTCATGATGTCGTTCGCCAAACGAGCTCCGGTTATCGCTGCCTGAAGTTCTAGCTTAGGGATCGACACGAACCGCAATGGAGCTACTCGTGCCTTCGCGCCGACAAGTGCGCATTCCACTACGCCATTCTCTTCAAATCGCAGATACGCAACCGCCGCATATCCGTTTTCCGACGCATTCACGAACACATGAAGCTGGATCACATTCTGTTGTCCGATGCTGGTCTTCATCCGGTAACACCTTGGCACGCTAACAATTTCCACCTGTGGCAGAACTTGCAGCCACTTCATCCATTTCTTGAGCTGTTCGTCCTTGATCTGGTCGTCCCAATCGACGCGACTTCGCCAAAACTCCTGCAGTAGCATTTTCAGGAACATAAGAAAGTTCGCCAGCAGTCCCAGTGGATCATAGATCATCATCAGCGTACTCAAGATCTGTCGTTTAGTCGGCACGATGTGACCCTGTAGTAGATCCGCACTAATCCGTGGCGATACCTTGTAGGTGAACGTATCGGAGGCGGTACACCACCACATGCCGAGAACTTTCTCAGTTCCCATCTCGCTTGAATTGTTCAAGCTTTTCTCGCCGGGCTTCACTTCCAATTCTTGTAGCACGCGTTTCGAGTTAGACAGCCAGTTGCGTATTTCGAATCTCGCCTCAGCGTGAACGAAACGAACGTCTTTCGCCAGCTTCGCAGCATCTTCTTCCGTTTCCTCGCTTTACAGCATGTCGTCGACGTAGTGCTCGTTGATTATTGCTTCAGCAGCTCTCGGATACCGTTCCTGAAATCTTCGCGCGTTGTGATTTTTCACATATTGCGCGCAGCTTGGCGCACACGTAGCCCCGAACGTCATCACCTTCATCGCGTAGACCTCTGGACTTCGTTGCTCGCCGTCACGCCACAGGAATCGCTGGCACTGCTGGTCGTCCTTGTTCACCATCACTTGGTGGAACATTTCCCGAATGTCGCCGGTGACGGCAATCCGGAACTCTCGGAAACGTCGTAGCACCGATGGAAGAGATGTGAGTTGATCTGGACCGGTGAGCAGGAAAGAGTTCAGTGACGTTCCCGCCACTGTGGCTGCCGCGTCCCATACGATCCGTAGTTTTCCCGGCTTGTTAGGATTCACCACGGGGAAGATGGGAAGATACCATACGCGGGGGAAATGCTCTGATAGTTGACTCTCTGTTAGCTTCTCGATGTACCCGTTGCGCAAGTACTCCCGGATCTTATTCTTCAGCGCTTCAGCTTGTTGAGGTTCACGCTGCATCCGCTTCTCCAAGCATAGCAGCCGCCGCATGGCCATTGACTTGCTGTCCGGAAGTCGCACATCATCGTAACGCCACAGCAGACCCGTTTCATATCGCTTGTCCTTCAGGTGAGTTAGGGATACCATCAGCCGATTAGCTCGCTCGTCGTCTTTAGATAACAACGATTTGATGGGGCTCATTATTCCTTGGCTGTCCAGCGAAAAATATGCCTTCACGGCATTGTGAAGGTCGGTATCGTTCCGCTCACAGCACTGGCACAGATGGAAGCTATGGTGTCCCGTGAAGTCCGCCGCTGATTGTGTTGATGTTGAGCAAGGCCCGAACACTATCCAGCCTAGTCGAGTTCTAGTGGCGATCGGTTCGTTGTTTCCTCCTTCTCTGCTATCCAGCGCATGACCCAGACGAATATTGTCCATTCCAATGAGCATACGTGGCCGAACGTTGCGGTAAGAATCAGCTGGTACATCTTGCAGGTGGTGATACCGTTGCGCTAATTCCTCCATCGCGAGAGTTTGTCGTGGGAGAGAGACTGTTCACAGTGTGCACCTTGGGAATCCAATGGGTATTCGACTCGTGCGCTCCGGAAATAGCCAGCGCCAGCCTTACAGAATTCGTTTCTTGACGCTGATGGTCCGCGGTCCATTCTAAGCACAAGGGGTACGATTCACCTTCGAGATCCAATTCTTTCAGCAAACTGTTCTCCATCATCGTTGCTGATGAGCCGTTGTCCAAAAAGGCGAAGGTGCGTACGGCCTTCCCTCTTCCGTGAAGGAGCACCGGGACGTATTGAAAAAGAAGTTTGCTGCTTTTGCTCACATGAGTGTTGCACGTCTCAGTATGCGATACCACAGTGGTGTGAGGAGCCGACGGTTGAGCATTCTCCTGTTGCTGGTATCTGGTGTCATCGTGTAAAAGCTCGTGATGCATGTACGTGCAACCATTCCTTCCGCAGGCTTGCTTCACTGAACAGGCTCCAAAATGTTTTGTCAGACACTTTCGGCACAGCTTGTTCTGCTTCAGCGCGGTCCAGCGTGCACTAACAGTCATTCCACGGAATGCCTTGCACGATCCCACGCCACTGCAGCCTCCTTGGCAAATGGTGTATTGCTTACTGATTGGCTTCGGCGAAATATTCGGCGTACTCGTTGAGGTTGATGTCTGGTTTGAGCTGGATTCGTGATGAAAGTATACTTCCTCCTTTCGACCCCGCTTTTCCGGCTTGCCTATGTTCGCACTGATATACGATGGAACCGTTACTACGCATGCTGCCTCCACGAGCGTACCCAGCCAGGTACTGAAATCCGCCAGCGTAACCGCTTGCGATGTTTGCCGATGCTTCGCCCAGTCGAGTTTGATAGTTGGCGGCAATCTTTCCACCAGCTCCTGAAGAAGCGCTACATTGCACAGATGCTCATTCAGGCCGCAGGCAACGATCGTCGCACACATGTTCTGGACTGCTACTCCGAAATCGATTAGAGTTCCAAGTTTCTCCGTCTTCGGTGCAGGCATTTCCCGAATCTTGCATATCAGCGAGTGGACGATCACTTCCGGGCGACCAAACAGGGTACGTAGCGTGCTGATCACTCCTCCAAGTCCGGCTGGATACAGCAGCCTACTCCTTACCACCTCGAGAGCCTTCCCTTTCAGACTCCGCTGGAGCCGAAGTAGATTCTCCTCGTCGCTGAAACCGCACATTCTGGTGGTGCTTTCATAGGTGGCAATAAACAGCGGCCACTCTTCTGGATTGCCGGTGAATATGGGAAGCTCCTTCGCCACTGCTTGCCGTGCAGCAAGTTGACTCCTGCTAAGTTCGTGTGAACCATTCAGCGACGAAGAACCAGAATGATGATTCGGGTCAAATGGGTTCGCGTTGGCGTTCAAGCCGCTGGAATTGGCTTCCGCTGGGTTACTGTTGCCAATCTCCATCGCCCTTAACCGTCCTTCAAGGCGCTTCGTCTCCAGTTCCTGTTTCGTCGCCATCTCTTGAAGCTGCATTTCGATCCGTTCGATCACCTTGCTCACGTCTGTCGCTGAACGACTTTCGCTCCCTAACGTGGTAGAATTTGCACTAGGAGGAGCCACAGTTAATGGAGCAGTCAGCTCGGTTCGGATTTCTGCCTCTCTCTTTTCCAGCCGGCGCTGAAACTGGTGCTGCAAACTGCGTTCTTCAACTCCTGGTCTTTCTGCGCAAGCAGTTTCTCGTACGATTGCTGCTGCACTTCGAAGCTACGCTGCATATGCTCGATCCGCTTCTGGAACTCTGCGAGTTGATTGCTCTGCTGCTCCTGGTTGTCGATCGATGTCTTGGCCGCTCCACTCTGTACAGGAACCGTCAGATGGGACGGAGTGCCCTGAATTGCCCGCCTTGCTTCACACGATGAGCAGCTCCAGTCAACTTCTTCGATCCCTTCATCGACGCCCACGCACTTATAGTGGAACCATCCGCCACAGTCATCACAGCACACCATCCGGCTATCGTCCGGATCTTTGCATACACCACAACTCACATTCACCCTTGGCACATCTCCTCGACGATTAGACATAATGACAGCCCCCCGATCGCGATTAAACGGATTTTTTAGAATGTTGCAACTGCAACGAAAACAGAGACTGTTTTCCGGTTTCTTGAACGACGTTTATTGTGACGAACGCTAAAAAATCCGTTTAGTGTCTCGTTTCAGTGTGTTCTTCGTTTAATCTCATTGATCGGTGGCGGTGGAAATGCTGTTTTTAACGTGTTTGTCTTATGTTTAACTGTTTTGCATGCCCCTTTTATGATTTCCGATAACAGCTTCGCATAGAAGCGTACTAATATTTAGTTAACCACTTTAATTCACGTTTTTGTTTGACTATGATTTACTAATTTACTAACACTACTAACGATTTAAATAGCAACTAATTTAATTTTAGTTAGAAATTGGAACAATCAATCAGATTTTATGTTTATATTCGCCAACCACTTTTGCTATCTCACGATTTCTTCCCCTCAATCGTTGACGTTTCCCCACCTTCCTTACCTACTGTCATTCTGACAGTGATGTTGACGCGCAGCGGCGCGTTATTGTAGGAGCGCAGCAGCGCTTCGGCGTAAATAAATGTAGTGTGATGTAAGGTGCGGTTCTAATGGTGATTGGATGTGGTGCGGCGCAACGAATGTTGCGACATCATCTGTTTCATTACTTCTGTATGCACTTAAGGTCACTCCTGACAGAATCCAAGTTTCAAAGTGCTCGCGTTTACGGGGGCACACCACTCGATACGGAGGCGGCGGACAACTGTCATTTTTGTTGATGCAGCTTTGCTGCGTCGCAGCATGCGTGAAAAAATAAAAATGACAGTTGTGCGTTGCTTCCGTATCGAGTGGTGTGCCCCCGAAAACTCGAGCACTTTGAAACATGGATTCTGTCAGGAGTGACCTTAAATTGAGTTTTTGAATAATAGCTGAATTAACGTTCTGGTTCTTCACTGCAATGCTTAAATACTCCTCAAGGCGCAGTTGGCCTCTATTTATAATTAAGGTTCATTTGGTGAAATCAACATTCCTCGTCGTCCGTTGTTA
The DNA here is from genome assembly GCF_024139115.2 of Armigeres subalbatus. Lineage (NCBI taxonomy): Eukaryota > Metazoa > Arthropoda > Insecta > Diptera > Culicidae > Armigeres > Armigeres subalbatus. The sequence continues at coordinate 68,406,308 of NC_085141.1, forward strand.
TCTGTTTTCTAGATAAATGTAAAATTAATATTTGGGCATGTACCCCTTCAGCGTAAACATCTTGAGAAGATTTTTGAACACCATTAACATTTAAATATAATTTCCTCCCATTAGTGCAATTCCAGATGCTTTGTTATCTTTTTGCATTTCATTTCTCCGAGTAGACCTGTGCAAAATGAATTGATATGAAATATTGCAACGAAGCTTGCAACAAATATAAAGCAAATAAAATATTTATTATTATTCCTTTATTCTTCACCACGGAAGTCTGAAAATTGGTTGTTATGTTGAACAAAACTTGGATATACCATCCCATCTTATTGGCTCGATGATCAGGACTCGAAAATTATAATACCATGCTATTTCGAAATTTAAAATGGCAGATAGAACATCTAGAAAATTAAACAAACAGCCCTCTTGTTTTTTTTAAATTAAGCCATATACTATTTGTAATCTATGGGTGTCTATGAAACGCGCTTGATGAGCAAAACCAGAATACTAATATCTTACGATTGTGAACGCCAGTAATGAAACCCAACATTATGTACTGAAATTCTCTGTATTTTGATATATTTGTCTCTATCCCTTTTGTCGCTTCCATAAATGGTCGGGGTTCAACGCTTTGATTGACTTGTGATATTTCGTTCGTAGTGATATGGAAACATTCAAGTTGTATGTCGATATATGTAGGGACACGGCAGGTATTCCCGTCCATCGTCGTAGGGGCTAAAACCAACGAAAGTAACGTCTATTTGCTAGAACCCCACTATAGGAGAACATTTCTACTAAGCTTACGATATGGTACGGATGAGACTGGCAAAAAAGTGTCTCTTTTATTGGTTCTCGAGACTATGACGAAAAGACGAAAATGCCGGCCTTAACCCTACCTTACCAATATCGGACGAGGTTGATCGTTGATGAGTAGAATTAAAAAGAAAATCGTCTTTGAACAACAATATTCCGAGAAAACCAGCATGATGTATAAAGTGTATGTTGTCGGGGCATCTCAGAATCCAAGCTGAGGCGGAAACGTGTGTCTAGTAGTTGACTGCATGGGGAATTATAGTTCTAAAATGTAATGCGAGCCTATCAGTTTGAGTTTATATTGACGACGATGAAATTTTCAGATTTCGTCCTAGTCTTTCACCGACCATCAACGTCGCTCATCAAACATTGAAACCCCTCATGCTAGCGGAGGTCCCGGTGTGAATTTATTCACCAGTATGCAGTTGCATAAAGGAAGCACCTCCAACAGACATCTAACATATGGCCAAATTACATCCATTCTCGCTGCTGCAATCAGGCTTCACCGGCTGGTATGTATTCCATTATAGGTAGATACATATCGTAAACAAGAATCAAGTTCCGGATGGTCAAGCTGCCTCCTCACATAAGGCGGCCATAGGGGAGAGTGGTATCTATTTGGATAATTTCACGCATATGCCAAATTCGTGTTTTCATCAAATTTTCATGGTATAAAATGTTGGCTTTGAAAAGAACCGGTTTATTTTCAATAATGGGTTTTTCCAATCACTAACAGCAACAAAACCAAAATCTGAATCTTGAAAGACACTTATGCCAACATCCGCCACTCGATGATTAATTAATTAATTGTCACTGATACGCGATGGACGTTATTTTGCAGCGTCTCTAAGCAATGAGTGCTTGTGTTGCTACCGACGGAGCATTTCTGCCTTCGCCAAGCGATTATGATTTGCACTTTGAAAAATATTTGTCTCGGCTCAACCTTCACTTGCGCAAAACGATGGTTCTGGTAAGAACCGATTTGTTTTCAAAAATTCGCCTCACCAATCACAAGCAGCAACAAAACCAAAATCAGGGTCTAGAGAAAATTCCACTTCAAAGCTACTGACGCCAACGTCAACCACTGGATCCGAATAAATGTTCGCAGCGTTTTACTCCGATGAGCGCTTGCGCTGCGACTATCGCTAAGCGATTATGATTTGGACTTCGAAAAAAATTCTATGACCCTGGTTTTGCACGGGTGCATTGTCACCGAACGAATAATAGGCGGAGTCTACGAGCCGACATCAACGGTAAAAGCGGAAGCCACATTCCGTGCGTGAGTGGAGTGAACAAATTTTAGTGGTGTGGAGAAAAGCTAACCGTCGGCCGGTGTGCGATGGCAGCGGCAGGTCACGACGCTCCCCCGGATCCAAAAGGAAATCACGGAGCATTAGTGGTGTTGTCAATGGTACCGATGAAAGGTGGAAAGTTTGCAGATAATCCGTTCATCGTGGGACGATCGCTTGAGCAAGCCGTGGGTGGGCAGCTGGACGATTCGTACACCGACGACAAAGGAATAAGGTACGTGTTGAAAGTGCGTTGTGAAGAAAAAGCTCATTAGTGGCACTGACAAAGCTGATGGACGGAACGAAAGTGGAAGTGCAACTGCACCCAACGATGAATTTCGTGAAATGTGTTGTGAGCTGCCCGGAAGCGATCAATATGGACAAGGAACTACTGGAATCGGAGCACAAAAGCCAGTGTTTAACTGAAACTTATCGCATCACACGACTGGAAGGTCGGTCACGGATTAACACGACAACATTGATCCTGACCATTAATTTCATTTCATTTATTTAGTCTACATCTAAACAGATAACACTGAATCAACAATTTGACGCCACAATACACGGTTCGAGGCCGCATCTCTCCATCCTCGAATACGGCCCACGCTCGCCAAGTCGTTTTGCACCTGCTCTGCCCATCTCACTCGCCGTCTCGTACCTGCCGGATCGGAAGCGAACAACATCTTTGCAGGGTTGCTGTTCGGTATTCTTGCAACATGTCCTGCCCAACGTATCCTTCCCGCTTTAGCTACCTTCTGGATACTGGGTTCGCAGTGGAGCTGGGTGAGCTCGAGGTTCATTCTTCGCCGCCACACACCGTCTTCTTGCACACCGCCAAAGATGGTCCTAAGCACCCGCCTCTCGAATACTCCGAGTGCTTGCAAGTCCTCCTTGAGCATTGTCCATGTTTCATGTCCGTAGAGGACAACCGATCTTATTAGCGTCTTGTACATGACACATTTGGTGCGGTGGCGAATCTTTTTTGACCGCAGTTTCTTCTGGAGACTGTAGTAGGCCCGACTTCCACAGATGATGCGCCTTCGTATTTCACGAATAACATTGTTATCAGTCGTTAGCAAGGATCCGAGGTAGACGAATTCCTTGGCCACCTCGAAGGTATCCCCGTCTATCGTAACAATGCTTCCAGGCGGGCCCTGTCGCGCTCGGTTCCGCCACAAGCATGTGCTTTGTCTTTGACGCATTTACCACCAGTCCAACTTTTGTTGCTCCACGTTTCAGGCGGGTGTACAGTTCTGCCACCTTTGCAAATGTTCGGCCGACAATGTCCATGTCATCCGCGAAGCAAATAAATTGACTGGATCTGTTGAAAATAGTACACCGGCTGTTTCACCCGGCTCTCCGCATGACACCTTCTAGCGCAATGTTTAACAACAGGCACGAAAGTCCATCACCTTGTCTTAGTCCCCGGCGCGATTCGGACGAACTGGAGTGTTCGCCCGAAATCTTCACACAGTTTTGCACACCATCCACCGTTGTTTTGATCAGTCTGGTAAGCTTCTCAGGGAAGCTGTTCTCGTCCATAATTTTCCATAGCTCTACGCGGTCTATACGCGTAGTCGCCTTGAAATCAACGAACAGATGATGCGTTGGGACCTGGTATTCACGGCAATTTTGAAGGATTTGCCGTACAGTAAAGATCTGGTCCGTTGAAAGGCGACCGTCAACGAAGCCGGCTTGATAACTACGTTTTGCACTGAACATGAATTTTTCACCCCACCTTTTTCTTTTCCATAAATTTGGCTGATTGGAACACCTAGTAGTGTATTCATCTTGGCTTCGGCTTACTCTCCTTCGTCAGTGCGAGATTCCGTCCCCGCTCTATTGTTCCGTCAACATGAACGTTCCATTTTTTTTCTCTAGAACTGAATATCGTCGACGGGCTAAGGCTCTGGCTCCTTTGGTTCCATTAGTTCTATCGCGACTTTGGTTTCGCTCCGCCAGATACGACTTTTATGTACTGAAGTGCAAGCGATTTGAACGTTTGATGGTTCTCCCAACAGCTGATGCAACCCGTGGTTCATTCACGTCCGCTACGTACCGCCCGCCATTTGCGCCCCACCATAGATGGTACGCAGCACTTTGTAACTGCCAGTGACGTCCACACGTCTAGGCAGTGGACGTTCACACGTCCCCAAACTAGCTCACCTTACCTTAGAGCCGGCATACCACCTGCTCAAAGGACACACGGCACAAGACGTAGCCGACGTGGACGGAACAAGGAAGGATCAATTTAATTACATGCACCAATAGCCTTTCAATCTCATAAAAAATAATTTAATTTACATTTTAACTATTATTTATTTTTTCATCTTAGGCCGATACAAATATTAAATTTATTTTATGTCCGACAGCTCTCGGAAGGTACGAGGGGGGGTGGGGTGAATAAAACAAATAACAAGGAAACAAAAAAAAGTTCAAATGCAATGATGTCTAAAACTCATAGTTTTGACGGCCTTACAGCCTCTGGAGATATTGTGTGCCGAATAATATAAAAGTCATCAGACACCGATAACAATAGATGCTGAAAACGTGAATGGAAATGACCACATATTGCAAGGTAGGACGAAATCTGTAAGCAAGAGTCCCTTCAATATTCGGGACCTGATAGGATATATAATATTTTCGTATTTTCAATTAAAATAGTCTTGGTAACAAATTTATGGTCTATAGATGGTATATTTCGTAACAAGATTAAAACAGTTATGTACAATGTTCAAATTTAAAAAAATAAAATCGTTCAAACAATTTTTTTTCGCCCCCTCAATATTTTTGGAAAGTTGAAAAGGGGGGGGGGTGACAAAAAATAAATTCTATATTTGTATCGGCCTTATTATGTTAGGGTTGGTATTTTAGTTAGTGTGGCCGATAGATTTCCAAAAAAATATGGGGAGACCAGGCTCCTAACATACCTTAAGTGATACGGGGTAGCTGGCAAATGTGGGTTCGCCCTTGAACTCTGAGTGCAATTCACCTACGGTAGCCTACTGCGGTCCGATTTGAGGAGCGGAGCTTTCTCCCGGCTTCTGGTCGGCAACTATCCTCATTGTCGCCGAGAGTTTTGGAATTTGGCAACAACTTCGGGTTGGGATCGGGAGTCCGGTTGGCAGGGATCTGGTCCGCCACTTCCTGACGATGCTTTTCCGACGATGAGTAGCGTTGGCTGGTAGTTCGTTCTTTGCTATGCTGGCGACGCCCTCCTTAGCCGTGCCGTTAGACGCGCGGCTACAAAGCAACCCCATGCTGAGGGTGACTGGGTTCGATTCCCGGTGCCGGTCTAGGCAATTTTCGGATTGGAAATTGTCTCGACTTCACTGTAGACCTGTGCGCCGCCGCGCCACGCCGCCGCCGCCGCCGACACTTATTGACGTACGCCGACGCCGGTTAAGGTGTCGGCGGCGCGCCATACGCTGGTTGGCTCCACGCCGCCGAATTTTGTACTTCACGCCGATGTTTGGCCAACACAAAAATCACATTATGCAGTGCGTTCGCATCTGCCAAACCAAAGCAACCTATCAAGCATTAATTAAATCTCGGGTACTTATTCAAAAGGACGTATGTGATTTTGTAAACAATGATTCAAACGTCGGTTTGTCCAATCTGATGGTACTCCCACGCAAACCAACACCACCAACAGGTAGCCGAAGGCTTCCCCTTCCTGTCTGTGGTGATGGTTTGCGTGGGAGTGCTATCAGATTGGACAAATCGACGTTTGAATCTTTGTTTACAAAATCACATACGTCCTTTTGAATAAGTACAGAAATAGCTATTTTACCTTTAGCAGATTTGTTTACTTTTATCCCTGTCACTTTTACCCGCTTTGGCGTTTTAAATGTTAGGTCATCCAAAAACTTTTTGGCTACAGATCTATAAATCAAATCTAATCTCATATGTAACTTCATGTGGAATAACCTCACATTGGTCGCATTGGGTGGTTCATCATCTTTTGAATGTTTGAATGTTACATATCCTAATTATTAGTCCAGTGCTTACAGACGCGGCTACAAATCAACACCATAATAAATGTTGGATTTGGATTCCCAGTCTCGTAGGATTTTTTTAGCTTCCCTGGGCATGGAGTATCATTGTATTAGCCTCATGATATGCGAGTGCAAAACTGATCTTTTGACTTCTGGAGCTGGAGCACGATGGGGCACGTGACCCGATTGAACATTTCCTTCACTCTTCCTTGTAATTGCTAGAATTGTTCTGAAAAAAAAAACAATGCTTCGATCTATTTCAATAAACAATTTCCAAATAAATTTCTTGTTTTTTTTTTAAATAATTTTCAGGAAGTCCTGGAGAAAGTTCTGAAGGAATATCTGAAGAAAATTCTTAGAGCCTAGAGGAATTTCTGGATTTATCTCCGTTGTAATTTCTGGAGGATTTTCTGAAGGAATCTCTGGAGAAAATTCTGAAGGAATTCTTGGAGGAAGGTCCAAAGAAATTCTTTAAGAAATTTAAGAATATCGGTAACTCCTTTAGGACAGCCTTTGGAAATTGCTCTACGGAGATATCTGAAAATTCGTCCTCGAGTTTTGGAAGGTAATGGCGTTGGAAATTCCGAAGGAATTACTAGATTAATTTTCGAGGGAATGGAATGTCTTATGGAATACCTGGAAGCATTCCAGTGGAATTGTTAAAATAATTTCCAAAGGAATTTTGTAGAAATTTTTAAAAGTATGTATGTTGTTATCCATCACCCTGGCTTGAGTCTTGCTCTGCATGCGGCTCCACCCAATAGTACAATCCAATTTAATTACCATTCTGCTTTCAATGCACTTCTGTGTAAGGGCAAAAAACGAAGGTGGCGGACCCGTAAGCAGAGACACTTACGCGAAGCCCACGGGATAGAAAGAATATCCTTTTAGCATTGTAATCAAACAGACTAATAAATAGATTCGCAATCCTTTTTGAGCTTTCCGAATGATGGCTTCTTTGAGGGACACGTCGAATCCATTACAACTGTGAGGAAGTGTACCCATCTACATGAGTAGAAATTATTAAAAGTATTCCAAAAAATAATTTCTGAGAATGAATCTTATAAGAATTTTTGAAGGAATTTCCAGAATTCCTTAAGAAATTTCATAAGGTCCTAAGAAGTTCCGAAGCAATTCCTGAGGGGAATTTCAAAGAAAAGCCTGGTTTAATTTGTGGAGATTTTTTTTAAAGGACTTCCTGAAGAAATTCTCGGTCGGATTCCTGACGGAGTTTTTGAAGGTATTTTAGAATGAGTTTCTTGATGACTTACCGAATTAATTCCTGAATATTTTTCCTAGGGAATTATTTAAGGTATTTATGAAAATAAATCTGTAGACATTTTCGAAGGAACTTGTGCAGTAAATTCGCAAAGAATTCTTGAGAATATCCGAATATCTCGATATTTTGGGAGTTTTTTTTGCTAATGTAGTCTTGATTCTAGAGCCAAAACTGCATTTGTTTTACTACTTTCCGGACTTTCGAAGAAATTCCGTTAGTAATATAGGAATTTCTGTGTAAACAAATAACAATAACTATTTGTTCGGAAAATCCATTAAATATTTCTTCGTAAATTACTTTCAGAATTCTTTCGGACATTCCTTCAGAAATATATTTAATTTTGTTTTATTCTTTATTGTAGAGTTGATGTGATACTTTTGACTGTTGTGATCAATTTTGTTTGACTATTATCGGCACTTTCAGTCATATAAAGCATCTTAAACGTTGTTGCGTCTGTTTTCCGACGTTTCGGTGTATATTTCACCTTCGTCAGGGACTTAGAGGCTACTTTTTGTTGTATATGTGTGTGTGTCCTGTATGACATAACGTTGTCAATTAAACAGATAGATACGAAATCACTAGTGCGCGTGCGATAAATTCAGAGAAGCTTTTATCGAAAGTGTAGGTGGGATATAACTTAACCAACATCAATAAACATTTCAGAAGCCACAGTGAAGTGCAAAAAAAAAGAGACTTGTGAACTCTAGTGGAACGCCATTGTTAATTGACGACGATATGTCATTCAAATAGAGGTAGTAAACTATATAGGACGGTTTTCGCCGAGGTTTCCTTTCATGTTCCCAAACATTGATGGTATCTGTCAAAACGTACTGATTTTTTCTTTGTTGACATTTAGCACCCCATCCCCGCCAGCAAAAGATGTTTCGCCAGTGACGACAGCGACAGTCTTCCTGTTTATTAGCTCTATTGTCATACAGGACACAAACATACATAACAAAACCTCTAAATCGCTGAAGAAAGTGAAATATACACCAAAATGTCGGAAAATAGACGCAACAACGTTTTAGCTGCTTTATAAGACAGAAAGAGTCAAACAAAATTTATTATGAAGGTTTTCAGCCCTTGACTGGTTCTTTGAAATTTATTTAAAAATTCTATTAGAAAATCTTTTCAGGTTCTCTTTCGATTATTTCTTCAAGAATTGAGTCGAAAATTCCCCCAGGAGGTATTTTTTTTCAGAAATTCCTCCAGGAGGTCCTTAGAAAATTCCTTCAATAAACCATACAAAATTCATACAGGAATAATTCCGGAAAGAATTCTAATTTGGAGAAAAAGAAAGAAGGAGAAATTTTCGAAGAAATTCCCAAAGTTATTTGAGTGTTGAAGTTATTTTCATTTAAAAAAAACACTTCAAAACGGTTAAAAAAAATTAAAGGAAGTAACAAACGAAATTTCCAAAGATTTCCCAAAAGAATTTTTCAAGACATTCCCGAAAGAATTCTTTAAGAGTTTTAAAATAAATTTTCGAAGTTCTACTGGAATTTCTGAAAGAGTTGCTAAAGGAATTTCTTGAGGAATGTCCGAAGGAATTCCTATACGAAATTCAGAAAGAATTCATGAAGAAAGTTCTAAATAACTTCCAGAGGGAAATTTTGAAAGAATACCAAACATATCTTCTTAGAGTTTCCGAAGAAATTCTTTAAGGAATTACTGGAAGAATTTCAATTAGAAATTCCTAAAAGAAATTCTTGAAGGATTTAAAAAAAAATCAAATTCCGAAGGATTTCTCCTAAAGGGATTTCCGGATGTATTCCTAAAACAATGTCCGTAGGTATTCCGATGGAAATTCATGAAGGATTTCTGATGGGTATTTTCTAAAGAATTCTTAAAGGAACTCCCAAAGGAATTCTTAAAAAAAAAATCGAATGAATTTCCGAAGAAATTCTTAAAAGACTCCGTAAAGGAATTTCCGAAGCAATCTCTAAAGTAATTTCCAAGGAAATTCCTGAAGGAACTTTTGGAAAGAATTTCCGAAGCAATACCCAAATAAATTTTCAAGGGAGTTCTTGGAGAAAGTTCTGAAAGAATTCATAGGGTAATTCTAAATTAGTTTTCCGAAATTTCTGAGAAATATCTTGAGGAATTTCCAAACGAATTTCTGGATTTATATATGATGTACATTCCAGTGAACTTATGTACTGTGATGCGGCAATACCCTAGTGGAGGATGTTATGTAAACTTTTGCTGTGGAGATACAAGCTATAGCTATTAGCATGTTCACCCTATCAGTCTGTCTGTAGCTAGCAATTGTACAAAAACCCTAAACTTCAATAAAAGCATGATAGGCCTTGCTGCGTGATTTTTTTTCAGCCTAAAATTATTCACGCCGATTCACGCCGCCGCCGCCGCCGAACATTGCTTACGGCGTGACGCCGCCGACGCCGCCGCCGCCGGTGTAAAAATGGCCTTACGCCGCCGCCGTTCACAAATACTTCGGCGCACAGGTCTACTTCACTGGGCATAAAGGTATCATCGTGTTAGCCTCATGATATACGAATGCAAAAATGGTAACCTGGCTAAGAAACCTCGCAGTTAATAACTGTGGAAGTGGTTAATGAACACTAAGTTGCGAGGCGGCTCTGTCCCAGTGTGGGGATGTTATGCCAATAAGAAGAAGATGATGAAGAAGGCGAATGTAAATTTTACCCCTATTCTACCTTCGACTACTGCTTGCAAAGTCTCACAATAGTAATGGTTAGTATATGTTACTAGTTTATTCGTGGACGCTGTAGCGCCCGTGGCAAGCTTTTTTTCAATATAAACGGTTCATTAATTCATGCACTAAAAAAATCAATATTTTCAACGTCTGTTGTCTGTGATTTTTTTCATCAAATGCTGTGTCTGGTTGTCTAAGGTTGTCACTGGTTTTGTTTTCTGCATCTGATAGTTTAAAAAGATTTAAAGTGTCAAATATTTTATTTTTTGTGAAAATTTCCCCGCGTGCTGCGTCTGGTTGGCTAGTCACCGGACAGACAAACAGGGCTATTATATATAGTATATTTGCTGATACTCACGCAAATGGACTGATCCTTGGTACCGAAAACGGTAACAATTTTCCTTTCAAAAACTCAAAGTGTAGGTTAATCGTTCATGAGCATTGTTCAGATATCGTGTCCCTAGAGGACTACCGGTCTGATGAGCGTTTTGTACAAAGACAGTTTGATACGGTGGCAAGCTCTATTCGATCGGAGAGCTTAACGAAATCAGAAGGATGACGACTTCCAGCCACGTTGCGTCTCCGAATTTATCTGCTGGTATCGTTTTCGGCGGTCACCAGTGAGTACAATTACACGAAGTCTTCAACCACCTCGATTTCGTCACCTTACAAACTCGTGATGGGTGGCTCAAGTTGTCTTCTCCTGAGCCTCTTCCTATCATATACTACGTCTTCTTCATGTTGATGTCCGGCTTGATCAGCATGGCTACCCTCTTTAGTATCATGTAGGCTTCCTGCTAGCTGATAGCTTGGTCGACGAGACCACCGTGGAAGGATTTCAAATAAAAGCATAGAATCCGTACAACTATTTATTGACAAAATATCCAAATTAAATCAGACCGATTGACTAGACTACAATTGTTAATATTTAAATAGGAACATTGAGAAACGATTATTTTGATTCATATTCCGTCTATTGCAATAAATAAAGTCACTTTTGGTACAATTATGATCAACATGTGAACAAATGGCACCTAGAACTCCGCATTTGCTAAATGGGAATTTGATTTTGATTTGTGTTGTTGAAGTTTCAAAGCCTACTTTCCATTTCAGTGCCTAAAAAGCTTTCTGTCAAATATAACATGATGAAACAATATTTACAAACCAGGTAATTGGCCTATAAATATTGTTTTATCACCCCCTTTTATTTATTTATCTCTCGGCAGGTGGACGGAATTTGTTCTTCCACGGCACTATTTTTTTCAGGAAATCAAACACATTGCATCCGTCGTGAGCTCAGAAAATTGGGTGTACCACGTTCGTCAACTTCCCCGTAAGGACAGCAGCCGTCCAGCAGCGTAGCCAATGTAAACCGAAGAAGAGTCACAGAACACAGTCAGGAAGCACAGAGCATAGCAGGTAACTTGGTTGGCAACGGGCAATATGGCTTTCGTTCACGGTTAGCAGTCCCATAATTCGTACCAAGCTTACACTTTTCCTTTACAGGAAGCGAAAAAAAGGCGGGAAAACTCTAATTTAATTTCATTATGCACATTATGTCTATAAATTACTGGCAGTGTGTGTTTGCTTTATTCTGCAGCCTAGTTGCAGCGAGAGCTCCTCGATGCGGCCAAAGGTACACTTTCGAACTAGCTGTTTGTGTTTTACTACTGCTAGCTGGGATGGCGAATGGATAGCATTTTATGGAAATGTTGCAAGGAAAAGAGCAATGTGTCTGACTCGAGAAGCGTATATTTTCCGCTGTTTGCGATTGCTCTTTTTTCGTGCATGATACAAGCAGCCGAGAAAAAAGATAACTTATTTCAACTCACATTTATGAGGGATATTATGTTTATTATTTCCTGAGTACATTGTCTAGTTGTGAAGCTGCAGACTACTTCATATTTGCATATACAGCGCATTACACTCCAACGAGCTGTAATTCACTTAAAGTGTAAATTTACTCCAAAGAGATAGCAAATTCACATTTTTTTATTACTACCTGTTATTTTTTAAAATTTTCATTATTTTTTTCGTGAAGTCTAATTTGGTAAATCCGATGGTCATCTTTTATTGCTTTCGCGTTTTGATTATTCAAAGGTTTGTTGCTCTTTTTTTAATTGGTATGAAGCGACTAGCAACAGTGATCTACTTGGCGGTAATCACAAGTACCAAGAGGGAGAGAAAAAAGACATAGCGATTTCATTTCCGTCTTAACTAACTGTAAAGTACACACATTGTTAGTACAATTCTAATAGAGAGCGTTCCATCATAAACACTCGATACTGGACCTTTGAATAGACAGATAAATCTTCTGGAAGAGCGCCAGTAGGACCGATAACTAGGCATATTTCCAGCTGTGATTCGATTTCCTTTTTATGCTTAAAACCAGTAAACATTCCCTCAATATTTCCAAAGTTACCCAAAGAACTGGGAATTGACGATGTTGCCAGTTTAAATTTAAGTAAAGGATGAAGTTAATATTTTAGAAGGATGGCCCGAAGCGACCACCTTAAAAATCAAACGATTTTTTAAAATCTTTATAATGTAGGAATGAAATCAATAATCAATTTTGGTACAAATCAATACGTACAACCTTCAATCGATTCAAACTGATCTGTTAGCGTTGATGATGCATTGAATGAATCCGTATATCTACTACCATCACCCAATTTGCCACCTTGTCTACTTTCTGTTGAACTTTTCCAGCTGACACCTTTTGCCATGCCTGAAACGATTCGCTGGGTTGCTCACTATGCAGCAAGATTTAAAAGTCACCCCGTAATGAAATCATGCCAAAAAAGTTGGTTCATACTTGAAAATTAAGTTAAATCCTATAAATAATAATCAGGCTGCACTTCAGTGCGCTCGGAAACTCGCACCAATGATGTACATTGTTGGTTTCGTGCAATACTGACCTAAGTAGTATATTTTCAGATTTTAAATTTGGGTGACTAAATAAGCTGAACAGCATACAAATAGAAATTAGTTTTAAAATTTTAAACATAAAAAGAACGATATCAATGTTTTGGTAGGAAGTCTTTTTGCTTGATGTGCTTGCAAATGTATTAAAAAAGAAAAACATTTATATTATACATATTTCATATAATTACTCATATTATTAATAATATGACCTTTTTGTACAATAATTATTTAATCGACATTTGTGGGTTTTAAACTGAGATTTCGAGTTGTGCCACTATTGCTCAAAACCGACGTTATGTGTAATGTGATTTTCATCACACCATGCAGCGTGTGCTTTTGGCAACAAACTTCTGAATCCATCGGAAGTTGAAACAGACGCATAGTTAAGGTCACGTTAAAGTAAGACGATTATTTTGCCGCGACAGAAAATAGTTTACATTTGCGTCGCTGTGTGCGAAACCGGCGGAGCAAGAAATGTGTTTTCGAATTGAACACAATGCAATCTATTCACATAACCTGAAGTATGTGAGAAAAAAATGGCGAGGAATTTAAAGCCTAATCCAAGAATGCATTGATATTAACTTTAAATCTGATTGTTTAGCTGTTGGAATAAATTACACGCCAGTACCCTTAAGTCCACTTTCTCTCACTCTTAGTTTAGGTGCTTTGGGTAGTTTCCAAAACTCTACGGATTGAAAACTGTCTGCAATTTAGCACGTAGGAAAACGAAGAACATGAAAGAAAAATACTAAACGACGAAAAGTTTTGCCTTCACATTATAAATATAACATACGGGCTTTATAAGTTTCTTGAAAGAAAACCGGGTGGAACGCTAGTTTGCAAAGATCGGATGCAGTTGTTGGTGCGCTTCGACTTTCTGTTCTCGCCACACCCTCCCGGACGACAGTTGCTTGGCAGTATTGTAACTGTAACTGTGAGCCTTCCGGACGGAAACGGATTTCCGGTAGATGGCAAAACGATGCTACACGACTGGATGGATGATAAAGCTGAGTTTCATCTGGATCTAGATTCTAGAAAGCACGGTGTTCGCGTTTTGCTTAGATAGGGACGCATGTACGTTGGAGGGTATTTCAAAAGTCCGAAAAAGTGACACAGATGGTGGATGGCAGATATGATAATGAAATTATTTGACAGTTCGTGTAAGTTTATGTGTGTCGCTGTATCTGTGTGTGCGTATGTGTAGTGTATGAGTGTGGTTTTAGAGAAATGTGTGTATTTAAAGGCCACTGGAGGATCCGGAACATCCGTGAAATTGACCCATTCGTAAATTTCAACGAAGAACACTGGATTTTTTTGCTGTAGAACTCTAAGTGAGGAATTGATATTGTGGGTGGTTCCCTGTAAGATTCGGAACATCCGTAAAAATTGCCGATTTTAAAATCTTTTTGCCTAACCCTGAGTAGACCGGCTGATAGAAAATTTATCGGCGGCAGCGTGATAGATTATTTTCAGAACATGGCAGCGGCATGGCGAAGTCACGCCGTTTGTAATCGGCGGCGGTGTGGCGGCGTAGATCGGCTTGAGCTTATTTCAAGCAATACAAATTTTCGAAATTTTTCCACAAATTTCTCCATAAATTTTACCAGGAAGTGCTCTGAAAGCTGCTCCAGGAATCACTCCGAAACTTTCTCCGCGAAATACTTCAAGAATTCTTGTGGAAGTTCATTCCAAAATAGCACTGAAACTTCCTCTAGAGATTTCTCCGGAAGTTCCTGGAGGAACTCTTTCAGGAATTCCTCCGAAAATTCCTCCAGGAATGCCTCCAGAAGTTTCTCCAGGAGTTCCTCTGGAAGTTTTTCCAGAAATTCCTCCGGAAGTTCCTCCAGGAGCTCCCCGGAAGTTCTTTTAGAAGTTCCTCCAGAAGTTCCTCCCGAAATTCCCCTGGAAATTTCTCCAGGAATTCTTCCGGAAGTTCCTCCCAGAATTCCTCCGGGAGTTCCTCCGTGAATCCTTCCGGAAGATCCTCTCGGAATTTTTCCGGAAGATCCTTCCGGAATTCCTCCGGAAGATCCTCCCGGAAGTTTCTCCAGGAATTCCTTCGGAAGTTCCTCCAGGAATTCCTTCGGAAGTTCCTCCAGGAATTCCTTCGGAAGTTCCTCCAAGAATTCCTTCGGAAGTTCCTCCAGGAATTCCTTCGGAAGTTCCTCCAGGAATTCCTTCGGAAGTTCCTCCAGGAATTCCTTCGGAAGTTCCTCCAGGAATTCCTTGGGAAGTTCCTCGAGGAATTCCTCCGGACGCTCCTCGAGGAATTCCTTCGAAGTTCCTCCAGGAATTCCTTCGGAAGTTCCTCCAGGAATTCCTTCGGAAGTTCCTCCAGGAATTCCTTCGGAAGTTCCTCCAGGAATTCCTTCGGAAGTTCCTCCAGGAATTCCTTCGGAAGTTCCTCCAGGAATTCCTTCGGAAGTTCCTCCAGGAATTCCTTCGGAAGTTCCTCCAGGAATTCCTTCGGAAGTTCCTCCAGGAATTCCTTCGGAAGTTCCTCCAGGAATTCCTTCGGAAGTTCCTCCAGGAATTCCTTCGGAAGTTCCTCCAGGAATTACTTCGGAAGTTCCTCCAGGAATTACTTCGGAAGTTCCTCCAGGAATTACTTCGGAAGTTCCTCCAGGAATTCCTTCGGAAGTTCCTCCAGGAATTCCTTCGGAAGTTCCTCCAGGAATTCCTTCGGAAGTTCCTCCAGGAATTCCTTCGGAAGTTCCTCCAGGAATTCCTTCGGAAGTTCCTCCAGGAATTCCATGTTCCTCCAGGAATTCCTTCGGAAGTTCCTCCAGGAATTCCTTCGGAAGTTCCTCCAGGAATTCCTTCGGAAGTTCCTCCAGGAATTCCTTCGGAAGTTCCTCCAGGAATTCCTTCGGAAGTTCCTCCAGGAATTCCTTCGGAAGTTCCTCCAGGAATTCCTTCGGAAGTTCCTCCAGGAATTCCTTCGGAAGTTCCTCCAGGAATTTCTTCGGAAGTTCCTCCAGGAATTTCTTCGGAAGTTCCTCCAGGAATTCCTTCGGAAGTTCCTCCAGGAAATCTTTTGGAAGTGCCTTCATGAATTCCTTCGGAAGTTCCTCCAGGAACTTCTTCGGAACCCAAGTAACATTTCAAGTTTTATTCCGCTCTAGAAATGGTTTTCAAGATCGAATTACAAGAACTGACAATAAAACCCATTACTACATTATTACCTTCTGATGACCACTATAAGAGTAAGATATGTCCAAGTGGCCCTCTCTAGATTACCACTTTAAACCTCTTATAAGAGTATATAAAAATCCGTTTCAAGCCGCCCGCAAAAAAGGGAATTTGGCTGCGGCAGCTGTCAAAAATTTGCTTTGAAAAAAGAGAAACAAAATCTTGCAAACAAATAATAAAGTGTTGATGAAAATCATGATGAGGATGATTACAAAATAATACTTTTTCAAAGTTTTTTTTCCAATGTACTTTCATGGAAATGAGGTGCGCGCTCGATTTCATGGTGAAAGCTAGTGCAAAAATGAGATTAAGCACTACGCGCCCGCAGAATAATATAGTTTTGGGCAATGAATTTCTAATTATTATAACATCAATAACGTAAATCTTCACTAAATTAATTAATATTACACCCAAATATGTTTGTTTTTTATATCCTTTACCAAAAACGTGTCTTTTGCGGCGAAAATACCGTCTAATCATAAATTCCAGTGATAAATTTCACTGCCTTGAAGATGGCTCTCCATTTCCAATATGGCCATCATAGATTTCGATCAGAAAAATGTTGCTCTTATTAAACACCGTTATAAACCCTTTGCAATGTAAATATTCTTATTGGGGTTATTTAATTGACCACATTACGACCCAAAATTATGGCTTTGATCAAGCTTTGAAAATTTGACTTATTATGCTCTTCGTTACAACCGTAGAGCTGCTAACAAGACCAGTCGGCATTTGACGTTTGAAGCTTTTCGAACAGATTTATTAGAGGTTTATTGATAGCAATAAGATCGCAAATAAATCTGAGCAACTAGCCATGGTGACTGCTTTCATAAATCCGCTATAAGAATTAAATAAATCTAACAGGCATGAAAATTGTTACTTGGGAAGTTCCTCCAGGAATTCCTTCGGAAGTTCCTCCAGGAATTCCTTCGGAAGTTCCTCCAGGAATTCCTTCGGAAATTCCTCCAGGAATTCCTTCGGAAGTTCCTCCAGGAATTCCTTCGGAAGTTCCTCCAGGAATTCCTCCGAAAATTCCTCCAGGAGTTCCTCTGGAAGTTTTCCCAGAAATTCCTGCGGAAGTTCAACCAGGAGCTCTCCGGAAGTTTTTCTAGAAGTTCCTCCCCTGGAAATTCCTCCCGGAGTTCTTCCGGAAGTTCCTCCCAGAATTCCTCCGGAAGTTCCTCCCAGAATTCCTCCGGAAGTTCCTCCCAGAATTCTTCCGGAAGATCCTCCCGGAATTCCTCCGGAAGTTCCTCCCGGAAGTTCCTCCCGGAATTCAGATGCTTCAGGATGTTTCCTCAGGAAATCTCCGAGAAGTTCTGTTTCTTCCTAAATAATTACTCATAGAGTTTCTCCTGAAATTCTCTCTGGAATTCGTCCAAAAACTCCTCCATAAAGAACACATCATAAATTTCTGCGCAAACTCCATTTAAATTACCACGAGGATCAATATCCTACAAACCTCAGTGTCTGAGAATTCGCACCACAGGGCACGGCGGCGCACAGGTCTAAATTGGACTTGATGAGTGAAACTCTAAAATCGATGTCCGACGTCATATTGAAATCCAAGATGGCGGATCTAAACACAAAATGGCGGCAATATGGACCAACCATTTGACCTGAAACCATGAAATGTGGGTGTCTATCGATCAGGCTTGATAAGCAGAACTGAAAAAAAAAAATTAAAATGCAAGAGTGCGGATCGAAAACAAAATGGCGACCATATGGACCAGTTACCATATGGCCTGAAACCAGACAATATTTGTATCTATCGATCGGGGTTGATGAGTAGAACTCAAGTAGAACACTATTAATGATATGAGTGTAGTATTTCTATGTGAAGTTAAACGATTTACAATGATATCTTCTTCTTCTTCTTATTGGCATTACATCCCCACACTGGGACAGAGCCGCCTCGCAGCTTAGTGCTCATTGAGCACTTCCACAGTTATTAACTGTGAGGTTTCTAAGCCAGGTTACCATTTTTGCATTTGTATATCATGAGGCTAGCACGATGATACTTTTATGCCCAGGGAAGTCGAGACAATTTCCAATCCGAAAATTGACTACACTGGCACCGGGAATCGAACCCAGCCACCCTCAGCATGGTCTTGCGTTGTAGCCGCGCGTTTTACCGCACGGGTAAGGAGGGCCCCTCGATTTACAATGATATGATAATGATCATATCATCTTCCAAACTTAGACGTACATGATCATGGAGATATATCAGCTTCCACACTGATATTCTTCCCTTTTCCTTCATACGGGAGTTTGGCAGAAGGAATGTCGTGCGATTTATACTATTACAAATATTGCCCTCCGCTCGCTTTCAAATCGACTTCTATTATAACATTCTATCAATTCTATACTTTCGCCTCTAATTATATTATTAACATGTATACGTATGATATTCATGGGCGTAGCCAGGATTTCGAGAAGGGGGGGCAACTTTTTTGGTCTTCTAAATCGTAGTTTTATAGTAGTTTTATAAAAACACATGAATATTAACACATGAAACCAAATCCAAACCAAATCGAAACATTAAAACAATAATGGATTTAAAAATGCGTGATTTATTGCTCATCAGATATTTTTAAATAAAGTGAGAAAAATATTAACGAACTTAGTATTCAGAAAGAATATAAAATCGGCTATAACAATTATTATATCGATTTTAAGGACGGCTACGCAGTCTTGAATTATTGAAACAAGATGTTTATTTATCCGACGTTTCGACACGGGGATGGTGTCTTCATCAGGAGAAACTATAATTTATTGGGTACTTAGTTATGTGTTATAAATATGTGTCAAAATGTTAACTTACAATACGGTATTTGTTCCTAGTCTATTGTTTAGTCTAACATTAACTGTCTGGTATGGATTTTTCTGGTACATACTGTGAAATTTAGATAATTATAACACTGAATTTGAACTAATTACAACAGATCCAAACATATAAAAACTGACTTACACTTCGAGAACACACAATTTCAAAAACATTGACACTAACAGATAACGCGAATTTTCTTTCGGATACCGCCTCATTGCAAACCCCCTTTTTTCCGTAATGGTAGCCTTGATGCCCTATCTGAATAATCTACTCATCTCTTAAATTTTGGTTGTTTCGTTTTCCTCTCTTAATCTCTTCTATACTCTTGATATGGGGCAATACAGAGGCGTATGTTGTGTTCAATCCATCTACGTCTGTCCGCTTATTAACGGTGTGGTTTGTGTTTGTTACATGGCACATTTCCAGAAATGGAAGTGTGGATGATTTGTAGCTGTGGTCTATAATTTGTGTAAGTTCGAAGTTGAATCTGTGGTCTTGGTCAATACAGTGTTGAATAAGAGCAGTCGTCGATTCGACTAGAGACGTTTTAGCTGCTTCAGTATTTGTATGGACATCGTTTAACAATTTTTCCAGCTTGTTTACGTTTGTTCTGTGACCAGCAAGTCGCTTTTTTAGATAATTCGTAGTCATTCCTACATAACAGCACGGACAATCATTGCATGGAATTCTGTAAATAATATTGCTAATATCTTCTTTCCCTAGAGGCTGTTTTAATTTGGTATGTAGATCGTTAACTGTGTGATATTGTTTTGTGGTGATGGAGATGTTGGGATAATCTTTAATTAATAATTTCGCGATCCGTTGGGAAAGTGCAGGTACGTACGGAATGGATCTGTAAAGTTTTACATTTGTTGTAATTTCAGGAGGTTGAAACTGTCCCTCGTGATGAATGGAACTGCTGGTCGAATGATGATCTCGGAATTCAACTATTTGGTGGTTGGTGTTCGGTACGGCATCTTGTTGTTCAATTGGAGGAGTTTGCTGCGTGGGTGGGCTATGGGCTGCTGGCATGATGGCTGGCTGGGAGGGTGGCTGACGACATGGTTGGCTCTGGGTGGATATTGCTGGATTAGTGTGGGTAGTGCACGGGGTTTGGTGTTTGGGTTGGTTGTGGATGGATGCTGCTCTGATGTTTATTCATGTACAGATGAAATAGTCGATTGATGAGTTGCTTTGGATAGTTGTTCGCCTGCAGGTGTTGGTGAATGGTTTTGCTATTTCATCGATGGGTTTGTTGTGTAAGCGAACAAACCCTGTGAATGAAGTTGTTGGCTACATTTATTTTGTGTTTCGGTTGATGGAATGACGCGTAATTTAACATTCTACCGGATGCGATGGGTTTGGCGTACCATTCGGTGGACAATGTTTGGTCTTCATTACGGATCACTGTCATGTCTAGAAAAGGAAGTTTTCTATTTTCTTCGATCTCAATGGTGAACTGTAGCCTCGGTTCTACATTGTTGAATGCATCGAGAACAAGATTTACGGTGTTCTGTGGGATTACCATGAAGATGTCATCAACATATTTCTTGAATATTGTAGCCTCAAATGGTAGAGAGCTCATAGCTGTGTGTATTACCGAGTCCAATACAATGTCTGCCACAATCGGAGAGAGTGGGCTTCCCATAGCAGTTCCAAACGTTTGTTTGTAGAATTGCCCTTCGAAACAAAAGTAGCTGGCCTCCATGCAGAATTCTACAATCTCAAGAAAGAGATCTAAGTTAATTCTGGTGTCAACTTCATTCCATCGTTC
The DNA here is from genome assembly GCF_024139115.2 of Armigeres subalbatus. Lineage (NCBI taxonomy): Eukaryota > Metazoa > Arthropoda > Insecta > Diptera > Culicidae > Armigeres > Armigeres subalbatus. Next base: position 68,427,076 of record NC_085141.1, read on the forward strand.
TATGATGTTGCGAATGACCAGGTGACGTGGAACATTCGTAAATAACGATGTCACATCCAGCGATATCATTATGAAATCTTCGGGTAGTTTGCTGTGGTTTACTTCCGTACAAAAATCAAACGAACTCGTCGTACTGTATGGACTATGGAGCGAGGTCATTCGAGGTTACCTGGTCATTCGCAACATCATAGAACGATGGAATGAAGTTGACACCAGAATTAACTTAGATCTCTTTCTTGAGATTGTAGAATTCTGCATGGAGGCCAGCTACTTTTGTTTCGAAGGGCAATTCTACAAACAAACGTTTGGAACTGCTATGGGAAGCCCACTCTCTCCGATTGTGGCAGACATTGTATTGGACTCGGTAATACGCACAGCTATGAGCTCTCTACCATTTGAGGCTACAATATTCAAGAAATATGTTGATGATATCTTCATGGTAATCCCACAGAACACCGTAAATCTTGTTCTCGATGCATTCAGCAATGTAGAACCGAGGCAACAGTTTACCATTGAGATCGAAGAAAATAGAAAACTTCCTTTTCTAGACATGACAGTGATCCGTAATGAAGACCAAACATTGTCCACCGAACGGTACGCCAAACCCATCGCATCCGGTAGAATGTTGAATTGCGCGTCATTCCATCAACCGAAACACAAAATAAATGTAGCCAACAACTTCATTCACAGGGTTTGTTCGCTTACACACAACAAACCCATCGATGAAATAGCAAAACCATTCACCAACACCTGCAGGCGAACAACTATCCAAAGCAACTCATCAATCGACTATTTCATCTGTACATGAATAAACATCAGAGCAGCATCCATCCACAACCAACCCAATCAACACAACAACCGCCCACCCAACCACCGCAGACCACTATCCACCAAACCCCGTGCACTACCCACACTAATCCAGCAATATCCACCCAGAGCCAACCATGTCGTCAGCCACCCTCCCAGCCAGCCATCATGCCAGCAGCCCATAGCCCACCCACGCAGCAAACTCCTCCAATTGAACAACAAGATGCCGTACCGAACACCAACCACCAAATAGTTGAATTCCGAGATCATCATTCGACCAGCAGTTCCATTCATCACGAGGGACAGTTTCCACCTCCTGAAATTACAACAAATGTAAAACTTTACAGATCCATTCCGTACGTACCTGCACTTTCCCAACGGATCGCGAAATTATTAATTAAAGATTATCCCAACATCTCCATCACCACAAAACAATATCACACAGTTAACGATCTACATACCAAATTAAAACAGCCTCTAGGGAAAGAAGATATTAGCAATATTATTTACAGAATTCCATGCAATGATTGTCCGTGCTGTTATGTAGGAATGACTACGAATTATCTAAAAAGCGACTTGCTGGTCACAGAACAAACGTAAACAAGCTGGAAAAATTGTTAAACGATGTCCATACAAATACTGAAGCAGCTAAAACGTCTCTAGTCGAATCGACGACTGCTCTTATTCAACACTGTATTGACCAAGACCACAGATTCAACTTCGAACTTACACAAATTATAGACCACAGCTACAAATCATCCACACTTCCATTTCTGGAAATGTGCCATGTAACAAACACAAACCACACCGTTAATAAGCGGACAGACGTAGATGGATTGAACACAACATACGCCTCTGTATTGCACCATATCAAGAGTATAGAAGAGATTAAGAGAGGAAAACGAAACAACCAAAATTTAAGAGATGAGTAGATTATTCAGATAGGGCATCAAGGCTACCATTACGAAAAAAGGGGATTTGCAATGAGGCGGTATCCGAAAGAAAATTCGCGTTATCTGTTAGTGTCAAGGTTCTTGAAATTGTGTGTTCTCGAAGTGTAAGTCAGTTTTTATATGTTTGGATCTGTTGTAATTAGTTCAAATTGAGTGTAATAATTATCTAAATTTCACACTATGTACCAGAAAAATCCGTACCAGACAGTTAATGTTAGACTAAACAATAGACTAGGAACAAATACCGTATTGTAAGTTAACATTTTGACACATATTTATAACACATAACTAAGTACCCAATCAATTATAGTTTCCCCTGATGAAGACACCATCCCCGTGTCGAAACGTCGGATAAATAAACATCTTGTTTCAATAATTCAATACTGCGTAGCCGTCCTTAAAATCGAAATAAAAATATACAGTCGATTTCTCAATAGTTCACAATGATTATAAAAATCCTGCATTCTTCCATCAGTTTAAGGAAACTAGAACCACACATCTGAATTTCTGAACAAATCCTGAAATAATATTTATTATAAAATAGGCAGAAAAATCAATATGCAAGCTTTCTCCAGGAATTCCGTCGACAATTGCTCCTGGCACTCTATCCGAAATTCTATCAGGGATTCTTTAGGAATGCCTCCAGCAACTTCTTCGGCAGTGTCTTCAGGAATTCCACCATAAGTTTTGCCGGGAATTGATCCGAAAATTCCACCATTATTTACTCCAAGAAAATCTTTATGAACTTCTTTATAAGTTCTGCAGAATTCCCTACAATAATTCGAATAATTTCGTGCTGTTTCCCATAATTTTTAAGAATAAGAATATTCCGTGGAAATTCCGCACAATTGCCAGTAAACATTCCTGAGAATTTCACGAAAAATCTTCGAATTTCTTGTGTAAATTCCATAAAATTTTCCGTGAATTGTTTCGATTAATTTCTTGTGAAAAATTCAAAGAATTTCTCCAGGAATTCCACCGGAAATTTATACAAAAATTATACCGAAAATGAAATCAACAATGAAATTTTCGGAGGAATTCCTAGATTAATTCGCAATGAAATCCTGAAAGAGTTCCGGTGGAAATTTCAAGATTTCCACTGGGAGATCCTCCAGGAGTTTCTCCGAAAATTCCTCCGGGAGTTCCTCCGGGAATTCCACCAGCAATTCATCCGGGAGTTTATCTGGAAATTCATCCGGGAGTTCCACCAGAAGCTATTCCAGGAAATTATTCAGGATTTTTTCAGGAAATCATTTAGGCTTTCTTCAGAAATTAAGCTGGAAATTCCTCCGGAAGTTCTTCCGGTAGTTTCTCTGGCAGCTCATCCGGGAGGTCCTCTAGGAATTCTTCTAGGAGTTCCTCCTGAAATTCGTCCGGGAGTTCTTACGGGAGCTCCTCTGGCAGTTCCTTCGGGAATTCCTCCAGGAGATCCACCAGCAGTTTCTACAAGAATCCCTCCGGGAGTTTCACCGGCAGTTTCTCCGGGTGTTTCTCTGAAAAGGAACTCCTAGAGTAATTTCCGGAGGAACTCCCGGGGGATTTTCTATAGGAATTTCCGGAGAAATTATCAGAGGAATTCTCGGAGGAACTGCCGGTGGAACTTCTGGAGGAATTTATTGAAGAACTACAGGAAGAATTTCCGGAGGAAATCCTGGAGGAAATCCTGGAGGAACTCTCGTAAGAATTCTAGGATGAACTCCCAAAGGAACTTTCGTAAGAATTCCAGGAGGAACTCCTGGAAGAATTCTTAAAAGAACCTCCCGGAGGAATTCCCGTAAGAACTCCCAGAGAAATTCTCCGAGGAACTTCTGGAGGAATTTGTAGATAAATGCCTAAAGAAATGCTTAATGAATTCCTGGAAGAAAGCCTGATTGAATTCCCGAAGGAACTACTGGTGGAACTTCAGAGGAACATCCGGTGGAATACCCTAGAGGAAGAGAAAAAATATTTCTGAAGGAACTACCGAAATCCCATTTCCCGTGAAATTCTGTAACTGCCAAATGAGATTACATTAGATTTTCCATTCAGTTTTTGTTTCTTGTACATAATGCACATTAATATTGATTTGGTCTAAACTCTTTGAAATCTGAAATGAAAAATTCAACGAACATATCGAAAACCCTATTTTACTTGAATTCCCCCAATCCTATTCGATCACATGCCGATCATCGCTTATGCACAACCCGTGGCAGCCACAATCGATGATGACTGTCACTGGCGCCGCATCAGCTCATGAAGGCGTGAGAATGTGTGGAAAAGAACGGAAAAATAACGGGAAATAAAAACAGTTGTCGAACTTACGACAGCTCTCTTAGAAGGTGAACCGTCAAACACACCACCCCGTATAGTTCGCGAATCTAATCACTTCTTTTTTCTTTAAATTAGTGCGCCGTTTTATTCGCCAAATCGGTGAAGCCCAGTTTTTTCGGCTTGCCAGTCGTGTGTGTCAAACGGAAGAGCGGGAAAAGTGCCAGTTTAGCGAGTTGTGTGACACAGACCCCAAAATCCGCTGCCACGTGTTTTGTGTCGACAATAGTGTCTTCTGGAGCTACCTGCCAAGCTTTCCCCGGCCAGACCCGGCTGCTTTTGTTGTCTATTTGGCGGATCACGATCGCTCGTTCCGAAGGTTACCGGTGTGCCACGTATTGGCCCGGTCGGATCGTAAAAAGTTAACGGAGGGAATCCTGTTTCGGAGGTTACCGGCGTGCCACGTTTTGGCCCGGTCAAGGTGTGGAAAAAGTCTCGAAAGCCACCGGCGTGCCACGTGGGGCCCGGCAAGAACGCTTATCATCGAAGAAGTCATCCGACTGAAATCGCCGGCTAGCCACGATACGGTACGGCCGGAGCAGCAACTGTCGTCCAAAGGAAGCAACGGAAACCGCCGGCGTGCCACGATACGGTCCGGCCGAAGCATCAAGTGTCGTCCAAAGGAAGAAAAAACAGCCAAGTTTTGAAGGATGCCACGCCAAGTCGGTGCTCTGGATCCAGTGCCCACGGTACGCGCTGTCCCCGCTCGGCACTCAGCAGAAGTAAGATTTGGTATGTGATGTGCATTTCCTATCATTTCCTAATCACCAATTAAGAATGAATAATAATATATAATGTAAATCTAATTACAACGGTGTCTAGACCTTTTGATTAACAATTATTTCCATCTGAATTTTCATTAGCTCGTTTACTCCACCTCGACCATTTTATTAAGGGAAGCCTTTCCGCCCTACCTAAGACCACCCTCCAATTTCTCCCAAGAGCTAGCGATTATACGACCCTGAGGTCACGACAATGGCAAGACAAAGTCCCCCAGCAATAAGTTTCTCTAACAATTCCTGCCAATTATCGTCCAGGAATTCCCTGTGAAGTTCCTGGAGGTATTACCGGAGAATTTCTTGGAAAAACTCCTGGAAGAACTTCCGGAGGAACTCCCACAAGCACTGCCGGAGTAATTCCCACATGGAAGTCCTGAAATAATTCTTAGAGCCTAAAGAAATTTCCGAAAAAAATATCTGAAGGAATTCTTAGAAAAATACCAGGAAGAAATAAAGCAGAAATTCCCAGATGAAATCCTGAAAGTATTGCCAGATGAATTGCTGAAGAAAATCCCTGCGGATCGTTCCGAAGAAATTTCTGGAAGTACTCTTGGCAGATATCCGAGTAAATTCCGAGTGAAGTCCGGAAGGAATTTTAGTACACTTCCGCGGAAAATCTCCCGGAAAAATTCCTGAAGGAATTCCTAGAGAAGTACCTGACGAAACTCCCGAAAAAATACCTGTAAGAATTTCTGGAGAAATACTTGGACGAATTCCAGGAGAAATTCATGAAGGTATTTCTAGAAAATTTCTTGAAGGATATTCTGAAGTAACTGCGAAAAGAATTCCCCCCTGCCCCCCTGACGGCCCATTGTTATCGGAAGACCCGTAGAAACGTGAATATTGATTGGGCCTAGTGAGTTATGACCAGAGCTATGTTTGACGCTCCTTCCCAAATGTGTCACCTTTTCGTAGCCCGCCGAACTAGTCGTTTGGTCAAAATGTCCCAACAGGCCGTTTGGCCAAATGGGTTGAATTGCATGAAAGAATTGCAGCTATCTCAGTCTCAAAACCATTAAACGATTAACGTTTTATTCTGCCCGACAGTTGTATTGCATTTGTCCGAAATGGCCATTGGGACAAACATGTCATTTGACTCAACGCTTCCCGAGTAGACGAAAATAGCTCAGTAAGTAAGTAAAGTAAACAAAGAGAGTCTCTCTTTGACGTTTTCAAAAAATCACGCGAGAAATTACCAGTTCGGCAAACCGTTTTCGAACTTATAACCGTTTCGGCCAAACGTTCAATTCAGCTAAATGAAAATCGGCTAGATGAATTTCAACTTAATGTGTTTTTCGGCCAATATTCGACCAAATGGCTCTCCTCCGAATGACTTTCGCCAAACAAACCTTCCTCTTTTTGAACATTTTCTCTTGAACTTTCCGAAGATTTTTTATGAACAATATGCAGAACTCGTGTGTGCTAGAAGGTGTCATGCGGAGAGCCGGGTGTAACAGCCGGGGTACGATTTTCAACAGATCCAGTCAATTTATTTGCTTCGCGGATGACATGGACATTGTCGGCCGAAGATTTGCAAAGGTGGCAGAACTGTACACCCGCCTGAAACGTGAAGCAACAAAAGTTGGACTGGTGGTGAATGCGTCAAAGACAAAGTACATGCTTGTGGGCGGAACCGAGCGCGACAGGGCCCGCCTAGGAAGCAGTGTTACGATAGACGGGGATACCTTCGAGGTGGTCGAGGAATTCGTCTACCTCGGATCCTTGCTAACGGCTGACAACAACGTTAGTCGTGAAATACGAAGGCGCATCATCTGTGGAAGTCGGGCCTACTACGGGCTCCAGAAGAAACTGCGGTCGAAAAAGATTCGGCACCGCACCAAATGTGTCATGTACAAGACGCTCATAAGACCGGTTGTCCTCTACGGACATGAAACATGGACAATGCTCGAGGAGGACTTGCAAGCACTCGGAGTATTCGAGAGACGGGTGCTTAGGACCATCTTTGGCGGTGTGCAAGAAGACGGTGTGTGGCGGCAAAGAATGAACCACGAGCTCGCCCAGCTCTACGGCGAATCCAGTATCCAGAAGGTAGCTAAAGCCAGAAGGGTACGATGGGCAGGACATGTTGCAAGAATGCCGGACAGCAACCCTGCAAAGATGGTGTTCGCTTCCGATCCGGCAGGTACGAGACGGCGTGGAGCGCAGCGAGCGAGATGGACAGACCAGGTGCAGAACGACTTGGCGAGCGTGGGGCGTATCCGAGGATGGAGAGATGCGGCCTCGAACCGTGCATTGTGGCGTCAAATTGTTGATTCAGTGTTATCTGTTTAGATGTTAACTAAATAAATGAATGAATGAATGCAGAACTCCAAAGAAACTCCTAAATACTTCACAATAGTTTTGAACAATTTCCAGTCAAAATTTGGAAATATCCCTTGGAAAATCTGAAGGATTTTTCTCGGATTTCTCTTTTTTCTCTCAAATCGGAAACAATTTTCAAATGTAATGGGAAACAATTCCAAATGTTTTGGGAAGACTTAGAACAATTTCCTGGCGAAGTTCATTAGAATTCTCCGGTAAAATTCATTGTTATGAAAATATCCTGAGAAAAAAAAACGCAAAAACGATGCACGTCGCCGCCGACCAAAATTATGATAAATGCCGCTGCTGACGATTATCTGACAGGCGCACATCTATAAGCAAGTCTTGGAATGTGAAGTTAGAGATTAGATTGAATAAGTACCTAAAAAGTCAAATGTTTATCTATGTTTATACATGAAAATGAATTTCTGCCTGTCTGAACCTTATAGACTCGGAAACTACTGAATCGATCGGCGTGAAAAATTGGGGCCAGGGAAGGTTCTTAACCTTCCGCAACTCGCATGGTCCTGGATCACTCACGCAGTCCCACCGCTCTTATGAACGATAAGCGTACTTTTTTCGAATGTGTTGTACTTTTTACAACGGTGCGAGTCCCGGAAGGTTAAGATTTTCGAGACTCCTCTTCGCTTTGTAACACATGTAACATCAATTTCTTCATAACTCGAGAATTAATCAAGCAAATGGAACCAAATCGGGCATGAGGAGGTTTTGGAAGGGAAGATATGCTTTTGTGGTAGTTCGAAACCCCTCCCCCTTCTGGAAAGGGGGACTCACGTACAAATGAAACATAAACTTCTGCATAACTCGAGATTTAATCGGAGAATAAATCAATTTTAGGCGAAACGAAGATAGTCGGGTCTGCTAGTAAAAAAATGTATTCTTTTCAACGAGCTTTTGTATTCTGTTCAGACCTTTGAAGGGTTATATTTGGTTTAGCCATTGTGATGTTTGGTGCTTGCTAATTGGATACAGAATAAAATAATTAGGAAAGGAATACAATCTATTATAAACCAGTTGTATACGTGTAACGAAACTACGTTTTTAATGGGGAATCCTGAGATAGAAAACGTAAAATCACATTAGTAGTACAGCAGAAGAGCATACCGTTGGAGAGATTTTGACAATATACGCCTCCTTAACATGACATTTTTGCTATTAACTTTTGAACACGAGAACAGAGTTAGTGTCGACATATGGTTGCATTATGTTTACGACCATTTGGCGGTCTTATGAGCCGTAATCTCATATAAGAAATACATATCTGTCACCGTCGGATGAATCCATTCGTCTCGTCGTTTACCAAGCCAAAAATGCCAAACACCCAGACGATGTCATCATCGGCATAGACCACCATTGTCGCTAATAAAATATCCAAAGTGTCCTTAGGAGTCGTGCTCGGTGGCCATCGTCGTGCCATCGAGTTATAAAACATTAATGCTCGTTCGGGGAATTATTTTCGCGTTATGTGATAAACTTTTCTGGATACCGGTGTTTTACTGACGGGTGTATCGAAGTAACAGCCACCTGTGGCCCGGCTTTCTGCTTTATGGAATGGATACAGGGCATGAGAGTTCTAATCACACAGGAAGTTTGTTAATGATTCAGTTAGTTGCCTCTCGATGGTTATACGTATCCGAAAGACGAGTTTTTGTTAAACATCAGAGACATTCAAACACCATCACCATCTAAAGAAGGGGTTTTGCGTCATAAAATTATCAATTTTTGCGAGACATGATTCATGATTCCCTATGTAACGAAACTCTGCATTTTACTGATATCCCGTGCATAAAAATGATATTATAAACTTCTAGTGAGCTAGTATAATTAAGGTAGTAAGAAACAGAATAGTATTAGTTTGAAGCCCTCTGTCTGAAAACATTTTTGAATAGGTATCCTTATACCTAAAATTATGAAGCATCGTCAGCAGCTCAGTCTATTCAAAAGTATGACTACTCATTAGCATCACATACAAATCCAGTACAGAAGTGAATGTTTTGTTGAATTCTTTTAAATGATAAATGACAAACTTTTCAGGACTTTTGGAGAGCATAATAAAAATTGACAGACCTCAGACAACCTAATCGGTAAAGGCATGGCATTACCAAGCATGAGGTGTGGGTTCGGTTCGGGCTAGAAAAATTTCTTTTCTACAAATTCATGCATTTGGGCAGAATCGAAAAATCTCAAAAGCAAAATTCAAATAACCTTAGTATGTTACAACATAACCTTCGTTGAAAAAGATGCCCGAAAGATAATACAATTTCGCGTAGCTACATGCGCAAGCGAATGCAATAAAGTGGAAACAAGATTGAACCGAAGTTTGCACCTCCTATCCAGCATCCTTCCACGGCGAACCAGATAACTGCAGTTATAGTTTTTCAATTTGCTCCAAACCGCACCATTCCTTAGAATGTTGTAGGTGAAAGCCAGTATAACGCAATGGAGGGGAGCATTTCTTGAAAGTTATGCTCACACCACTCAAAAACGTCTTCGTCAGTATCTTCCCTCGCTACAAACGACTATCGTAAACTCATAGTTGATGAAAACTTCTAGTGGGTCGGGAATGCCCTTCATCCGTTCTCACATAGTCTATGATGCAAAGGATTTGGAAATGTACCTACCGTAAATAGGCGATAAATTGGTTTAGTGGAGTAAAATAAGATGCATACACTCGACTACAATGCAATGGCACACTTTATATTCGGGATATTATTTTAGTGATTCTGTTCTGAAATGTTATTTTCCCTCATATTGTACCAGAATGTTATGTAAAAATAAACAAATAGGGGAACTGTTCCGATCTCCATCTCACTGAACATATATTCATCTCATTTTGAAACAAAGAAAATACGGCACCATTATTTTCCTTCTTTGCACACTGCTGAACAAAATCACAAAACTAAGAAATAAATCAAATACCTTTTCATTGCTTTGTTTCTGATGGGATGAATATCGGAGCCATGATTTAAAATCCAGGAGCAGTTCCCCTAAATAATAAGAAAATTGTTTTGAGCTCTTAGTGGAATGTCTTCACTTCGTACAATGCCATTCAATTCCACCACTTGATTGTACTTTTGACAGATACGTATTTGACCACAAAAATAAGGCCGTCTGTAGTGTCTCGTACTTGATTTGACGAGTAAATAATATTATTGGAACTACATATAAATTTTGAATTTAATAAATATACAAAAGTTTGGTTTATTTATAGTGAAAATCGTTTCTTTTGTTGCTAGCTTCTTATTTCGCGAATTTTGTATTTCTTCTTTCCAAATGCAATTATTTTGAGTGGTATGATTAATCGAAATCTTATATCTTCAATATTTATTTTTAAAATTGTAAACATTGTCGATCATTAGTTTGATCACGCAGATCGATTGATATTTAAGAAGTACAGTTCTTTGAGCTAATAGTTAGGTTATGTACGCCTTGGGCCATTTAATAAACAATTCTATTCACACGCGAGTAATTTGCCCTCATACAACGGTACCAGACAATGTTTCCTCTATATTTATATTGTTCAAGCAATCTATTTAGACCAACTCCACCAGGGTTTCAATTTCCTATAATATTCAGTCAAAGGATTGAAATTTACCAAATCAGAGTTCAGAGTGTCCTTTATTGCCTATTTTTAATGCGGTTCCGCAATCTAAATCCTATGAAATCTATTGAGAGGTGCGTGGGACAGATGGTCGAAAGACAAAAGGTCGACGGACAAGAGCTCGAAGAGACAAAAGGTCAAAGGGATAAAATGTCGAAAGGACAGAAGGTCGAGAGCCCAAAATTCAATAATCTATGATTCTCGTTGGAAACAGGCTTCTAAAGAAAAATCTAGTTTTTAACATTTCTCAGAGAATTCTCCTTCTTTATTTCATGGGCAGTTCTTCAACCCATTTACAGTGAGCATGCTGTAGCCACCGGGCGATCATTGTATGATTTTTATCAATTCTCGGGACGTGCACCGTGCTGAATAGTTAGTACTTGTAAGATTGTGCACTTGTGACACGTGTTCCTTCCGTCAAAAGAATGACGGAAGAGTTCTTTGAAAATGATAAGAAGAATATTTTGGAAGCACTTCTGAATAAATTCCTTGAGGAAGTTGTAAAAGAATTCTTGGACGAAATCTGAAATGAGTTCAAGAGAAAATCTGCAAGAATTTCAAAAATATGAAACATTTAGTTTGAAACTTAAATGAAAATCAGCAATCAGCATTCTTGAATCCCTGTATCGCTTCCTAAACTTTCAGGGTATTTATTTGGTCGTATTTTTTAAAAGAAATTCCAATAGATAATTTACTTGAAGCTTTAGGGAGGTTCTAGAGAACGTTCATGGGAAGATTAATATTTATTTGCTGCCTAATATTTGTGGTAAATCCAAGCCATACATAAATGTGTTGTAGTTGTTCAAAATACAAATGGTTACATCGCGATATGATATAATCATGAAAAAAAGCATTATTTACTTTTCCAGGCCTCATGGTTGAGGTCGAAATACGTATCTGCAAAGATAACAAAACGTAGTGAAATTAAATGGAAAGTACTAAAGTCGTTTAAAGGAGTTAAATACATTCCACTAAAAGAACTTACATAATTTTTCTGTACTTTACCAGGCTAAGGTCGAAGTGGCGTGTGCAGTACAAACAAGTCGTCTCCATTCAGCTCGGTCGCCAACCACGCAGTCTACGGATTGTCTCGATCGATTATTTCATACGCATGCTGCTTTGAAGTCGATAAATAGATTTCTGTGGCTTGTGGAGTGCGGCGAACATCTGGTCCGCAATCGCCCATGAATATCGTCTTGTACTGCCCACGGACGCTTTTGCAATTGTTGCTATTCTCCTCCTCTCAAATCGTGGTGATAACCCAGTGCAGCGCTCTAACCAGTGCCTCACCATCATATTTAATCAGCTCTCCTGGTTAAATATGGTGGACAAATCTCTACAAATTTTCTTATTTCAAGCTTGAGGGTCGCAAGCCATATTTATTTTGCTAGGTGGGTCTAACATATTGCCTTGATCTGTCAACCGATTCAATACGGATTTTTTCGTCGTATTTCAACATAAATTTTGGACATAGCGCTTCAAAAACAGATGTAATCCATGATAAAGTAGAAATATGGGGTAAATTTTTTTTTGCGATCTTCTAGGGCTTCTAAACCTTCCTTGAGTTTAGATCTTGATGATCTACATAAACAACAAAGCGTTTTACGGTGCTTTCTAATTTGAAGTTGGTAATGGTATTGGAGACATGATAAAACTATTTTCACCAGATCGTCAACGCTCCAAGCAATTCAGATCTTGGAGGTCTACAAGACCAACAAATTGATTGATAGATTCCTGAGATTGTGTGTTTTGTAGAATGCCCATGGGATATTATTACATCATTATATAAAACATGCAGCACACTAGAAATGGAAGTTTACCAAAAGGTATCATTAGTTACGTTTCTTAACACAATATATACGGTATTACAAACCATTCTTGAATTCAGATCTCGGGGGTCTACAAGGCCAGCAGAGTGATTCAAGGGTTCCTTAGCTTGTGTGTTAGTTGGAGAAACCCCATGGGACATCATTACACCATTATATAAAAATCACAGTATTCCCAGAACAATTACGGAACTCCAGAATTCTATAACAGAGTGATGCATAGGTTCCCTACTTGCTTGTTAGTTAGAATTGCTCCAATGGACATACACAGTACGGACGTACGGAAAAACTTGTTATTATGATCACAAACATCGCATCCACATTTTTTCTCTTTCCTTTCATCGTCAATAGTGTTATAAAATAAAGCATGGTATCGTGGACCACGGCGTCCCTTGATAACTGGTTGTACATGTTTTTATTACATCGGTATTAGCGCGGTACAGTTCCTCCGTCTCTTCACGGTCTCGATCTTCCTGCTGGCGCTTTTTCCTACTGAAAATCAAGATTTGTCTGTTCCGCGCCCGTTTGTATCATGCCTCGTTGGCCCTCGTGCGGTGTTGCAGCAATCTCGGCCCTGCTGCATTCTTCTTCTCAAATAACTGCTCACATTCGCCGTCATACCAGTCGTTTCTCTGATCCGGAGCCACCGTGCCTAGTGCAGCGGTTGCTGTGCTTCCAATGGTGGATTGATTATCTCTCCAGCCACTCAACACTTCCGTTGGGAGTGCCACTTCCAGCTGCTGCGCGTAGTCTTGGGCTAGTCTACCGTCTTGTAGCCGCCCAATGTTTAACCAGGGCGGACGACTCCGACGCGTGTTGTACACCGTTGAGAGTTTTGAGCGCAGACATACTGCAACGAGGTAGTGCCCGGATTCAATATTCGCACTGCGGTAAGTGCGTACGTTCGTGATGTCGGAGAAGAATTTTCCGTCGATTAGAACGTGGTCGATTTGGTTTTCCGTTAGTTGATTAGGTGATTTCCATATGTCCTTGTGGATATTCTTTCGGGAGAAGAAAGTGCTTCGGACTACCATCCCGCTGGAAGCTGCAAAGTTTATGCATCGTTGGCCGTTGTCATTCGATACGGTATGCAGACTATCCGATCCGATGACCGGTCTATGCTTTTCCTCCCTTCCTGCGTTCATGTCACCGATGACAATTTTGACGTCCCGCATCGTATGTCTGCTCCAGCTGTGCATAGAACGCTTCTTTCTCGTCGTCGGGTCTCCCTTCGTGTGGGCAGTGCACGTTGATGATGCTATAGTTGAAAAAAACGGCCTTTTATCCTCAGCTTGCACATCCTTGCGTTGATTGGCTGCCACCCAAGTCACGCGTTGGCGCATCTTTCCCAGCAATATGAATCCGGTTCCCAGCTCGTTGGTGGTGCCACAACTTGGTTGTACATGTGAATTGTTGCTACTCCATAGTCGATCAGAATTATAGACAGTTGCACCCAAAGACGTTGGCACTCTCATACTTACTTGCTTCATACTTATTATATACTAGCAGACCCGACGAACTTCGTTTCGCCTAAAATTGATTTATTCTCTGATTAGATCTAGAGTTATGAAGAAATTGGTGTTCCTTTTGTATGGGAGCCCCCATTTTCAAAGCGGGGTCTCGAACCATCTTAAGAACCTTCTCCGGCCCCAAAAACCTGTGCATACAAATTTTTACTCCGATCGATTCAGTATTTTCCTAGTCTATAAGGTTCAGATAGACAGAAATTCATTTTTATGTAAATAGATATTACATTTTTTATACATATTACTGCATTCTCAATCAGAACTGCAATTGAGCTTCGAGCTTTGAGTTCTATATGATCACGAACGATGTACGATATGTTTACCATTTCTATAAGTATTGAAACCACCAAAAGTATCATGAGATGATAGTTTAACCAATCAATGAGGATTGCGTTCCTAGAACTAAGTGAAGCTCGCAACAAATTCAATCGACAATATAATTGTTTTCAGTATTGCACAAAAGTGGTTGTTACTAAAACTACCCGAGCAGCACAAGTCAAACAAAAATGGTTGCAGCAACTTGATTGTGACTAAATCTGGTCACATAAAAGTTGCAGTAACCTAAGTGAAACATGTGTCCTGCTAGGGTAGCATTTGTATGTAAGAGTAAAGTAATATACGTATTAGGGTGGCTCAAAAAACACTTTTTCAAAAATTTTGATGGGCCGCCCTCTTATTCGGTTCTATTTGATGCCCTGATGCTCTGGACAAAATTTCAGCCAAATCGGTCAACGTTTGGGCGGTGCTAAACTCATCGGAAGTTTATATGGAAAACTGTATGCAGAAACATCCAAAAACAGTGATTTGCAGTTGGACGGTACAATTTACGATCAAGAACAATGATACTCATTCAGTTCTTGTAGAATTAAATACATAATGTAATGCTGAAAACCGCGAGAAGATTAGAGCTTATCAGGCAAAGATATTAGCATTTTACTGGAGTGTTGTAGTGGTGAATTTATTTCTTTTCAAAGGTAAAAGAAACGCAATTTGCTCAAACCCCACTTCAGAGAAATGCTAATAACTTAGCCGGGCAAACTCTAATCTTCTCGCGGTTTGCTGCATAACATTCTGTATTAAATTCTTCAAGATCTGGAGGAGTATCATAGTTCTTCTTCCTAAGTTGTGCCGTCCTACTGCAATTCACTGTTTTTGGATGTTTCTGCATACATTTTTGCATATAAACTTCCAACGAGTTTAGCACCGCCCAAACATTTACCGATTTGGCTGAAATTTTGTCCAGAGCATCAGGGCATCAAATAGAACCGAATAAGAGGGCGGCCCATCAAAAAAATTGAAAAATTTTTTTCCCATACTAATTTGAGCCACCCTAATACGTATGAATAATTTCATAAAAATTTACTTCAAATGCTTTTCAGTATACTTATCCCAAAACTAATTAAATTTATTATCTGAAACATGCTGCCAAAAAAAATATTTCTCAGTTCCCCTGCAACCATTTGATGTGATTCTGCGAGATCGGCAACAGAAGGCGCTTCAGTAAAACTTTCATTTTTATTGTGAAATCATCAAAAACAATCCGATTCGAATCGACACGTTAAGCTCTGGTGCACTGCTGAAAACATGCAGCACACAAGGTGTAAACTTTTTGGAAGCAGTGTTTCAAAAGGTATCAATAGTTACGTTTCTTAACAATAATCTTCTTTATCGAAAAAATGTTCAGTAGACTAGTAACTGGTGATTGTTTTATCGAGAAATTCTCCTATTTTTGATGGCCATTCACACAGCGAGTCTTACATCCTTACTAAGACGGGAGGTCTGAGAAGGGGGGAGGGGTATTAAAAATTGTAATTGTTTTGCGTGACGTACCTTATGGATCTTCTCTAGATGTCCTTCGCCACACAATTTTTTTGGCAAATAATTAATGCAAGGCCGTTGTGAATCTTCCTGTTGATCGATTTAATTATAAATAATTGAGCTGAACAGTTTGGATAGTCGTAAATGTTAAACGAATTCTATAATGTGTCTATAATAGTGTAACGAAGTCCCGAGAAGCTATTCCAACTAATACTGTAAAACTGTATGCAGCGGAAACAACTTTTCAAGCAATTAGTTAAAAAACCTCGGCACCCGGTCCTAGGCTGAACTGACTGCTGAAAAAATCGAGTTAGGGGTTTAAATGCGTAATAACTCTTCTTGAACTAGTGAACAATGGTATTGAGGGAACACACGGAAGCTCTTATAACTGAACAAATTCTCTTGCTTGAAATAGTCTTGTAGACAGAGCTAAATCCCGGGTTTTAAGAGTTTTACTGGTGATATTCTAGAAGCAAGACAAGGATGCGGCTAGGGCTCCGAAGCATGGCCAAAAACAGTATTACTGTTCTGTTTTCTCAAGAAAGGATTGATTTCCTATTGATAAGGGACGCGCCTTCAATGGGATTGCTCTCTATGAAGGGTCTAAATAGCGGGACCCTGTCATGGTGGTCTTGAGAAAACAAAACAACAACTGTATCGAAACCGATATCTACTGCATTGCTTCTCATTAGCACTGGAGTAATTCGACATGCACTTAAACACAAAAGATACGGGTAACACTACAATAGATCTAATAATTGGTCGCAGTGGCACACCCGAACAGGAAAAAAAATAGTTAGTATATTGTAGATCATCTTGTTGATCGTTTTGAATATTAAGATCCGTACTCATATTCAGTTTGGAATGTCCAAGATGCTCAACGAATTCTGTAATGTGTTTATAATGGGTTTCGTGGAGCTATTCCAACTTATGAAAATAGTGGGGACATCAAAGATCTTCATGTTGATCGATTTGAATATTTGGATCGGAGCTCAAAACAGTTAGGAGTGTTGTAGATATTGAAAGAATTCTGTCATGTGTTTGTGTAACGAAGTTCCGTGAAGTTATTCCAACTAAATAAAGTAGTTGGGATATTGTAGATTATCTTGTTGATCGTTTTGGATATTATGATCCGTACTCATATTCATTTTGGAATATTGAAGATGTTTAACGAATCCTGTAATGTGGCTGTAATGGTGTAACGAAATCCCGTGGAGCTATTCCAATTCATAAAAATAGTTGACACATCGAAGATCTTCATGTTGATCGTTTTGAATATTAAGATCTGTACTTAAGGACAGTTTGGAGTATCATAGATGTCGAACGAATTCTGTGGTGTGTCTGTAATGGTGTTACGAGGTACCCTGGAGCTATTCCAACTCATAAAATTAGTGGAGACATCTAAGATCTTCATGTTGATCATTTTAAAAAATAGGATCTGGGCTCAAAGACAGTTTGTAGAATCGTAGATATCGAACGAATTCTATAGTGTGTCTATAATGGTGTAACGAAGTCCCGTGGAGCTATTCCAACTCATAAAAATCGTGGGGACATCGAAGATCTTCTTGTTGATCGATTTGAATGTTAAGAACTGAATTCAAGGACTGTTTGGAGTATCATTGATATTGAAAAAGATTTGCTATACCGCTGGATAGGCGCAGGATTTTATCATAAACTATTTCAATTATTTATCCAGAATATGGTAAAGTATGATGTTGATTCCTTAGAACATCAAAATTACAAATCCAAGAATAGTTTGGATGCTGTAGATCATCATAGTGCCCTTTAGCTGACCTATGCAATATTTTTCCTAGATATAACCCGAGCAGGAGAAATTACCTCAATAATACCTCATTAATCTGTTATGAACCAGCCCTGCCTAAGAGGTAAAATGCCAGAAATTAATATGCTCAATACTTCAGACATACTCAATTATTATAATACCAAACGCATCCCAAATTATTATTCGTTTGGTATTGAAACACCTAAGGATGTTATACCTAAAGTATTCTACATATTAATTTTTGGTATTTCACCTCTTATGCAAGGCTAGTTTATAACAGAGTATGGTATCGAGGTAGTCGCTCCTGCTCGGGAACAGTTAATTTTGAGCCTTTTTACTGGGACGAAAATTCAGCAATATAGCAACATGTTACACACACTTGAACTTAATTCAAATAACTAGCAAAATTTTTTTTAATAAAAAATGACTTGACTAGCTCCAAATACGTGTTTCTAAAGTTACAATCAAGTTACAACTTACAACAAGTTAAGAAATTCCACTAAAAAGCTTTAACAATTTATCTAATCGTTTGGACAACTGATTTGTCAACTAAGATATTTACTGCTGGTTAACATATTCGGCCAGAAGATACATCCCGGTTGACGATTTTGCTGGAGTTGCGCTTAGCTCTCGCAATAATGGAGTATTGTTCTCGCACAGTTACGAGCGAAGAGTTTGCCGGGCGTATGTCATATCTTCCGCTCGTGTGGGGAAAGCTTGATGACTGTGGTTTCAAGTATAAATGGGAAAGTTTTATTTATTATTGCTGGCAGTGGAATTGTGATTGGGGATGCCTTTGAATACTGTTCTTTCTCTCAGATGCAAAGCACGGCAAACAAGTGGGTGCTTATTGAAGTGGAAGAAATCTGCTGCTGGAGTGATGGTGATGAAGGTTGTAGCATGTATGGGGACTGGGCGATATTGTTGTTACAAGTTCCATGTCTGAAATGGAAACAGCTGGATACGGTTGTGACACGGAAATCAGAAAGGTTCTTAGAAGTTATGTGAATTGTATTTGTTTTCAGTGGTTTTGTTATAAATGCCGGTTAGATGGTTGTAACAAAGATGGGGTGGTGCTTAGGATAAAGCATGACGCCTTGAAGTTCAAAGCGAAATAGTAAAAGAGTTCTGTTTGTTTGTAAAGTAAATCTTTAATATCAGGGTTTCTTGCTGAATTTCGAGCTACTAGAGGTAATCGTTTGAACTATCTGAACAAATCATAATATTTCTATAATAATAAGTTCTGCATCTATTGACCAAACCTTTGATGAAAGAGCGTTTTATTATTTCTACAATTATTATTTTTAAAATAATTAATGGTTATCTACGAATTGGTACTTTTGCTAAATTGAAATCAATCAATCAATTTAGTTAATTCCTCACCTATATGGATGTAGTTAATAATAATAGTCGTTCATAATAATAGTACTTGAGTACCCTCAGATCAATCATATTTCCATTACATCGGAAACGCCCGTCCCGTTCCGTCTCATCAGAACAAATGTGCTACCGTCCCTATAGCAAACAGTGCAGATGCAGGTCATTTTTTGACTTATTGAACCGGACTGATTCGGAGCTCATTTGTCATAGCGCTTTAAACTGCAGCTAACCCGAACCGTACCTTCTGATGACCGGTATTTTTTTTTTTTGAAACTATTATACCCGTAAAATCAAACCACAACTGAAAGGTTGCCGAAAATTAATTTTGATGGCCTCGAAGCGGTCATCATATTCGACCCAAATATACTGGAAATGACTGATAGCGACTAATAGGGTATGTGTTTTTGTTACATATATTTCAGAAAGATGTGTATTCTATAGATTCTATTCGCCTCAATTTCTCTACAGCAACAAAGTAAGTATCAAAGTTGAAACGGGAACCATCTGAGCAGGATCTGTCACTTGCGTACAAACCTATCTCTTGAAAAAGCGACACCTTCAGGCGATGTTGGAGATCCGTCGGGTGCAAAAAGAAACGACTGCTGTTCCATTACACGGAATTGATGATGACTTTGAACGGCATACCAAAAGATTTTACGACAGCTATGTCGCTCATGCTTGGAGCACGATGTTGGAACATCTGCTCTGCATTCGGTTACCGGACGGTACACTAAAGACATGGGAAGATCATGCAGCTACGATCAACGATCTTCCGTGTTATAACGCCATCATCGAGTTCCTAAGTCGCAGAATTCGTGTTCTAGAATCAGTTCTTGTGAATCATGCCACATCCATGCAGCTCGGTACAGGTAAACTTCGATATAACGTACATATCGATTTCAAAGTTATATCGAATTTAACGTTATATCGAAGTATGAATAATCATTTTTATTTAACACTACTTAAATGTTGTACTATTATGTACTTTATGGGTGAATTTTTTTAATATAAGGCTCAGCAGGCAGTGTAAACAGCTTTTCTTGTGAACAATTCCTACAAACTAGATCGTTACTAAATAAGAAAAATGACCCGAAGAATTGAATTCCTCATTTCTTCTTTTTCTTCTTCTTATTCTTCTTCTTCTTCTTCAATGGCTCTACATTCCAACTGGAATTTGGCCATCTTTTCAATTCTATTAGCATTTCCTCAGTTATATATTGAAAGCCTTTCTATGCCCGCCATTGCACGAGTACGCATCTTGTGTGGTAACTACAATGGATCAGTTGATAGCCGCAGCCTGTACCCATCAGACGTGTTTTGATTTTGCTCTCGTGCTTCTTACCGTATCGCTTTGAAAAATGTGTGCTAGGAAAAATACATTGGTGGTTGACTTTGGCGTTCTCCCAATGCGGCCTGATGTCGGAAAGGTGCAGCAATTTTTGGAAGAGGAAATAAAACTGAATCTAACTGACGTTAAAAGTATTCAGTTACATAACACCCGTAATTGTGTGTTCATCGAAATGGTGGACAACGAGACAGCGCAGCGCTACGAAAAAGCGCACAATATCAAAAGAGTGTTTACGTGTACTGACAAGCATTTCAAGATCCCGGTGTACGTCGATAGCGAGGCTATAACCGTACGGGTGCATGATCTTCCCCCCTCTACTCCCCATGCGGAAGTCGGGGAATTTATGAAGAAATTCGGAGATGTGGTTTCTATTCAAAGTGAACGGTGGAAGCACTACTTCCCTGGTGTGCTCAATGGAGTACGAGTGCTGCAGATCCGGCTTAAACAGCCGATACCATCTTTCATCACTATTGACAATAACGTCTGTCTGGTGACTTACGTTAATCAGCCTAAGACCTGCAGGTGGTGCTCCAAAGCTGCTCATCCCCATCAAAAATGTGCTAAGACGAACATAGAAACGACTACCCTCAAAACTGCAACGACACCAACAACTACATCATCAGCAAGCGAAATAAATTTTACCAGTGCAGATTTCCCCCCGGTAGCTAACAACTTAACTTCTCTCAATACAAGCGTTGACGTCCCGGCACAAAGCAAACGTGCAAATACTGAAGCAAACAATGAAGCAGGCTCCAATGACGATGACGAGGTATCTACGGGTTCAACAGAATCGGATTTCATCGAGGCAACAAACAAAAGGCGGCTATCAAAACGGATAGCGAACTTAAAACCCAGATTAATCCACCTAACGGTGATGGTGCCTTTCTCGCGCAAAAAGGTAATAAATGTAGCCTTTACGCTTACACCTCGATGATGTACAAGAAAACCAAAACAGTTACACCGTCTAATGTTATGATAGAAAATTTACACTAGTAAACGACAGATGGCGCTGCCAAAAGTTTCTCGAATTTCCTATGTTCGAATTTTGACATTCGGACAATTTCAAAGTACTATGAAACTGAACGAAGAGCATACTTACGCCTAAATGCGTGCAACACGAGCATCTTTATAGTACGATGAAACGCTTTATGAGAGCAAGCCACGGATAAACATTCATAGATGCAAGGCATTTTCATAACACATTATTGTTCTTTGTGACTATGTCTCATCACTATTTTAATATTATCTATTTTTTGCAATTCGCAATTATTATGAAATTCAATAGTGATCAACAGCGTTTTAGCCTCTGTCGGATGCAACTTGTTGCAAGAAAATCGGTTAAGAGTTTCTATATGAAAATTTGGCTAATGTTTTTTATGGCATTTTGTGCACACACACACACACACATACACACACACACACACGCACACACGGACAGACAGACATTTGTTCAGCTCATCGAGCTGAGTCGAATGGTATATAACACTATGGGTCTCCGGGACTTCTATCAAAAGTTCGAATTTGGAGTGAAATGATAGCCTTTCGGTACAACTTAGTTGTACGAGAAAGGCAAAAGAAAGTTTGTACTGAGCAGTGGACCCAAACTGCCAGTCAATCGGCTAATGGTTTTGGGAAAAGTAGTGTCCCATAATAGATTAATAAATTATTGTGAACAATATAAACTTTCCGGCTCCGTGATGCCAATTGGCGGTTGAGCCTATTAAATAAACGGTAAAATATAAAAAAACTACAATGGATACACTATGACCAGGGAATCGAGAATGTTTCCCATCCGAAAACATCCTGGTCCGGATCGAAAATCGAGCTCGTCATCTCCAGATTGGTAATCCCACGCCTTTGCTTGCAATGCTTCTGGAGACTTCAATTCCTCAATTATTATCTATATAAAGCACAGGAAACAATTTGTGTACACAAGGCTTGCTTTTCGTTACATCGTTCGCTTGCATGAATATTTATTTATTGAGTACATGTCCGCGATCTTAAGCAGATTTAACCTAGGGCACAATAGGGCATGTGACTCATCAAATTGAATTTTTTCTCTTAAAAATTTAATCTCTTATATACGCCAACATTAATCTGAAAAATAAATCTAATATCCCGTTTGATCAATCTTGGCGAAATTTCCGAAGTAATTTCTAGAGATTTCTAGAAGTTTCTGAAGAAATGTAGGATTTTTTCATAGGAATTTTTTAAATATTTTTTTACTTTAGTAAAACCATTCAAAATACCTGAATTCTATCCGATATTTTGTTGGAAGTATTCTTCTAGAAATTTCAATGCTTCCTTGAAGACATTTCCAATGGAACGTTTGAAGAACTTTGGATGGAATTTTCAACGAACTAGTCAAAGATTTCCGAAAGGGATTTCCCAAGAAATTCCAAATGGTATTTCCAAATTATTTCCCAAAGGAATTTAAAAAAAATCGAAAAAAAATGTTTCAAGGATTTTCCACTGTTATTACTGAAAAACATTCTAATGGAATTTCCGCAGAAATGTTTAAAGAAATTCTGAAGAAAATTCCAGAGAAATTTCCTAAGAAATTTTTGAAAGAGCTGCTGAAAAACTAAAGAATATCCTAGTCAATTCCTTAATGGATTTCCTATAGGAAGTTCTGAAAGATTTGCTGGATGATATTCTAAAGGAATTTCTGGAGGATTTTTAAGAAACTCCTGATTTTTTAAAATCTTTATTTGCGTGTTTTGTTTTATTTTGAAATTAAGTTCAACACTAACAGGAATTCCTGAAGATATTCCTCAAGGTATTTCTTATGGAATCTCCATAGGAATTTCCTGGAAATGAATTCTTAAAAAAATAAAAAAATCTAAAGTATCTTCCGAAGAAATTCCTACGTAAATTTTCAAAACCTAAAAAAAAACTCGGGAACTCCTTTCAAGACGCTCGGAAGCCTCATTTTAAGGGACTCGTACGCCTCTTTTAAAAGGCTTGGAACCCTCCTTTGAGGAATATAAAGAGCCTTCTTCCAAGAGGCTCAGATGCTTCTCATTATTAAGGCTCAAAGGTCTCCTTTCAAGATCCTTAGAGGCCCTAACAAATGTTCGGAGACCTCCTTTCAAGAGACTCGGAAGCCTTCTTTTCAGAGTTTCAGAAGCCTTCTTTCAAAAGGCTCGTAAGCCCCTTTTAAGAAGCGCGGAAGCATCCGTTCAAGAAGGGCGAAAAGGAGGCTTTCAAGAGACTCAGAAGCCTTCGTAAAGAGCCTTAGAGGTCCATTCCAAATAGTTCAGATGCCTCATTGGAAGCCTTCTTTTAAGATTCTCAAAACCCTTTTTTCGAGAGGATTGGAAGCATCCTTTGAAGAGGGTCGAAAGCCTTCTTTCATGATAATCGAAAGCCTCTTTCCCAAGCAGCACAAGTTGGACAGAAATGGTTGCAGCAACTTGAGTATTACTAATTCTGGTCACATGAGTTACAATGGCCTATGTGCAATTGCTACTAGAGATTCAAAAGCCATAGAGGCCTTCTTTCGAATGGTTTAGAGGCCTCCTTTCAAGAGTATCGGAAGCCTCTTTTTAAGAGGCTTGGAAGCCTTCTTTCAAGATTCTCAGAAGCCTTCTTTCAAAGGGTTCGGAAGCCTCCTTTCAAGAGGCTCGGAAGCCCACTTCAAGAAGCACGGAAGCCTAATGTCAAGAGACTCGTAAGCCTCTTTTTGGGGCTTGAAAGCCTGCTTCAAAGATTCTCAGAAGCCTTCCTTTCAAGAGGGTCGAAGATCTCCTTTCAGAAAGCTCGGAGGCGTCCTTTCAAGAGGCTTGGAATATTGATGTATAAACTCAATTTGAATTGAAAAATTTCACGGAACAATTTCAAAAAACTTTTTTCGATAGGAACCATGTGAATGATGGAGAGTCATTTATCACGTAAGTTCTTAGGTCCGTCTTTCATATATCTTATTAGCTACGCTTATTTTCATTACGACGATAAAAACAGGGGGTACCTCAATGAATCCAAAAATTCAATGGAGTACCTCTCAAAAAAAAGGTTGAGAACCGCTGCCCTAAGGAATTTTCAAAGGAATATCCGAAAGAATTACCAAAATATTTTCCGTAGGTATTTTTAAATGGGTTTCAAAAGGTTTTTCCAGAGAAAGGAATTCGTAAATGTTTTTCTGAATAAATTGTTCAAAGAATTTCCAAATGATATCCAAGAGGAAGGCTTGAATCCCGAAGGAACTCCTGAGGTAGACTCTGAAGTAATCCTTAACATTCCTTCTTCCAATTTTTGAAGGAACATCCGGAGGAATTTAAGCAGGATTTTTTCGATTTATTTCCGAAATTGGTTCCGCAAGAATTTTCAAAGAAATCCCTTGATGAATTTCTTAAGGAAATCTCGAAGTAATGCCCAAAGAAATTCTTGGAAAAATCTGAGCATGTCGGAAATTCCTTCAGGAGTTCTTTTTAAAAATCCTTCAAGAATACAGAAATTTTCCATGAGTTTCTTTGAATTTTATTCTAGAATGTTGGGAGGAATTCCTCGGCTAATTTCTGAAACTATTACTCAAGGATTTGCTGAAGGAATTCTTGCAGCAATTTCCGGAGGTCTTAGGATGCTTTTGAAAGAAATAAAAGAAAGGAAGGTGTGGAAGTATTGCCCTAATCTGTTTTGGAAATTCCGTAGGAACTCCCGGAAGCTTTTTTGAAAGAAATACTGGATTCAGGAGGATGTTTCAAGAGCATGTTTTGAAAAAAAATCTAATGGGGAATTTTGAAGTTATCTTCAAATGATTTTTTAGAGGAATTTCAGAATAAATTACAGGAGAATTTATCGAAAATTTTCGAATGAAAACCAAGAGAAATTCCAAATGGAACAATTACAGAAGGAATTCTGGAAAGAGTTCCTGAAGGAGTTTCCGAAGGAATTCCTGAAGAAATCTAGGTATTTCTTCAGAAATAATGTTTGCTGATTCTTTGGTGAAATTACTTTGCAAATTCGTTTCGAAAATTTCTTTAGTTTTTTTTTCAATTCCTTCATGAGTTCAATCAGATTTTTGACGTAGGACTACGTCTGTGTTTTCTAAATTGGGGTACACTTTACGATTTCGAAAATCTGGGACCGTCGCGAAAATATGATAGACTTTAAACTTTAATATCTAAGCCGTTTCTCGATGGATTTTCAATTTTTTTGGACCATTCGATCAAGGATGAGTCAACGCTTCTTTGTATTTATTTGAAAATACTGATTTTTAACTATTTATTATTTATTATTATATTGATCAAAAGTTTAGAAATAGGTAAACTAACCAATCACGTACATGCATCACTAGCACGCATCCTCATCGATTACACACAGTACAGTCAGCTAGTACAAGCGTCTTGTTTCCATATTGCCGGAAAAACATAATTTTAAACTTTGTATGTTATAATGAGTTCAATCGGTACACCGTATAAGATACCTTCAGCGCTAGGAGGATTAATACGTTGGTGTTGTATTCCATATCAGAACCACCAATGGAAGCCAACAGAATGAAAAAGCGATTTTTTAACGCATTCATTCATTTATCGGCTCATGAAATCGTAATTTGTTTACCGGAAGGACCTCGAAAGAGAGAGAGATATAGAGCGAGAGAAAGAGAGATATCCGGATTGGCGGGATGAAAAGCTGCATCAGAAATGGAATCAACCGAGTGAGAAAATTGATACGATAATGATCCCGTAGTGTAACATGGGTCAGCAAATCGTTTCGTGAAAAGTTTCCCGTTAATCTTTGATGACAGTTTCCGGGTTACGGTGCAAATTGCGGCGGAAACGTGTGAAAGCAGAGGTGTCAACATTGATGGTGGCTCAGATCGGCAAATTGATATTGGCAGGCCGTTTAAAATTGAATTTTCTTTTCCGGTAGGTACCGTAATCCGGGGGAACATTGATCAGCGGGGTAACATTGATCAGTTGAACCATTTTCAAAAGATGAATAAAGTATTACTTTCTGTTATTACGATTACTTATTATGAGTTAGGTATTTTAATCTTGACTAAATTTGCTACCGAATAATATAATCTCCACTAGAATTTGCATTTAATTTTTGCCATAGTTTGAAAAATAAAATCAACATCATTTTGTTAACTCACAGTAAGCTGCCAAAAGCACTCAAAACAAGCATAATAACAAAAAATTGAGATCGTACCTACAATTGGGTGATAAGTAATCTTATTTTCTTTGTTTATCCATATTTTTGTTTCAAAATTTTGATTTTATTGTTGAAAAACCAGATAATTCACCTAGCGGTCATGATGCCTTACTCGAAACAATCAATACGCTTCGCCTCAGTATAAGGATTTCAAAAGTAATTGCCTACCTTAAGGCGTTTACAAACGCTTGCTTTATAGACGTAACAAAGTGAAATGATTGATGATCAAAGTTACCCCAAATTGGAAATTCGAAAAACTAGACAAAACAGATTTTTAAAACAATTTTATAATTATCAAATAATCAAGAACAATAGCCTCAAACGTTCTACACGTAGCAGTACTCGTTTTAAAAATATGAAAAAAGCAATCTTTTTATTTACGGAGGAAATATTTACAAAACATTGAAAAAATTGATCAATGATACCCCGGATTACGGTATGTGTTTAAATATTTATCTTTTCCTACAAGCGACATTGACATCAGTTTCGAATGGCAGCCATTCGTGTTCGTCGAACTACGCAACATTTTTTTTTCTAATTGGGTAATTTGTTTGTCCTAGCGAAACATACAAGAAATAATTAAAGAATAAAATGTCGAAACCGTGGAAGGTATAATTAAATTGAATTATTTCATTAGATTTAATAAATTATTACCATTTTGTATCCCCCACAATTTGTACATTTGTAGGATGTTTCCGACAAGGTGGCATGATGTCGCAGAGTACAAAGGCATAAAAGCGAAATAAATCACATCCGTTTTCTTTTTCGCCTTGCTAGCGTACTGAATACCGGTGCTGGGCAAACAAGTTCTAATATAATGAAACTGTGTACACACTTGTAACAAGATGTTAGTCATTATCAATGAAATTTATCTAGTCAATCATTTAAATAATATTTTACATGTTTTGAATTTCGATATCATTTACGATATCAAAACGTATCAATTGAACTAAACAGCGGAGTAGATTGAGTCGATTGCCATTTCATTGAATCGTGCTGCAAATTGTTAGTTCAATTCCAATTTTAGCCCCAAAAGTTTTCCTACAACTTCTAGAAGTCTTGTGTAATTTAGTAGAGGAACACGATAGCATGGCAGGGTGTATAAAATATTATATTTTTACTTCCCGGATCAGTCTAATATAACACAGCCCCATTTATCACCTAGTTGGAGGTGCATGGTGGTGGCACAAACGCGAATTACCGGTAGCCATTGGATTCATTCTGCCTTATTGCTGTGCTAGAAATGTGGAATTTAATAAAATAAATGGACCGTAAATTGGCGTACTCCAGCGTCCTTTCTGTAGCTTCTCGTCGGGCATGCATGTAGCAGCAACTCTGGATATAAGTGAACGGCATAAGGTGGAAATCTTTTTGTGTAGGCCGTTAGCTGACTGAGGCACAAAAGATCCAGAGTACCGGGGAATAAGGGACACAATGAGCGACCATGGTTTATTTATTTAATGCATTCTACTAATTAACAATTCCCATCAAAAAATCTAAACGGAAAAATATTGAATTTTTCCGGAATCTAGCTATGTCAAAGATTTGTAATATTTTTGGCTTGCTTCTGGAATAAGTGGTTTTGCAAAGTTCTCAAAAAAAAGATTGTAGACAAATATATACGTTTTGCCTTTCTCTTATACAAAGTATACGTAAAGGCTATATGTTCGCTCCAAAAATTAACTTTTAATATGAGGCCCGGAGACCCATAGTGGTATATACCAATCGACTCAGTTCGACGAATTGAGGTGATGTGTGTGTGTGTGTGTGTTTTTTTTTTTTTTTTTTTTTTCTTCCTAAACAATGGAGGGGGAATCTGCTCAACAGACATCCTGGGTTGACCAGGAAGTGCTGGGTTAGGGGCCACCTCCAATGAGGGAGGCAGGACTGCATCCCCGACCAGCTAAACCGTTTCCATTGCCGCCAAGCCCATCGTCCCTTCGGTACAACCAGAAAGTAATGCTTCAAAGGGGGGCCAGTGCATGACGCACCCTCGAGGTTAGCTGCGTGTCCTTGCAGCATCGAACATCGTGACTCGCTTTTTTAGAAGAACACCATGGTATCGCGCCAGCGCATTGCCGGCTTTCCAGGTGGCCTTACCACGCCCTATGTCCTCGGAAGGTGGGCAGGGTTGACTTCGCGCCTGCTTCCCTCTGCACGACTGGTATCAAGAATGATGATGCCGCGTGCACCCCAAATTGACCTTTCTGCGATAGGGCCTATTCGCCAGCACACAGAGGGACTTGCCGACGCGAGGCCTACGCCTGCCCCAGCCTTGACGAGGACCCCTTTCCGTCCTCGGGCTCGGAACCCGCCCGGTTGACCGACGACGCGAAAGCGACGATACCATGTTGTTCTTCGCGCGGCCACTTGTTCGATAAAAGGATCGAGTTCGACCACAGAGCATGACCACCGGTATGACCCATGAAGCCGACTCCGATCCCTTGGACCACCTCTTATTTGCGCCTGATCTAGCCATCCTTGAGTCCACGCGCCACCTTCTGTGTAGCTCCGAGACGATTTGGGCGATAGCCGATAAAACGGCGTTCCAGCCAACTTCGTCTTTACACATCCTCCGAACTAGGTTGTCCGGGGTAGTGTCCAGACCACATGTGGCAAGCATGTGGTCACGCATTGCGCGAAAACGTGAGCACACGAACAACACGTGTTCCGCCGTTTCCTCTAAACCTGCGCACACCAAACACTCGGGCGAAGCCGAGCAAGCCAGCTGCTTTACCTGCACTTTGATTTTGCAGCACGCTTAAACGCCGGGCACATCGAAACCCCCATGGGGTGCTTGCTGTTCACAGCATTGCTGGAACAAATCAAACAATTGGGAGGGTTCGTGCAGCATTGTGCCTTATGTCCCTCCAATCCGCAGCGTCGGCAGAGATTGCTTCTGTCAGGGCCTTTGCAGTCCCATTGCTTGTGCCCCGGTTCCAGGCACTTGAAGCAAACTTCGGGTTGCTCGTATATGCGCACAGGGCATACCGACCATCCCACCTTGACGCTCCCTAACTTGACTACCTTGGAGGCGTCCGCTGCAGATAGCCGAACCAATGCTACCTGCGTCCCTGCCGGACCTTTCCGTAGCCGAACGGCTGCGGTGGGCGTCTCCACTTCACACTGTCGCCGCAGTACCGTGACGAGCTCTTCGACTTCAGTGATCTCGTCCAGGTCTTTAACCCTTAGATTCACCTCCGTCGTGAGTGCCCTCACCTTGACCGTCTCGCCTAGGACCTCCTCCGCCAACTTCTTGTAGGCGGCGCCCTTTTGCGAGACGCCCCGCTTCAGCTCGAGTATCATCTCGCCCATACGGGTACGTCTTATTCGACGTACGTCGGCGCCGAGTTCACCGAGCTTGACGTCACTCCTCATCGCCTTCAAAACATCCGAGTACTTAGCCTCGTCCGCCGTGATGACTAGGGCATCGCCCCTGGAGCGATTGGCGCCTACCCTAGACTTCTTGCTACCCTCATTCGCCTGGGCCTTCTTTTCGGCCCTTGACGTCTTCGGTTTCCTCTTGTTCTTGACCAGGGTCCAGGAGGCGTCATTCCCCTCTATTTCCCTGGTCTGGTGCGGCTGAGAACTTTCAGCCTGCCGTAACCCTTACCACCGTCTTGCCTGAGTGGACGGACCTTTCCAGGTCCTTCCTCCCCCGGTTTTGGAGGTACCTGACCGGGGTTCAGCTTCCCAGCCCCACTACCCTTGTTTGGGGTAGTAACCTCCGCGTTTTGGAGCGGCCCCAGGGAGCTCATCCCCTGAAGACTGTCTCCCCCGTTTTTGTGTCTGCTCCGTTGGAGCAGTCACCCCCGACGTACCCGCAAATACTTGAGCCTCAGTCTGGGTAGACTTTGGCACCACCGTCTTAGGTGGCACGCCTTCGGTCGATTCGACCTTGCCCGAGTCCGCGAATCCTTGGGCCTCAGTCTGGGTAGACCTCGACTTCACCGATTTCACGGGTTTACACTTGGCCGTCCCAACCGCCCTCTCCAGCTTGGCGTTCAGCATCGACTTTCGAAGTTTCTGCAAGCTCCTCTTGAGGTCCTTGCTGATATTATGCTTCGATGACGCAAAGTCGATGATGGCGTCCAGCTGTTCCGTTGCCACCTCGAAGGCCGAAGGCCCATCGCGTTTGCGGTTCATCGCCTCCACAAGCCATGGGCCGTCAATAACCCCTACCGGCGTTTTTATAGCCGAGAGGAAGGTTGAGTGACCCACGCTGGCGCTGCGCACTGAGCTGCCGACTATTGCCTCTGGCCTCCTAGGCGGAGACCTGAACAACCCACCTCTTGCGAAGGGGTTGTCGCCTACACTACTACCAATCATTGAAGAATTGACTTGGTTTTCCATTTTGGTCCCACGAGTTGCTCGGGAAAAGAGGTCCACCACGCCAGAGCCCAGCATAACGCGGTAAGGGACAATTACTGTGGAGGGTGCCCAGGTACCCCACAGGCTCCGTTAAAGGCCTAGCTTATTATTTCACCCCCCTGGCCATGCATCCCCTCGGCACGGGTCGCTTGACGCCTTGGGATTAGGGGTTAGGGACGATGGTCCCGGTCTAACTCGCAGTGGCCATGGGGAGGGGTCGTCAAGCCCTTGGACAAAGTCCCTGCTGCCCCGTAGTGTGTGTGTGTGTATGTGTGTGTGTCTGTGCGCACCCACCCAAAAAAATGTCACTCATTTTTCAGGTACTTATCCTTAACCGATTTACTCGCAACAAGTTGCATTCGACGCAGGATACTCTACCATCGTTTCCTATTGAAAATTGGTCAGATTGGACTATGGGCTCGGAAGTTATGGCCAAAATACCACTTTTTTTAAAGAAAAATTGAGTAAAAAAATGTCACTCATTTTTCAGGCACTTATCCTCAACTGATTTACTCGCAACAAATTGCATTCGACGTAGAATACTCTCCCATTGTTTCCTATTGAAAATTGGCCAGATCGGACTATGGGCTCAAAAGGAATGACCAAAATACTATTTATATAATGCACGAGAAAGGCACCATCACCGCTAGGTGGATTAATCAGGGTTTTTCAACGTTGATCGAGTTTCACGCGAGTTTTTTTTACACGTATTTAAGGATTTACACATGTTTTCCACGTGAATTTTTAAATTAAAAAAAACACTTGAAATCCACAAAAAAAAACAACTTTTGATTAAGGACATAGTTGGAAGAGTACCACGATGGCAGTCAATATGGCACCGGACCTTCCACGGGTAAACCCCACACCTCCCGCACTCCTCTCCCATTAACATTCGAATGCATCGAACAGCATCGAACAAAAGTTTAATATTCAAATTACTAACCTGTTCACAGCATATTTATTCACTTCCCGTGATATTGAACATGTTTCTCCAAAGGGTCCTATGTATTTCGGCTCGAATTATATAATAAATCAGCAGTTTCGTGCCAATTTATTAGCCGTTCGCGATTTGGTGGGGTTATCACTGCACTTCACTTCTTCTCAAAGGGCATTGAAAAAATCAAGTTTTCACTCACTTCTCCGCACATGAGCAGCCCGAAATGTGGAATGCAAATTAAACATCACTTTTTGAAATCAGTCACTTGTTTGAACCAGAAACTTTATATAAACTGCTATTTTTGCCCGAAAAAAACGATGAAAAACTGATCGCGGAACGAATGTAAACACCGGTACTGACAGTAGCAAACTAATAACTAGGGTGGCTCAAAAATGATTTTTCTCCGCCAGGCTCAGTCGATTATGTTTCATATTTTGGGTGTCGTCCGATGCAGAGTCTATTAAATAGAGTTGCGCAAAGAGGATCTTCTTACTCTTATTCTGAATGATGCTCTTGTTATTATGTTGAAAACTTTCATTTTTATTCAACCCTTCAAGTGACTTCACGGGAGTGATCACTTCTAAAGCTTTTTAATTCGATAACCAAAGTCACCTACAGAGTGCAAACACGTGAGTTTCTTGTTGCAACTTTATTGGGGGTGTATTGAAGTTTTTTTAAGCTGTTTCTAAAACAAATCTAATACATTTAAATTCATGAGTTTTAATTCGCCATAATAATCATCAGGCGATAACAATACTTCCGCCATACCAACAAGCATTTGATTACTTTGCTCGATAGGTAGACGGTTTGACAGTTCAATAGGTAGATTTGGCTTCACTCTTTGCGTAACTCTATATATAATAGACTCTGGTCCGATGGTTCAGATTGAAAAGGGGCTTATCGTGCACAGGTCGTTTCAGGTTTGTATGACAGTTGATATAGCGAAGTTGAATTTTACATTATTCTGATTGTGGCACTCCGTCATTGGGCGCTGGCGAGGGGGAGCCCATATGACTGGATGAAATATTCAAGAGCTTTAAGGACATAGTTGGAAGAGTACCACGATGGCAGTCAATATGGCACCGGACCTTCCACGGGTCAACCCCACACCTCCCGCACTCCTCTCCCACCAACTTTCGAATGCATCGAACAGCATCGAACAAAAGTTTAATATTCAAATAACTAACCTGTTCACAGCATATTTATTTACTTCCCGTGATAATGAACATGTTTCTCCAAAGAGTCCTATGTACTTCGGCTCGAATTATATCATAAATCAGCAGTTTCGTGCCAATTTAATAGCCGCTCGCGATTTGGTGGGTTTATCACTGCACTTCACTTCTTCTCAAAGGGCATTGAAAAAATCAAGTTTTTACTCACTTCTCCGCACATGAGCAGCCCGAAACTCTGATAGAATG
The DNA here is from genome assembly GCF_024139115.2 of Armigeres subalbatus. Classification (NCBI taxonomy): domain Eukaryota; kingdom Metazoa; phylum Arthropoda; class Insecta; order Diptera; family Culicidae; genus Armigeres; species Armigeres subalbatus. The sequence continues at coordinate 68,460,429 of NC_085141.1, forward strand.
CAAATTAAACATCACTTTTTGAACTCAGTCACTCGTTTGAACCGAAAACTTAATCTAAACTGCTATTTTTGCCCGAAAAAAACGATTAAAAACTGACCGCGGAGCGAATGTAAACACCGGAACCGACAGCAGCAAACTAATAACTAGGGTGATTCAAAAAATGATTTTGCTCTGCCACGCTCAGTCGATTATGATTCATAATTTAGGTGTCATCCGATGGTTTGGGTTGGTTTGAATAGAGGCTTACCGTGCACAGGTCGTTTCAGGTTTGTATGACAGTTGATATGGCGAGGTTGAATTTTACATTATTCTGATTGTGGCACTCCGTCATTGTGCGCTGGCAAAGGGGGAGACCATATGACTGGATGAAATATTCAAGAGCTTTAACTCCATAGACAATGGACTTGAATGGTCGTACCAATGGTTGGGTGTTGATTTTAATCGAGGTTGCGAATCTTTAGAATGATAATTAGACTTCTCAGAAATGATCAGTGAAACGTGTAATTCAACAAAATAGCCAGAACTTTTCTGTGATATCTATCGAACCAGGGGTAGATACTTCATACAAAAAGTGTGACGAGGTATAGCGAGGTATAAAATGCTACTTTTTGCGTTACGTAATCAATGGGTCTTTCCTGCGGTGCGGCTTTCGTTCAGTGAAGTCTCTGGAATGTTGCTTTCAGCTATGTGGGTTCACCTTTGGTCAGCGTTTGGAGGGGAAGCACTAGTTTTCATACAAACTTGAACCATTCAACCAGTTTTTGTTCAAATCGGTTTTTGGAGGATACTCGGAGCATGGGACGGAATCGAGTGAGCGTGGTGGAGCTAGGTCGTTTTTTGAACCACCCTACCAATATTCTTTGATTTTTTATAAATACGACACCAATACTACTACAGTATATGACAGTTTTTGTTATACCAATACTTTCAAAGCTTTGTTTTGGTACTCAACCCACCTTCACCTTAACTCCATAGACAATGCATATTGAATGGTCGTTCCAATAGTTGGAAGTCGATTTTAATCGAGGTTGCGAGTCTTTAGCATGATAATTAGGCTTCTCAGAAGGCATCAGGGAGACGTGTAATTCAATTTGTCTGTGATATCTATCACACCAGGGGCAGATACTTCATACAAAAAGTGTGACATGGGGGTGAGCGGGGTATAAAATGCTATTTTTCCGTTACGTAATCAATGGATCTATCATACGGTGCGGTTTTCGTCCAGTGAAGTCTCTGCAATGTTGCTTTCAGCTATATGGGTTCTCTTTTCGCCAGCCTTTGGAGGGGAGGCGCTATAGTCAGTGTAATGAAAGGTTTAGTTTCCCATACTAGTTTTCATACAAACTTGAATCGGCTTGTGCTCTACCAGTTTTTGTTCAATTCGGTTTTTGGAGGACACTCGGAGCATGGGACGGAATCGAGTGAGCGTGTTGGAGCTGGGTCGTTTTTTGAACCACCCTACTAATATTTTATGTTTTTTATAAATACGTCACCAATACTACTACAGTATATGACAGTTTTTATTGTATCAATACTTTCAAAGCTTTGTTTTGGTACTCAACCCACCTTCACCTTAACAGATTATGTACAGAGCCCCGAACGGATACGTTTCAGAATATCAAACGGATTCTATTCAGAGTTCTAGACTAGATTCTGTTCAGAGTCTCGAACGAATTTTGCACAGAGTCTCGAGTGGATGCTTCTTGAAATCTCGAGCGTTATATCCTTCGGGAATTCCTCACAGATTTCCTCCGGAAGTTCTACTAGTAGTTCCGGGAATTCATTCAGACTTTCTTTCAGGAATTTATTTAGGCCTTCTTCAGGAATTTCTCTAGGAATTCCTCTACGAGTTCGTCCGGGAATTTCTTCGAGAGTTTCTCCATGACTTCCTCTGAAAATTCATTCGGGCGTTGAAGTTTCTCCAGAAGTTCTTCCGAGAATTCTTTTGGGAATTGTCACGGAAAATTTGTTGGAACTTTACTTTGTTGGAGAAAATTTACAGATTTGTTGTAAAACTCTCAAGAAGGTTTACTTGTAATTGTTCGGTATTAACAAGCAATATTATTGTGATCTCCAAGGTGAGACTTTCCAGAAATTTTCACGGGAAATATCACGAAAGAGTTACCTGATGAATTAACTGCAGAACTTGTGGAGGAATTCGTGGAGGAATTTTTGAAAAAATTAATGATGGAATTTCCGGATCAATTCCCGAAGAAATTTATAGTGGAATTCTTGAAGACATAACCGAAGAAGTTGCTGCAGGCATTTCCAAAGAATTCCTGGTGGAATTCCCGATGGAATGCCTGGAGGAATTCTCGAAGGAATTCTCGTAGGAAGGCTGCATTTTTTGCCTATTTTAAAATAAATTTTGTTTCAAAGGTGATTTGTTTAAAAATTCAGATGAATGGTTCTAGTTCTAAAACGTATGGAAGAATGCTGAATTTTTATAAGAACTGCTATAGCTTATTTTATATTAATTCTTAATGTTAATTTCGTTAATAAATTCCTAACTTCATTTTAAAATATCTGATAACCAATAAATCACACATTTTTTATTCATTATTGATTTAATATTAATTGTTGTTGAATAAACGCACAACGCGGACGTTGCATTGTGAGCGTGATTGCGTCACGTTTATCGGCGTCGCGTTTTAGTACAAAACGCTGACTTCAACGCGCAACGCGCTATTGTGATCCAGCCTGAAGAAGCGGAGACCGCCGTACCAACCGTTCCATATTCAGGGGATACATGAAAAGGTGACGTTGGGAGGAACATTGCTAAGAAGATTTGTATCCCTTCTTTTTTTTCCAACTTCCAGGAATGTCTGAAACAGTCTTCTTCAGCTCAAAATGTAGCTTTTTCGGCCAAAATTGTTTGTTGACGTGATCTTTTGGATACCCAAGTCCGTCAAACACTGTGTTGTTATCCAGCACTTGAACGTTATCCACTCGCGCTATCAGTCGTTGAGCAATACACGTTTCCTTACCCAGCACTGGCACTACCGATTATTGAAGTATTTTCTTTCATACGGGATGTATACAGAGATAACTTTTTTCCTGACAGCATCTATCGTGGCTGATGTGCGCGAATCAATGTCTCTTACTACAGGTCATGATAATACAAATGTCAAGAGGTGGAGACGAGCCAGCCTCGGGCTGAAAGTCTCCTTAATAAAGTCAAAAAAAAAAAAAAAAAAAAATGTCAAGATACATTAACTCAAGACACAAAATAATTTTTTTTTATGATGGGTTTAAAATGTAGAATATTCGATACTACCTCCACAGTCTGTATGTTGATCTGAGCGAGGTATGGAAAGTGCGTTGAACACTCGCCTGCGTATATAAGGGCGGACACAGTAGCAAACAATGTTCGGTACCGACGACTGCCGCGGTACGACCTAGAGCGACTGAAGCAACCTGATGTCGCCACTGCATACGCGCAGCATCTCGAGGCAGCGTTGCCGGAAGAGGGTGAGCTCGATGGGGCCCCTCGTGAGGACTGCTGGAATACAGTCAAAGCAGCCATTAACGACGCAGCGGAGAACAATGTCGGGTATATGGGTCGAAGTCGACGGAACGATTGGTTCGACGAAGAGTGCAGACAGATTCTGGAGGAGAAGGACGCAGCGCGGGCGGTCGCGCTGCAGCAAGGTACCCGGCAGAACGTTGAACGTTATAGACGGAAGCGGAGACAGCAGACCCGCCTTTTTCAGGAGAAGAAACGCCGCCTGGAAGAAGCGGAGTGCGAGGAGATGGAACAGCTGTGCCGTTCTCAAGATACACGCAAGTTCTATCAGAAGCTCAACGCATCCCGCAAAGGCTTCGTGCCGCGAGCCGAAATGTGCCGGGATAAGGATGGGAGCATCTTGACGGACGAACGTGTGGTGATCGAAAGGTGGAAGCAGCACTACGAGGAACATCTGAATGGCGCTGAGAGTACAGGCAGTGAAAGTCAAGGCAGCAGAGGAGATGACAACGTCAGTTCAGCGGACGATGGAAGCCAACCAGCCCCCACCTTGAGGGAAGTTAAGGATGCATTCAACAGCTAAAGACCAATAAAGCAGCTGGTAAGGATGGTATCGGAGCTGAGCTCATCAAGATGGGCCCGGAAAAGCTGGCCACTTGCCTGCACAAACTGATAGTCAGAATCTGGGAAACCGAACAGCTACCGGAGGAGTGGAAGGAAGGGGTTATATGCCCCATCTACAAGAAAGGCGACAAACTGGAGTGTGAGAACTTTCGAGCGATCACCATCCTTAATGCCGCCTACAAAGTGATATCCCAGATCATCTTCCGTCGTCTGTCACCATTAATGAACGAGTTCGTGGGAAGTTATCAAGCCGGCTTCGTTGACGGCCGCTCGACAACGGACCAGATCTTTACTGTACGGCAAATCCTTAAAAAAATGCCGTGAATACCAGGTCCCAACGCACCATCTGTTCGTTGATTTCAAGGCGGCATACGACAGTATAGATCGCGTAGAGCTATGGAAAATTATGGACGAGAACAGCTTCCCTGGGAAGCTTACCAGACTGATCAAAGCAACGGTGGATGGTGTGCAAAACTGTGTGAAGATTTCGGGCGAACACTCCAGTTCGTTCGAATCGCGCCGGGGACTAAGACAAGGTGATGGACTTTCGTGCCTGTTGTTCAACATTGCGCTAGAAGGTGTCATGTGGAGAGCCGGGTGTAACAGCCGGGGTACGATTTTCAACAGATCCAGTCAATTTATTTGCTTCACGGATGACATGGACATTGTCGGCCGAATATTTGCAAAGGTGGCAGAACTGTACACCCGCCTGAAACGTGAAGCAACAAAAGTTGGACTGGTGGTGAATGCGTCAAAGACAAAGTACATGCTTGTGGGCGGAACCGAGCGCGACAGGGCCCGCCTGGGAAGCAGTGTTACGATAGACGGGGATACCTTCGAGGTGGTCGAGGAACTCGTCTACCTCGGATCCTTGCTAACGGCTGACAACAACGTTAGTCGTGAAATACGAAGGCGCATCATCTGTGGAAGTCGGGCCTACTACGGGCTCCAGAAGAAACTGCGGTCGAAAAAGATTCGCCACCGCACCAAATGTGTCATGTACAAGACGCTTATAAGACCGGTTGTCCTCTACGGACATGAAACATGGACAATGCTCGAGGAGGACTTGCAAGCACTCGGAGTATTCGAGAGACGGGTGCTTAGGACCATCTTTGGCGGTGTGCAAGAAGACGGTGTGTGGCGGCGAAGAATGAACCATGAACCATTTTATTGTATTTCTAAGATTTCTTGAACATTAAATAAAAGTTATGCTCAATGTATTCAAATCAGTTATGCTCTTCTTTAAAACCTTGGGATGAGGAATAAATTTAATCAAATTTCGCCATGTTTAGTATGTACAAGTAATCCATGGATTTTTTAACATTTATAAGAGCAACTTGGTATAATACAACTTGTGTTACGAAGCTCGGCTTTTGAAGAAAGAAACTTGAATCGTTAGACGTTAAGTAAAGTTCCCAACAAAAATTTGATGAAATTTTAGACATCGAGTGTTTTCTGTGGCTTATGATAATACTTGTTAATCCTTAAGAAAACTGTGTCTTACGATAATACTTGTTAATACAGATGTTGCAGAGTATTATGAAATAAGATTAAGATGCCTTTCTAGACATTTGAAATTTGTCAATTTTAAGAGTTTTGGGAAAACATTTATTAGATTCCGGAAGAGACTTTTACTGTCATACAATAATATTATTTTAACAACAAAACACGACACAAATTGAGCCTAAGTTGCCTGTTTTACGAAGGTTATTTATATCCTGCATGTTGGTAATAATGGAACAGATACCCTATATATTGAAAGACTAATTTTGGAAGGTTTTCAAAAGAATTATCGTTTGAGCTTTCATCAGCTGGAATTACGTGCATGCAAATCTGGGACCAACAACAACTATATGGAGTCAGTTGTTCCCTTCGACTTCCATTAATTTGTTTGTAGTCAAAAAGTGCTTCATTTAAACGCGACTGCCGTTGGCAACCTAGGCTCGATGCCCCTATGTGACCAGATATATTTTGTGCCAGCGCAGGACAAAATTTTCTAAATCCTTGTTTTTATTCAAAAATGTGCTTAAGTCAAAACTTTAAAATTTGATAAACCCCTCTGGGACTCGCTTGGCCCTGGATCAATCACACAATCCCACCTCTGTTGTGAATGAATCTATTCAACTTTTTACAACGGTGCGAGATCCTGATGGCTTAATTTATTTGTATTGTTTGCATGATTCATTTGGCTAACATTCAAAGTGATCGTATTATTCGTTTTATGCAATTAGGCAGAGCGCTCACATTTGCTTAAAATGCCTACATCTTATTTAGATGTTTTATTATTCCCCGCAAACTGACAGACGATTTATCATAAATTTTTCCATAAGCTTGAAACAAAAAAAGATCCGAGCTACTTAAAATTCGTCGAACTTGCTCAGATTTCAAGTGAAATTTTTACTGAAATAATAACAAAATACGAACACGATGTGAGTTGAAATTGTTGAGCTAGAGATCCTTCATTCAAAGATCTTGAGCCAATCGAGCTTTGAATACTGTCAGAATCTGTGCCAAAGGAGCATTTTTATTTTTCTTATTATTTCTAGATTTGTCGGCTATGCAGTCTGATTTATTAGAACAGGAGAAAAAAATTGATCGCTTTTTGTTAAGTATGGTAGGCGTTCCGTTACAAAGAGCAAACCATGTTTTTCCCTGAAGAAGACATCGAACCCGATGCCGAAACGTTGGACAAAATTTAAAAATTTGTTCTTATAAATAAGACTGTATAGCCGAAAAATCTCAAAAATTTATTATTTCTGTGAATGATTTCAGTTCTTCACTTTAAAAGCATTGTTATTGTTGCAGATTGAGTAAAATATTCCTCAATAGCACGTTCAAATCTTATTCTTATTCTAGTTCTTTTACTGGGTATCCAATTAAATATCTATCCTCGTTCTCGTGTCCATGAGGATTTGACTAGGATCACTAGAATACACCAAAGCAGGCTTGTCAAAATTCCTCAAACTCGCTAGAGTTTAGGACGAAATAAAATTGGAAACCAACAAACACGTGTTTTAAGTGAGTGCTTGTGCTGCCGCTCAGCGTTGCACTACCACAGTTATAATTTTGTGGGAGACGGAAAGATACAAATGACGTTGATGACGATATGAGACACCCTTGGAGAAACCTCTTTTCTGTGTCCAAATTTTATTTCTTACATCTTAAATAAAATTATCATTAGTAACAAACAGAGTAAGGAAGAGCTAAACAAACTCTGTTTGTTACTGATGATAATTTTATTTAAGATATAAGAAATACAATTTGGACGCAGAAAAAAGGTTTAAACAACATGCGAGTGTGGCCGTGGCGTTGGGTGAAAGACCACTCATCAAGCCTCCAGAGCGATGCTTTGTATGTGACGAAAATCGAAAATCATTAATAAACATAATAAATTTTCAAAATCTTATAAGTTCTTGAAGAACGTTTGCTAAATTACTGCTATTTATTAAATATTTCTTTATTTCGCGGGACATTGAAATAAGTGAAACGCGGGACATTTCGCGGGACTCTTTTCAGCGCGGGACAAATGGCGAAAATGCGGGACTGTTCCGCGAAACGCGGGACGTCTGGTCACCTTACCCTAGGCTAGTCTTTTGAACGCTGCGTGCACGCTGCGTTAAAAAGACGCATGTGTACAAAGGGAAACATTGGTAAGGCAGCGCTGCCGCGCCGACACAGAGCTGTGTTATTTAGGGCCGATGTCCACGTAGCGGTTTTTTTACGCTGCGTGCACGCCGCGTTCACGCAAAGTACCCAGCATCAAATGGAGTAATGCACACGTAGACGAGTGCACGACTACATTTGATGCTGGGTACCTTGCGTGGACGCTTGAAAAAACGCTACGTGGGCATCGGCCCTTAAACAGCTCTGTATCGGCGTGCGTGCACTTGGCGTAGAAAAAACTCTACGTTGACATCGGCCTCTAATAGAACAGAAATGTATAATTTATTCCAACAACCTTTTTTACTGAACTTTGTGTAATCATACAATCCAGAATGTAATACATGCTACAAAAGAAATACGATTGATGGAAATACAAATCTGAAAATCCATACATAGTCGCCTCTCCACATCTCGATATTGAAGGATCCATCGAAATTAGGAGAGATTGAGGAACGGAAGAAAAATTGAAATGGGTACTAGATCGGAAAAACCTCGTTGTTATGAAAAACGAAAGGAAAACAAATGTCATACCGTGCGGGACCGAAATCCGTACAGCACCGAAATCCGTCCACCTCATGAGATATCAATAAATTAAAGGGGGTTAAAAGTTATTAATGTAGAAATAATTAATCTTATCCTGTTCAGATTCTTGGCAGTAAGTTTTTAGGGCATAGAATTGGAAAGAAGGCTTTGAAATTAAAACAACAAAAATCAAAAACAAATCTCCACCCACCAAACGCGGAGTTTGTGCCGCCATTTTGTTTTCGGGTAGAACATAATTGCACCTAAAGTAATTGTGTTTTTATTGGTTATTGCGAATCATTACATAAGATCAGCGGAATACAAATCAAAGGGATCCCTTCTCAAGGTGTGTATCGAACTATTTACAGTGGTAGTTTGGTCAATCAGACTGTTTCAATTTAAATATTTAGTTAACAAATAGCTGTACGGATTTTGATCCTTTGATTCGAAATCCGTCCACGGTGGACGGATTTCGAGTCAGGAGTAGTTGATTTAATTCATTATTTTATGATGTTTTTCGTAGCTTTGAGTAAATGTGAAACAGTTCAAAAGTAGAAGCCTTCATGCTCCTGTGTCGATGACAAATCTAGAGTGCTTTGAGAATAGGTCGTATGTGCAAAAGAGAGCCTCTCTTCGGTTCCATTCTCTTTCGATTATTACAAAGCTATGCACAATTTTACGTTGGATTTTTTGGCAGATATCTAAAGACAATAGCTTTGTCTAGCGTGCTAAAGTGAAAATGTTGCAGAAAATGCTAAACTTGCCGATCTATTAGCGAAAGAGAGCGTGATCAAAGAGAGTCTCTCTTTTGTACATACGACCTATTCTCAAAGCAATCTAGAAATGTTTTATTTACATTCGATTCCTATTTTCTAATGACTTTTTCATACACTAAGGTGCTTAAGTGTACGGATTTCGATGCCCCACGGTATCATCTTTTTGATGTGTTTGTTATAGCCAATACATTTGAATATATTGACATAGGGAGAGAGAATCCTGAGCAAAATATGACTAGATACATTGAGATAGGGACATATCGAGATAGGGAGGCTATCGAGATGTTGATAGCCCAAAGTTACATATGGCCGGGACTCTGCTAAAACGCACCAAGCGCCAACCAAAAATAACCCATTTTTCTACCCAATCTTTCGGTTAGCAGATTCAAGTGATCAAAAATCGTATCGGATATCCCTCAACCTTATAACTCTGGATATCCTTCAACAAATGTACGAATTAGTTGATATGAATGACGTCCGTTTCCTTTTTGCAAACAAAATAGCGAAAATCAGTCAAAAAGCCGCTTGCTACGGTTTGCCGAATATATGTAGATTGAAGAGACCGAGAAAATCATCGACATAGGGAGAGATATTGAAATGTGAAGAGTTGACTGTAACTTGGACTTCACATTCCAGTCACAAAATTATAACAACATTCCAAATCTGAAGGCAGAAATATATATACGGTAAATGAATTTGACTATATTGTAATTTCCTTTTGAATTTTTCTGGGGGGGCACAAGTGGATCTGGGGTGGGCCAGGTCCTTCTTGCTCCCCCTCTTATTTACGCCAATGATTATGTTATTGAATTTGTTGTGTATAAAACGTAAAATACCATACAATAATAACGAAAATCTGCATCGAGAGATTTTAGTAATGGTGGGAACTGACCTTCTTTAAATTAAATTTATTGGTCTAACCAAATCAACCAGTGTCACCAAAATACAGACCAACCCCGTAGGTTTTCTATACGACCTGGTCCAATCGATATTCCTACCTTCTACCAAATTTACTCCAAAGTTGAGTATTACAAAGTTATATATTTAGTTAATATTGACTTTTACAGTAGTTCTTTCAAACCACCGATCAAGTCACTTTAGGGATGGATTTTTCTTCATCTCTTTAGGAGAGATCGACTATGATGGTGATATTTGAGGTTATGCATTTCAGTCTTCTTATGCTCGAAAACGGGTTTTACGTTTTTATCCGACGTTTCGGTTACATATATTGTACCTTTATCAAGGAGTTAACTAAGTCCCGTTTTAATGTAACAATAAAACGGGACTTAGTTAGCTCCTTGATAAAGGTACAATATATGTAACCGAAACGTCGGATAAAAACGTAAAACCCGTTTTCGAGCATGAGAAGACTGAAAGCCATAACCTGAAATATTTTTCTTTATCAATAAGTCTAATAGTGATTCAGAAGGTCTTTTCAATCCACTCCAAAGTAGTACCGTATTTAACATATTAATGTTTGGTATTATTCTTTTTGAATACCTTCTTATGCATCTCTAGTTCATACCAACTTTTGCTGTCGAGGTCGTTACTCCTGCACGGATTGTGCTGGAAGTAGGTATTGCGAATTGCCATATTTTTGGAGGCGACAAAATTATTTAGTCGTTGGTCGTTTCCGTTCGTCATTTGGTGGGCGCTGAACTTTACAATATTCGGTCTGAATTTCTCCCCTAGTCAAACTGAGCGTTCTAATCTCGAATGATTTTGATGCTGTCGCTTGGGCAGTTGTCGTTCTAACGTTCGTGATATGCGTAGAATATGTCCATATAATCATTATTGTTTCTGGATGAAGATTATGCTAAAGTTGAAGAACTATCCTTTGATCCTCAACGTGCACATTCTCTCATTGTTCACTGTTTTGCCGCAACTCTGGTAGATGCTATAATTCCACTAAGCGTTTGCACCTTCTGCAGTGCTACAATGCCGAATCCGCGATACTTTAGCACATCGACGAGTGCTCCGCTGCATGTGCTCCTGATGAAGTTTGGCAGTTCCACGAACCAAACTTCCAATCAATAATAATTAATAATATAATTATTGTAGGTTTCAATATAATTATTGTAGGTTTTCATTATAATGTGTGAATTTTTCATAGAAATTTGGTATCTTTAAAAAGCGAAGCTCGTTCATTTTGCCCCACTCACTCACGACGCTCCTAATCTTCCAATTATTGTTATCTCCGCTGCTGCGTGGACAGACGCAGTGTGGTGAAGATGGCTAGCGTGGAAACAAGACTAGACGCTCTGGCTTTTGTGGAGATTTTTCTTCGGTGCCTTCGTAGAAAGAGATAATTAAATTTCGCCTTCGGGACGGTGACAGGCCATTGGAAAAATGATTCAACCACGGGGGAATGAGGAACTGAGAGCGCACTTTAAAGCAGCGAATATGATTTATGAAAACTGCGTGCGTCGAAGCGATTAGGAAATTATTACCACACAGAGCGTTACTGGTAGTCAATATTGCTAATTAAAATGCGGCGCTAATTGAAACAAACTGCCATCGGCCGAGTTGTTTAATTTATGAATTGTTGAAATTGAATTATGGTAATGGTTCCGACCGTCGACCCGAATGGGTATCGGATATCGATTAGTTCAGTTAGTAATTTATTAAATCGGAGTGGTTTATTGGGGATAACAATGCTTGTGGAAAGTTATGATGGAAACAGATTAAAAATTCATGTTGAATGGCTAAATTGAATAGCTCAGTGATGAACAAGCAAAACTTTGATCGCTTGACTTGTTTATTACTCAAAAAATGATTTTATACTTTCATTTTTTACATGTAGAACAGTATTGTTTTAAAAATATACTTTCGTGCAAAATTCTTTTTGTTGAATATATTATCTGTAGAGCAGAGTGGGGCATAAGGGTATTTTTTTTTAAACCAATGATTTTTCGAAACCATCTGAAATTCCAAACAACAGGGAAGAATCTGGGCCGGATTGGTTGCTTCATCGCTTTCCGCATCGCATTTGAAGTTTGTATATGCACACGTACATTTTTGCATTTTTACACCTAGAGGTTTCATCGTAAACTAAGTGGTACATTACGTTCGATCGATCAATTTTCAAAGCTATAATGTTTCAGCAACGTACCTTCTTCGGAAAAGTCGTTTGGAATCTTTCAGACCTTTTACCTACGTATTGAATTACGTGATTGGTAAATTGTTATCGGTAGAAGCAAAAATATATGTTTTTCCATACTGATTTCTAAATTTCAAATGCAACAGCGGGGACGCAACCAATTGAGCTGATGTTCTGCACAACTATAGGAGCCATCCATGATTTCGCGAAAATATTTTTTTAACTACTAATCAAATCAAATAAATCAATGAAATCAAACAAAATAAAAACTTCTCATTTTATTGCCTAATTTCGTTGTTTACAATGCTTTGCTTGAATTTCGGAGATTCATTCTTCATTCGTCTCGTCCATGCACCGTTCAGTGACACCAAGTACGTTTTGATCCTCTAAGTCTAAGAGTATCGTATCTTTCGAAGACTACCAGGTTAGTAAGTGGTTTGGTAACATTTACTCAATTTTATTCAGAAATCATGATAAGTGCACTGAGAAAATTCTTCATATTGGTTATATTTGTCGCACACATACATTTTTGCAATTTGGGGGCTCAAATAATTCAATATGAATCCAAACATAAAATACATAACTACATACATATTAGAGAGCACACATAAGGTCCATTTGATTATAGTATCTATTTGTACTTCGCGTGGTTATCTGTGCAATAATAAACATCATGAGTTAAAATAATAAATTTTTGGCCGTAAAATTTTGTGGATTTTTTGCAACATACGCGTTGCTCTGGTGTTTTCTTCACTTCTAGCAAACAACAGGATCAACGACGTTCACGACGGCATGGTATGTGATTATCCCTGCACTTCGCATTATATCATTCAAACCTATGTATGTTGAATTGCAGGCACCGTTCGGATTAACCATCGTTTTGTCGGAACCCTCTTGCGTTTCGCGTTTTTTAAGCAGGAGCTATTCCTTTCTTTTGATCTATCGCCGCCTTCACTAATCGCGTCAGTTTGTCCGGAAATCCGTATTAGTGCAAGTTATAGTTAATCTAATTTCATAATAATAATACCACCATAAGTCTGAGGAGCTAGTGGAACTATTTTCCAATAAAAAGTGAGCCCTCTGTTTTATTGAATGAATTTAATTCTATGACTCAAGCGAGAAAAAAGTTACCAACAAGAATCCCCGCCACATAATGAATTGAAGTTACCAAGTATCATGAAATTATTACAGCTCCTTCCCGATACCACTTGCCGAAAACGCGTTTGCACTCGAACAAAAAGCTTTTACCATAATCGTTTGTACAAATTCCCAGCGGCACCGCAAAGCGGAGGAATTACATTAGAAGATTAATAAAATCGTGCTCTCTTCTTCGGCTCCTTTACGGTACGAGTTTGTCCAACCACTCTATCCCGTATCTATCTATCTGGCTAAATCCAAAAGTTCCCGTACAAAAGTGGTTGGGACAGCAAAATCGTCCCAACTGCAAAACCCGCACAAATTCACAGTCGATTCCATTGTTCTCGTTGGTTACACCCACTGGTAACGAAAAACGTTTTTGTGGGGCAAAGTACTGGCGGACTGATAATTAGTTTGTAAAACAGGAATTTATATTTGTTCGTTTATTGGTAAGCAAGGATGTTATCGATCATTTAGTAATCTGCCTTCGATCATTTAGTAGTTTGTCAATAACTCATTCCAGAGGCTAAATTTCAAAATGTGTTGTATGATGGACTTCTAGTGCAAAGGTTTATCTATAACTCTACCTAACAGTTCGTTGTTTGAATTTCACTAATAACAGAGCTATAGCGCTAGTAGCAGTAACTTAGACTAAATGATTGCATATTTTGTTATCATTTAGTATAAGTACAGCAACTAGCACCGTAACTCCTTTAATAGTGGAATTCGAACATCGACCTGTTAAGGAGAGTTGTAGAAAAATCTTTGCACTAAAAGTCCACCATACAACACATTTTGAAATTTAGTCTCTGGAATGAGTTATTGACAAACTACTAAATGATCGAAGGCAGATTACTAAATGATCGATAACATCCTTGTTGGTAAGCTCAAGTGCCATTTTTTAAAATGACTTCTTCGGCCAAACGACGGTCAGACGACCTGTTAGGGCTAACGTCTCTTTCGGAAAATTATCAGTTCGGTCGTTTGTCGCTTTCGGCCAATGGAATTTTCCAAGAATTTTTCTTGGAATTTTCGTTGTATTTTTCTGTTAACAAGATTTTTGACGTAGGACTTACGTCTCTCTTTACTATACCGGGTGGCATTTCAAAATATTCAAATCGACCGCGTTACGCTGTGTTGAAAGATTTTAAACGTTAATAGCGTTCGTCTCAGTGGACGAATTTCTGCGGTAAGCCCCTCAATCGACAGATTTCAAGTATGCCTTTCATGTCCATGCTTGATAAGACCCGAAAAACTTGTTTCAATAGGCATGAAACTGTTTTCAATGACAAACATTGAGATCAAGGGAACCTATAAATATGGGTACCGCAGAATTCTTGCATCATTCCATTACCACGTTCTGATTGGTGCAGACACCAGCGAATGAGCAGCCGCTGTGTCTGCCGAGAAGCCATAAAATAGCGCAACGCGATTTTTCCTTTCATTCTGACCGGGACAAGCGAAGCAACCGCATCATCGGCACTCACACCTTTTAGCAGGGAATGATGTCATCGAAGCCACCATCATCAGCCGAAACCTAGCCAGTACAGCAGCAGTCCATCCTACAGACCCGACAAAGCAGCAATGCTGAGCAGATACCGGCAGCAGCAGCAGAGTCGAGCCGAGACCGACCGGCATCGGTGATGAGCCGAGACAGGCTGAAGAAAAGCCACATGATGCAGCATGTATGTCCAAAAAACAAACGGTTCTTCAGAGGGCCAATGATAGAGATCAATATCAAAGCTTTCAATTCCCTTCGAGATAGAAATTGCAGGGTTGTTACGGAGATCCTGAAATATTTTCCGCGCCGACTAAAATCAAATCCACGCCATTTCCGCGCGACATGAAAATCCATTCTGCGCCAAATCCGCGCGACCCAAAACTAAATTCTAAGCAAACACACGTTAAATATCAATGTTAAATATTACGCTGAACATAACAACAATTTAGTGAACGTCTTTTTTCGAGTTCGTTTTTATAATATTACTGATTTTAAGTATATGTTTTAACTTCAACGTTACACATGTTTGTACAAAATTGAAAATAGGATTAAGAAAAAAGCAGTTGATATAACAACTCATCTAGATGGTCCTTCTTGGAATTTCTGAAGAAGTCGCTCCAAAATTGTCTGCGGGTGTTTCTCCGAGAACATCTGTGGAAATTTCTCCAATCTTGCAAAAAGTTACCCGGAAATTTATGCGGAATTTCATTTTTTCATAAATTTTTGTGAATTCCTCAAAAACAACATGCAGGAAATTTTCGGAAACTGTATGTGGACACCCCTAATTAATTCCTACAGAAATCGCTTGGGAAATTCTAACAGAAATTGGTTGGTGACTTCCTGCTGAAAAACTTCCGAAAAATCTGTTGTTAAATTTTCAGGATTTTTCACAGAAATTCTTGTGATCATAGCTAAATAAACTTCGAAGGAAATCGCAACGTGAATTCTTGCGGGAATTTCTCGGGAATCTCTGCAAAAACTCTTCCGGGAAAACATTTTCAAAAATTTTCAACAATTTTTTTTCAAAATCAACATCAAAAACAATTTCTGCGGAAGCACTTAAAAGACGGGTGTTCATGTCCTTCAACAGACATGTTTTGAATGCGCCATGCTTCAGAATGGTTTAAAAATGACAACAAGTGGCGCCCCTCTCCTCATAACATTTGTCAATGCTCAAGAGTGTAACCATGGAATTCAAACAGGGTTTGTTAATATCCGAAAAATGACGTTAGTAAATAACTACAAACGTTAATTTTGTTCTCGAAAACATTTGCTAACGAGAATAAAGCCCATCTAGATAGACATAAAACTAATTTTCAAATAAACGTCCTTAGATATAGAATTTCATTTGTTTAAATACTCCTAAAACTAAATCCGCACAAAGTCCTAAAATCGTTATGTAAATCCGCGCTGAATCCGCGAAAACCGCAAAATCCGCGAAAATCGCGAAATCCGCTTAGTCGTAACAACCCTGAAATTGTACTTGGGTGCCAAATCCAATATTCTAGAGATAAAATTTTATGCGTGATTTTCATAAATAGCGTTAAAACTAACAGTGGATAATTTTTCTGACTTAACCGCGAAGTGGACAAAGGACTTCACTTGACCATGCCTTTAAAGATTCATAAGATGTTCAAATCTTTCACATAATCTTATTTGAATAAAAAACCACCGATAACAGCTCAAACATTAATAAACTATCAATCGATTTTTCATCAAATGTTGGATTTTTTGGCATTATAAAAAAATATGTAGAAAAACATTGTTTGATACTGAACAAAGCGAACGTGACTGAATGATCGTCCCATGTTATGAATTCTAAATCTTATCACCCGAAATCCCATGTCCGGGTGTTTCCTTCCTTCTACTACTAACAATGTTGTCTCAGAAAAGAACACTCTACTTCCCACCTGAACTGCAATTCTAAGCTCGCTTGCCAGGCTTATTGGCCTATATCAAGCGAAAAGTCCCGTTAGGAAATAGACGCCAGCAGCGGGCAACAAGCGTAAAAAAGAAGAAGCCCTTCTCGAACGCGTTGATGATGATGACGCTTTGGCTGACAAAGAAGCGGAATACAAGACACTAGCTGATTGGCCCACCAAAGGGAAGCAGAGAAGATTCAAAATAAGGTATAAAAGAAAAGTGCATTCGCTCGCAGAGCATTCAGTCTTTTTTATACCATCACTAGAAATTCGCGGTTATTTGAAAAGATCGTTTTGTTACTTTTTGCACTTATCCGATGCAAACAGCCTTTTTCAAGGTTCTAAGAGTTAAAAATAATGTTCTCCTTCAGTCGCTATCGCACGGATTAGAAGGCCCTTCAGTGGAAGGGCTGAGATACAGTCTACATCCCCTGCTGAGCCAGCTTGTGGTTTATTTCAGGCAGTCCTTCAGTGGGAAGGTTGCCACTGTCGAGGCTAATATTTCGTGACCGGACAGATACTTCCTTAATTTTTTTTGATGATTTTGGTTCGAGGTTGATTTCTGTGTCGGTTTGATGAGAAGATTTTGCCAAAAAATGGTATGCAACGCCGATTATTTATCCAAAATAGTTGATGTGAGAAATTTGGACATATTATGTATCTTAAAGGCATGGTCAAGTCAAGTCCTACGTCCACTCAGCGGTTATGTCACAGACATTACCCACTGTTCGTTTTTTATCCAGCTTTTTACGCGACAGTGCCATAATGCTTTGAATCACCCCTTTTGACACATGCTGTGTCCACTATAATTTTTATAAATTGATCTTAGCAATCTGTGACTAGTGAAGTTTTCAATGAAAACATTCAACTGTCATAATTTTGTTCAAAACTCGAGCATGGTGGTTTAAGAGGAGCAATGGCTCAATATTTCAATAAATGGTTCATTAAAACATATTTTCATTTTTTCTAATCGTTTTAGGTGTCCATAAAAACAGCTCGGCACGCTTCTGGGGTACGAATCAAGATGTTTTTCCACGGTTTTCAATTATTGATCATCTCGGCAATTCCAATAATACATTTAATCATGTACTGGGAGTCAAATCATCATCTGTCATATGCCTTTGTTGATAATCGACTGGTCATTGATATAAATAACAAGTTTGCAAAGATCTTTCTATTACCGGGATATAATTTGTTGAACTAGTGCAGATGTCCCCATCTTTTGAATTTTTAATGAAGCACAACATGTACTGATTGCGAAAAGGCTTAGGGAAAAAAGAACCGTCTGAAATTCACCCATATTCATGTTTACGGACGACCAAAACTAATTGAAATGCAATTCGAAGTTTATTTGCAACCATTAATATGGGAACAATTACCCACAAGAAAAATTGATTATAAGGTATTGTTAGGGCATATTTCTCGAGGCATGGCTCATCACCTGATCCGTGATTCTAAGAACTAACGCAGAAACGACTACAACGCTACTCCGCATTTCACATCCAGATTCAACAGGCAAATTTCCGTGCTCTCATTAGTAGTGTATTGGCCGAAACATTTGGACCTTCATTTGTTTAGTTGTCTAGCGGGTATTGATCATATTTTACCCAAAAAAATATTCTAAATTCAATCTACCATCGTGCTGACCACCCTAAAGTGGTGGTTTACGGTTTTCATCTGTTGAAGTGGCCATTCAATATGAGCCGGTTGAATAGATACAATGTTTCGTTCTTCCCTTCTCTGATTTTCTCGTACTCCTAAAGCAGTTTTCAGGTTACAATCTTTGTATTCTAATTTCAGTTCTGCAATTGCACAGTCTAGGCCCTAGAAATTATGAAATTAGTTTCATATTTTAAAACATATACGAAATACAAATCTGAACGAGATTTTCATAACATTTTTTGATGGAAGCAAACATGACAGATCTTCAGACTCTAACTCATGGCTACCAAGATATAATTCTTCAAATTCAGTTCACGGCATACGTCAAATTTGATTCACCCCTCGTTAATTTATGGCTAGCGTAAAAAGCTGGATACTCTATTTCATAGTGATATAATATATATACCTATATTCATTTGGAGTTCTCGAAAGGAAAGTGCTGCGTAACATCTATGGTGGGGTGCAGATGACGGACGATACGTGGAGGAGGAGAATGAACCACGAGTTGCAACAGCTGTTGGAAGAACCATCCATCGTTCGCACTGCGAAAATCGGAAGACTGCGGTGGGCCGGGCACGTAGCCAGAATGACGGACAGTAACCCGGTGAAAATGGTTCTCGACAACGATCCAGCGGGCCCAAGAAGGCGAGGTGCGCAGCGGGCAAGGTAGAACGATCAGGGGGAAGATGACCTGCGGACCCTCCGTAGACTGTTTGGTTGGCCACGTTTAGCCATGGACCGAGCTGAATGGAGAAGACTCCTATAAACTGCACAGGCCACTTCGGTCTTAGTCTGAATAAATAATAAATAAAACTTTATTCATAAGTTTATCAATTACTAAATCAGATAATATCGATCAATTAAATAAAAATAAATCTCCCTATTTCGTCGGGTTATGCTTGCTTTCGGTTTTAAATATCCGATTAATAACTTGTTTTAGTAGACCAAAAACAACCGATTTCATCGGGAATCGTCTACTGTTCATTAGAATACAGTTACTAATCCAGCAATTCACTAGCTTATCATCAACCGATTTCGTCGACTATATTTATTATTTAATGTCATCAGTAGATTAATCATGCGATTTTTTTGATTTTCATCAGTCGATTTAGTCGGCTTGATTGCTATTTGCCCAAGACTACGTTAGCCGATTAATCCACCAACTGAGTTGATTCAAATCTATTGATTACGTTGGCCGATTTAATGTATCGATTAATCGCTAAACCGCCCTGTAAAGCTCCCATAAGCGTCTGTGCAACAAACAACCGATTAGTCGGATGCAAAGTAGGCCGATCCAACCGACGAAAACCAACTAAGTCGGGGGAAAAGTCGGTGGGATGTTTTATGGGGGGTTTCTGTTCTGCCAAGTCCTTTGCTGTTACGTAACCACCCGTGCTGCGTTCTTCTCCTTCAGACTTTGTGGATATTCCTCTTCGAAACAATTGTTCCGTCACCTCTGTCACACTTATAATCAACATTGATGCGTGCTTAATTGATTCCTTGACTGTACTCCAGATAAACCCAAGTGGGTCCCTGTCGAGCTCATTCTCTTCCAGTAATGCTGCCTCAAGATGCTGCGCGTTTGCAGTGGCGACATTCGGTAGATTCAGCCACTTTAGGCTGTACCGAGACGGTCGTCTATACCTTGAACTTTATTCATGACGGATAGTTTGGGCGCAGTTTAACCATCACCAGACAAAGAAGTGCCGTCCATCAATCAGAGTTTTGTCCATATGTGATTCTTTCTACAGTAGTTATATTTAGATGGACCAATACGGATGACTGTGCTGGAAGTAGTTGCTGAGAATTCCAATATTATTGTGTCGAAATCAACAAGTTGGGCGTTCAAATCTCCCCTGATGATTCTGATGGCGTGGCTTGGGCAACTATCATACTCACGTTCAAGTTGAGCGCAGATCATTATCAGTGCTTCCGGGGACTAGATTGTGTACGTTGATGGGCGAGCAATCGTCAGTAGCTCATGTATACCGATGACCTTGGAAGATTTCCAGTTCCAAGTACCGACCTTTCAATCGCTAGTCACTTTTCGTCGCTGCGATCTTCGCCGATTGTTCCGGTCCGTATTTTCCATTATTCATTGCTTGTTTTATATTCAAAGGGCCTGACATCAGCCTCTAAAATTTCCGAAGGGCCCAGCACACAGCTTTCACTCAGACGATGACCAGCTGCCCCAAACATGTACAGCAGACGCTGTAGTTAGCTGCACCTCCTTGGGGATTAGGCGCTCGATCAGATTTGCCACTCCGGACAGCACAATCAGCATATGACCAAGCTCCCATTGAAGTTGGTTACCCAATCTTCCCCAAGGGAGCTCGTAAACCCGCCAGCTTCACGCGAAGGTAGGTTTAGGAATTGATAAACAGGTGGCTTTATTTCTTCAGGTCGAAATACAAAAAGATGAAAGCCATGAGGTCGAACGGACAAATAGTCAAAAAGGGCAAAAAGTCGAAAGGGACAAAAGGTCGAAATAACAAAACATCCAATGATCAAAAGGGACAAAAGGTTCATACTTCTTTCTACTTCCTACTTCCTTCTTCTTTCTTCCTTCTTCATCCTTCTTCTTCCTCCTTTCTTCCCTTTTCTTTGTTCCTTCCTCTTCTACTTTTGGTCCCTTTCGACCTTTTGTCCTGCCATGCCACACTGTAATATTTGCGATAAGTCAAAGCTTGTTGCTAAACTCATGTCTATTTCAGCAAAATAGAAACAAATGCTTGAGGAATTTATTTTCCCAATTTATCATTTATAAGCGTGCCATTGTTGACTTTCTTTGCATATTAATTCGATGAATAATTCTAAGCCAACATGATTTTAAGAGAGAACATGATTTTGTTCTTACCAATATAAACTTAAAAGGAATTATTGATATTGGGGTCTGAGTGGTTCGGAAAAAGAAGAGCCGGCCCGAAGGGGTAATGATTCTTTTGGGAAAGGGGAATTTAATTCAAAGCCCAGTTGAAAGAAAGAGATTTCCCGTAATGCTGGGTAGACACCTTTACGTGGTGTGTTACGGGGTAAGATCTACCACGGTCACATTGCCAGCTACAGGCAAATCCTGACCCAACGGAAACCTTCCCCAATTTCCAATTCCGTAATACTTATGAAATTGTCGGTAAGTCATTAAGTAAATACTAAACTAATCCTTCCTTCCAACTTCCTAGATGCTTCCCGACCGCAAATAGTAATACTCATGTCCTTGTAATGTTTTTCTTAGATTGGAATCAAGGATTAAACCCCCCTTGATTTCTGATAGCAGTCTGGAAAAGCATTTCAAAATAACAGGAGTATCATTAAAGTGTCTAATCTTCTAATATTGTGCTAGTGCTTCTATGGTTTATTTTCAGAATTGTCATCACATCTGTCATCGAGGGAAGAAGCTGACGTTATCGTCTACTACTGATGATTTCATTTTTTATTTATAGTGAACGTAGTTATTCTGAACACGACGTCAACATCACTTGCCGAATGGAGCCTTTCATAACTTTTAAATAGCTTCGCTCCCAACGAAAAACTCAATTATATAATATTTGATTACTATTCATACTACTGGAAGCGTTTGGTACGGGAGGTCCACGCTTTCTTCCTTTCCCCTCGATTTCATGGTATGGATCGACTTTAAGGGTTTAAAAATTCTGAAGTCGCTCAGTAACTAGAAATCATATGGCCATATGAAAAGAAAAATGATGGAATTTAGAAACCGTCATTTTCCAGGATGCTTTCAAGTATTGGCTGCGCAAGTATGAGATTAGATTAGATTAGATTAGAAGCCCAGTTGAAAGAAAGAGAAAAATATTGATTGATTGATTTTTAAGAGTATACTTAAAATCAAAGAGTAATACAAGCGATAGCTGTTAATAGCTCGGCGGTATGGTGCGCTGTTTTACAAAGAACCCATGCTGGGTTCGAATACAGATTTTTAAGTGAAGGTTTTCACAACTCCGTTGGTTTAGTAGTGTCATGCATTATGAAACATTTGGGACTTGTTGAACATTACTCTGTGAGACAGCAATGGTCAAGTTTAGGTGTAAAGAAAGGGGCAGGACTTAGAGATACTCATTTTATACGAAAGATGTATGAATTAATACATTAGTAAATTGAAGTAGCCACTTGAATGTGTGCTCGAAATAAGAGAGTTTTAGAGAGTGGAAAGAGAACAGAATTTTTCCAAGAGAATTTCAAAGGGAACATCCAAAAAAGGGGGCAAAGTTTCGTAAAGTATGGAAGTCCAATATTAAGGCTGAATTAGCTAATTTATGACAAGAAATTAAATAACTATTGTAAAAATTTGGAATAAAAAGGAAGTTGTTTCGGAATTTATGGATTTTTCAAATAAGCTGATTAAGCATTTCGTGCAAGAGAACTTTAGGGAGCATCCATAAAGAATGCAAAGTTGAGTAATGAATGGAAGCTAAAAATTGAGGATATTTACGAAGTTGAAATTAAAACCACATTGTCTGAACAGATAAATGTCAATCAAGAAAATGATTACGTTATTTAAGGATTCTCAGACCTTTCGTGGGGTCCAAAGTCCAGTCGGATGCAATTCATGAAATCATTATGAAATTCAGAACTCGGATTGACTATAAATACCGTGCGCTTCTCCAAGCTCGGGGTCAGTCCCAAATATTCAGCAGCACCTTTATTGGAATTCGGCGCTTTCTAGGGTTGCCTAGCCGGCCTACTGAACACTCCAATTGAATCAGGGTTGTCCCTTTGACACCTCGACACTCGTGACTAGTGCACGAATCGAGATCTCAGTTTAAATTAATTAACTTTCTGAAAAAACATAAGTGAACAGTTAAATAGTCCGTCGCGGTAAAAAAATCGAAAATCGGTGTTAGAGTCTCAGAATAAGTATCGATAAACAAAAAGTGTTAGTATCTCTGGGAAAGACATTGTCATACGGGAAATAGTGCAAAAGTTTGTAAAAAAAAAAAATATTCGAGTTTATAATTATACGAAAAGTGTTAATTGTAATAATTGTAATAAATAAGTGCTGGAATGTAAAAGAAGTTTATAATTGTTCAAACAAGTGATACATAAATAATAAAGTTTTATTCTAACCGTAGTTGAGTGTTTGAACTAGAAAAACCGAAAGACCAGTGCCGCGCCTTCGGCATAGAACGCTTAACACATCGTGGAACGGTGATTATTAACATTTAAGCGTGAACAATACATCGTAAAAAAAGAAGTTCGCTTCATATGGTGACAGCGGTGGGACAAGTCATGTCCAAAGTACTTCTTCAATTACGTGAAATCAAAATTAAAATCAGACAATTTTCCGTCAACCATGTATTCAGACGAACGCGTCGGTAATTGCTCGGAAGATATCTGTAATCTTTTTGGAGATTTCTTCCAAGAAATATACACCACCTTTTCGGAACAAGATCGCGACCTAGATTTTTTTGCGCCTATCCCAGAATTCGTTAGGGATATCGGTGTTAATCAGATCATGGTGAACGATATTCTAAATGCTTTAAAAACTTAGATGCATCTAAATGCCCTAGCCCTGACGGTATTCCACCGATATTTATAAAGAGTCTGGCTAAAGAGCTGACGGCACCTTTGTTTTGGCTCTTCAGATTGTCATTAGAATCCGGAAATTTTCTTCCCAGGGTATGGAAAAGCTCCTATCTTGTGCCCATCTTCGAATCAGCAAAAATTGGACATTCGTAATTACCGTGGAATAGCCATTATCTCTTGCATTCCCAAACTTTTTGAATCCATTATCAATGAAAAATTATTTTCACAACTTAAAAACAGAATTACGAATAGCAGCATGTATTTTTCAAAGGCCGCTCTACCGCTCCAAATTTAATAGAATTCATTGACTATTCTCTTAATGGAATGGATAATGGTAACTACGTGGAAGCTCTATACACTGACTTTTGCAAGGCGTTTGATCGCATTGACATTCCAGTGTTACTCTTCAAATTGCAAAAAATTGGAATTGAGCCAGGACTCCTTAGATGGCTTGAATCCTATCTCACAGACCGGCAACAAATAATAAAATTTAACGGAAAGAAATCCAATCCCATTCAAGTCACTTCAGGAGTTCCACAAGGCTCTCATCTTGGCCCTCTTTTATTTATATTATATGTAAATGACATTACCTTCATTCTCAAAAATATAAAGATTTTAATTTATGCCGATGACATAAAGCTATTTATGGAAATAAAAAATGAAGACGACATAATCATATTCCCGAATGAAATACACATGTTCTATACATGGTGCAGAAAAAGCCTATTGCAACTGAATGTTAAGAAATGCAACAATATCATTCAGCAGAAAAAGAATAACACCAAATACACAAATTGTATTAGGGAACGATACTGTAGAAAGACACGAAAGAGTTAGGGATTTAGGGGTGATTTTAGATTCGAAACTAACTCTTGTTGATCACTATAACACAATCATCCACAAAGCTAGTAATATGCTAGACTTTATCAAGCGTTTTTGCTTCAACTTTCAGGATCCCTACACAATCAAAACACTATATATTTCATATGTACGATCTATACTGGAATATTGTAGCCTTATACAACCACACATGAAGAAATAATAGAGTCAGTACAAAAACTATTTCTATTATACGCTCTTCGTAAATTAGGTTGGACGTCATTTCCTCTTCCATCTTATGTAGGGTGACCATATGGTATCCTAAAGGAGGACATGTCCTCCTTTTTCATTAAAAACCAGATGTGCTCCTTTTGCGCTAAGATGTCCTCCTTTTCAGATATTTTAAGAAAACAGTTGAATAGAAAACCTTTTCTAAAGAAGTTCTAGTTTATTATTATTAAATTAATAAACAATAGTATAACAGAATTCCTTTCGCAAAAAAAAGTTGCACACGTTTGTGTTTTTTTTGCTTTCTAATCAGAAATATTTTTTGCTTTAAGGCTTCAAATAAATTCAATGTACATATCGGAAAATAAATCCGGGAGTTACAGTAATACAGGTGTCGAAGATATCAAAAAGAGTCGGAAATGTGAGAAATGGATTAGAAAAAATGCAAATACTTCTCACCAATCGAATTGCCTTTTAAACGCATCGCACGGTACGTTTCTTGAATATGTGAAACAAAGAGCAGCTATGCTATGCCTAGAATGGAATGGATATCTAAACTAGTCAAAACAGTTTGAAGTTTCTTTAGTCTGAATCTAAACAGTTTTGAATTTCTTCAGTTGAGGACTTTGTGGACTGGTCATACAGTTAACGGCGTATCATTTTCATTCACACGCCTTAAATTGTGATTTTCAATGGCATTGAAGAAAAATACATTCACTGGTCTACTAAGCATATTGTGTTCGTTCCTAATATAACCTACTGTTCGGTCAGGTATCTATTGCTAAATATTCAGAATGCGATGAGTTTTTCTTGTTAAAATTCTGTGGAATATCGCTAAAAAGGCCAGCATAATGATATTCAACATTTGTTCACTGATGATTTTAAAATTAGTTGAAGCTAAAATCTTCCTTTTATAATGATGATGCTTGCAATTTATAATTGAAAAGTATTTTATGTAGACTATGGCGAGAGTCGGAAATGTTCCATCTGGAGATGTAATGTTAATGAAGTAGAAGAAGATGTCGTATTTGCCTTGACTTACAAAAACTACTTCCAATAAACTTTGATGTGCAAAATTCTAACAAATATAATATTTAAAATCATATTAAAATTTAACAATCGATCGAAATTTTTCTATGTCCTCCTTTTTGATCAAATGTCCTCCTTTTTCACTACGATTCGGGACACGATTGGACAAATTTGATATGGTCACCCTAATCTTATGAAGCACGTTGCATGCTTATAAATATACAAACTTTGAAAGAGCGTCGAGAATGTGCAACGGTTTCATTTGTTAACGATATAGTTTCTCAACGTGTTGATTCAACTGAAATTTTATCGAAATTTAACTTTTACATACCTTCTCGGCTACTTCGACATAGAACATTATTTTTAACCAACCACTGCCGAACAAATTACGCCAAATTTGGGCCTCTCAACCGAATGATGGCTGTTTACAATCAACACTGCGAAACTATTGACTTAACAATGTCTCGGCATAACATTAGACAGTATTTTCAAAGAACAAACATTACAAATTCAGCAATATAAATTCAAAATCAAAATTATACATCACTTTACTAAAAAAAACCAATTATTCAATTATACTATAGCATTTCAAAAACAAACATGTATATGTATAGTCTAGTCTATGTACTAGTCTACGTTGGTTGACGAAATAAAATAAATAAATAAATAAATAAATTTCAAAAAGGGTGTAACCGCCGATATGTAAACATTCCAGTTCTTCGTATATAAAGCTTTTCACACTTATAGCCTATTCAGATTACGCCATTAATGACATAATAATTGGCGTTTCAGGGTAAATACGCTTTATGATGTCATTATTTACGTAATATTCCATACATTTTGCGCTGTCAAAAGATACCCGCCAAAAAGAGTCATAATGAATTTATTACGAACAATTATTGCGAGAGAGCTTTCGTTCTAACTGGGATGCAGGGAGAAATTCAACAAAAAAAAACTGACAGGCGTCACGCTCTCTTTGCCAGAGAGAAAATTCTCTCTGTTTTCATTTCGTTTCGTAGTTGACAGTCATGCTCTTTCTGTCGCAGCAGGGTCGAATGCATGTTAGATGGAAATCTTCTGAGCGCTGAAGAATAACTCGGATTGTGATGGTTTTGTGGAAAGCATTTTATATGATGAAAAATAATGATGATAATTATTTATTCTCCACTTATTCAATATGAATTGTTTAAAAAACAGATGCTCTCTAGAATTAACATGAAGTATTTAACTTAAACCTAGATTTAATAGAACAAATCGAATACATTTTCAAAGTTCAAGGGCCAATGCGGAAGACAATTTAAAACGTAGGAATGGTTGTAAAACGAATATATTTGATGAATAAACATGATTTCATAAATTGTTTCAATTCTGCTCCTTGAATGGCTTAATATACTTTGGATTTCAACATTTTTCACGTGGGACAACTAAACGATTTGAATGGGATGTATATATAAAGTAGAATAACCTTAAATAAAACATGGATTGGTAATGCATTAATTCATCCAAAATCACGTTTAAATTATATCACATTCACACGATTCGATTTTGTCGAGTAGAACGCAATGGTTCAGTTTCCATTTTTGAAAAAAAATTAAATTGCTGAGTTGCGCTTCATACATGGAGATACTGGTGGAAATACATTTTAGTTCGATAATATTTCTTGAAAATTGGTCCAATCGTCCTTTTTTTATTTATTTGTGAGAATTCCCAAAAGTATCTAAATTCTAGATTGCTTTGAGAATAGGTCGTATGTGCAAAAGAGAGGCTCTCTTTGTTCACGCTCTCTTTCGCTTGTACAAAAGCTAGTTTTGCATATTTTGCCACATTTTCACTTCAGAACGCTAGACAAAGCTATAATCTTTAGATATCTGCTAAGAAATCTGAAGTAAACTTTATTATAGATCTGTAATAATCGAAAGAGAATGGAGGCAAAGAGAGACTCACTTTTGCACATACGACCTATTCTCAAAGCACTCTAGAATTTTTCTATCAAATCTCCGTTCGATCATAGTACAGAATCAAAATACTTTTTAAACTTAAAAATAAATTGAGGAATAGTCTGATTCCCCGAAGAACGGCGCACCCAACTAATGAATGTAGCTTCGCTCATTATCCTTAATGAGAGTTTCAAATATTCTTCGAAAATCCCTTTTCATATTTTTTTAAATATTTTTTTTTTCGTAGAAACTTTGTTCAGAAAAAAATGTTCTATTGTCGCCACACAAATGCTTGATTTCGCAAATTAAATTTTAAAACTCTCCTTGAATTCAACCCTGTATTAGCGTGCAAATGAGGAAACATGGAAACGTCAAGAAATATTATCTTGCTGCAGTCTGAACACCTCGTAATAATTGGATACCCTCTCACTTAACAGAGTCATAAATAGCCCAATCTGAATAAACTATTACCCGTTACTGAGTTCTCTTTGAAAATTGATCTCTGAGTCTTCGCCTCCCATCAGGCAATTTGTTCTCTCCATCATCCCGATTCTGTTCAAAAATTGCATCGATTGCATTCACGTTCAGACCGAGAAAAACTGTATTCTGCCCTACAGTGTGCGGCGGAGCAACCAGTTGAATACCGGGTACCGAGAAATGCGCCAAAGCGAGAAGATTTGTCGCATTCGGTGATTCGGTGGGTTGGTGGTAGAGAACGTGCTGATACCCCGGTTCCAATCGAACGAGCGAATAAAAAATAAATTCACCTCTGACCTGCTCCTGCAAAACTGAATCGGGCATACGCCGGTCAACCACACCAAGCGGCAACAATAACGATCATTCGAATTATGTTCGCCGGGACAGCATTCTCCTGTTGAATAGTGCCCAGTGGAGACGGAATTATTTCTGCTTTTTCTGCACTTTAGATATTCGACATTTGTTCAGTCGGTAGCGTAACGCGGGATGCGTAGAGTTTATGTTTTGTTTGGAGTATAATGATTTTTCGGATTTGCTAGAAATTATCTTTTTTCAGGTGAGGTTGCTGGAATGATTCTTTGTTTTCCTATTAACAATTTGAAATGGTGCTTGGAGATGTTAAAATAAATGAATAAGCAGTGCACTCGCTCAAAAACTTAAATCTATCTTCTTTTAGGATTTTTGCAAGCTTGTTGCTTATGTTAATTAGCTAGCCAACTCTTAATCTCAACTATGGTTTTTAGACAAACTTCCATGGACATTTAAATGACAACTTAGGACAGTCCTGCAAACTCCACTGCTCTCTCGAAGCACAGTTGCATGCTGTAAATCGATGTCATTAGTACAGAGGAATTACATCGCTATATTTCTCTGGTAACTCCCACAATTCCGTTGCTTTTCCCTATAGACGACGGCCATGCTGGCGATAACGAAGACGACAATAGCTCTAGTGGATGGGAGTAACCATAGCACTATAGCACTCGATTTTTTGTAGGTGCCTGCAGCATTGACTCCTAACCCACAATAGTGGTCGAGCAATAATATTTAGGGAAAAAAACTTGATGGTCGAGGTATAGATCCATTGAGCATATAATTTCGAGCAATTTCTACGTCTAGACACGCTGCACTTTGCCCGAAAGCATTCGGTATATACGGTCGGTAGAGAGGATTTCTTGTAACCTTCTTCCACCCTTTCTTTTCCGAAAACCGAACTGCTAACGGAAATTTATGATTTAGTAGTTGCTTGCTCTAGGCGAGCAGAGAAGATGCTCAGCTCGGTTTGGTCTGTACTGATGATGATGGGCGCATCGCTGCAGAGCTCTGGCAAAATAGTGGATGGACAGAGTGGGCAAATGATGGAGCAATCTCGTTTTCGCAAAATGTTCAGTTGTGTTATATTTACGGCCAATGAAGTTGAACTAAAAATCCTGTTTCAGTTTGTGTTCCAAAATCATATTAATCAAAATCTGGTTCAAGGGGATCGTCATTTGTTTTTTGTTGACTTTATTAGAGAGATTTGCAGTCCTCGGCTGGCTCATTTCTTATAGATCATTTTTTTATTGTCTTTATTAATGAGGTTTTCGGCCCTAGATTATAGATCAGTTCATGTACTCTGAATTGGGGCTATTTTCGGAATTGGAGTGCATGAATAGGAAGAAAATATCCAAAACAGTACTGATTTCACTTCTACAGATGTACGGTGAATACTTTGATTGGTGATACTTTTCGGTTAAGCGGCCACTGTGCACAGTGCAAAAGGTTACCGTTGGGATCGGAGCAGCTAACCGCACGTTTGGGTTTGCGGAAAGCAAATGACAAAGTTTGCCCCAAGAAGTCATCTTCGTCGTCAGTCAGTTGGCCGTCGGTGCGGTTCAGTTGCCGTACTCTGCTTGCTCAAACCAAATGCACTTTCGGGTGTGATCAAACGGGGAGAGCGGAAACACCGAGCAGAAGGAACCAATTTTGTCATATATCCTAAAGTTTGTCAGTTTTTGAAGCGCCATCGTTTATGAATTTCCGTCCCTCGAATTCGTTTCCATCCGTTCGTTTCGTTGTTTTGCAGCTGGTCGCCGCCGGTTTGGGTCAAAATGAAGAGACACTGGATTCAACCCGCTTCGGAACACTAGGGGAAAATGTGAATGACTATGTGTGCGTGTCGGATTAAGTAATTTGATGGAAACTTTTTGACGGTGTCGCCGGCTATGAAGGGATAAGTAAGGGTGGTTTATATAAATACGGATCCATTATTAAATTATGCTCCCCGAGGACAGGAGGGTTAAAAGAACAAATAAGTGGCATCATTTTTTCAAGGAATTTACTTCAGTGAGGTCAAAAATGATTGTTTTCAACATACAGATCTAGAGGATGTTGGTACGGATGAATAAATTATAGTACGGATAGATTCGTTTCCAAATCCAAGATGGTTACCAAAATGAGTCTACTGGAAGCTAAACAAGCCCTAGTATTGCAAGGACTTCGTTGTAATCACCTATGTATGGCCTATGTATGTTAAAAACAACAAATGTACAGCGGATAATCATTGTTCGAGTGTAAGCGAGAGACTCTGCGCAAAACTATGCATATTGCACTGCATCGCGTCAACGACCAGAATATGAGAGGATGAAGAACTACTTACCAGCTGATTGGATGGCCTCATATTCCCCATCTATATGAAAAGGGCACAGGGCACATACTAGAGTGCGCCAATTATAAGAGAATTATCTTTATGAATTCTTTACTTAATTACTTATGGATCCTGTACACATCCGGTGGAGCAAACTGCCGACTTGAAAGATCTCCATCCTGAGCGATGTCCAGCTATCGCTTTAACCTCTTGTCAGGATAGATTTCGGCCGACATCTTTTATTTCTTTATTGAGGCTTCGCCGATGTTCCGCTAGGCTCCAGTCTAATGGTTGTTTACAGATTTCGTTTCCACACCTACGTAGAGTGTGGTTGACCCAGCCCCACTTCCGATCCCGAATTTCTGTTGCTATGAGCCTCTGGTGACAACGACGATGGAGCACGTTGTTTGAAACCCAGTGGTGAGGCAACCAGGCCCACATTATATACTGCAGGCATCTGTAGATGAACACCTGCAGCCGTTGGGTGTTCTCCTCTGGTACACACCATGTTTCGCTAGCGCATAACAGGGCAGATTTTACGTTAGAGTTCAAAATTCATATTTTGGTGCGTTCACGTATCTGCCTGTTTTTTTCAGATATTTCTCAACCGTCTTAGACGGTTGAATATATTCCACTAAAAGAGCTTTATATATTTTTCAGATATTTCTTATACTCGCAGTATACAGTCCTTGCTTTCTTGATTCGTGCGCCCATGTCGATCTTAGTACCGCCGTCTGACGCCATTTGGCTACGAAGATATTGGAAGCTTTCAACATTCTCTACTGATTTTCCGGCTACTGTGAAACTGGAAGGTGTTACCGTGTTTACATTCAACGATTTGGTTTTGTTCACGTTGATGACTAAACCTGCCGAATAGGAGCGCTGGGCAAGGTTGTTGAGCTTACTCTGCATAAAAGAGCACCGTTGAGCAAGGAGTGCAACGTCATCAGCCAATTCGTAGTCGTTTAGGTGCTCCATTGTTAAAGGCTGCCATAGCAGTCCGCGATTTGGTACACGGTCAATCGCACCTACCAGAATCTCGTCGATTACGATGAGGAACAGTAACGGTAAATAGAATACATCCTTGCCTCACACCAGCTACGACCCGGATAGGGTCGGACAAGACCCCATTGTGCAGCACTTTACACGAAAAGGCCTCGTACTGTGTCCGATGAGGCCGATGATTTTGGCCGATCAGGAACCCCCTATTACAGGCATCGTTGCATTCATCTTCGCCCCGCTTAAGCATCGTGAGATATCGTAGAGCAGTCGGTTGCTGTGGTTCTCTCTCTTTCGTCAGCTAGAGAGTCCTTATGAGTTATTAATTAAAATCTTTATTAAAGAGGTTTTCAGCCCAAGGCTAGTTCACCTCCGACATTATGAGTCTTTTTGGAATTCGGCGCATGAAATACTGCTGCGTAATCTGTTTAAAAGACTGACCTGCAATTTGGCCGAATGTCGTTTGGCGGAATACTTAAAAAAATACTCAGATTTCGAGTAGTGAAGAGTGAGAAATGAGCATTGAGTAGTGTAGTGTGGGAAGTGTGAAGTGAAAAGTGAGGAATGAGACCACATAAGAGAAGTGACAAATGAGAACTGAGAAGTGAAAAGAGAATAGTAAAAAGTAGGAAGTGATAAGTGTGAAGTGAGAAGTGAGAGGAGTGAAGTTAAAAGGGAGAAGGGATTAGTGAGGAGTGGGAACTCAGAACTGAAAATTGAGAACTAAGAATTGAGAACTAATATCCGAGAACTGAGATCTGAGCACTGAGAAAAAAAAGGTGAGATTTACATTGTTGTGAAAACTGATATGTGAATATGTACATGAGTAGAGAGAAGAAGAGAATCAAAAGTGAGAACAAAAAATCGAGAAATCAAGGACCAAGAAGTGGAATGTAAAATAAGAGAAGCGAGAAATGAGAATTGAGTACAAGCCGGACTCGATTATCCGGATTGTTGAGAAAAATTTTACTCCGGATAATCGAGCCATTTTTTGTTGTTGCTGAAAATTTAACTTTTGCTCAAATAATCTTTATTCTGGTTATTTAACATCTAATAAAATATCCCGTTGGTTTGTTCATGGATTCTGACTACCGTTAGAGGTCAGCGCCGAAGTTTTCATGAGAATTTCTTTGAAATTTTCACGGGAAATTCTTTAGGAGTTTGGCTATGCCACCGGGCATGCATGCTTCGAATTTAACAGAATTTACTTGTGAATTTTTTAAGTTTCATAAAAACCGTTTCGAACGGAATTTCAATTTTTTTTCGGAATTTCTTTGGATTTATACGTGACTTTTATTATATTGTCCATTAGTAATTCTTCGGAAATTCTACGAGAAAAAGACGAAGGGTCGTTTGGTTGAAAGTCATTCGCTAGAAAGTCATTTGACTGAATAATACGTCTAGCCGAATTCCAGTTGTCCGATACGGTTATAATGTGGAAAATGGTTTGGCGGTACGACCAAACTAGTCATTTGCTCGAAAAAGCCGTATGCCCTAACAGGTCGTTTGGTCGAATAGGCCTTGTCGTCGAAAATTCCATTTGAACGAAACCGTAGTTTAGCAGGAAGGACAATTTGGCCAACAAAGTTATTCGGCTGATGGATTATACGGCGAAAAACGTTGACTCGTTCGACCAAACACCATTTTCGAACAAATGAGCTGTCGGAGGAAACGTTCTTTTTCACCCGTACGTTGCTTTCAGCTAAATTACATTTTTGGCCAAACCGTGTTCGACCCTATGTCACCTCGTCCGTCCAAGCAACATTTTCGGTCGAACGATTTTTTTCGGCAGCTCGGGCAAACAATACTTTCGGACTTGTTCATTTCGGCTAAATGGCCCTTTTCTGCCAAACGACCATCTAGGCCTTTTTTTCCTGTTCGGCCGAACGACATTATCAGCCATATGTCTATTTCGGCCAAATGATTTTATGCCAGTTGAGTTTTGGATGATTGACATATTCGGTCAAACAAAAAATGGCCCTTCTTCGTCAAAACATTTGATTTCAACGTGAGATTCTGTGAATTCCAACAGGAAATCCTAAAAAGATTCCTCAGGTAATTCTTCGAGATTCCTAAATGAAATTCTTTATAATTTACCTGGGAAATTTCTGGAATTTGCACCTGGTGGGCTTCGTGGCCGTGTGGTTAGTGGCATCAGTCGTCTAAGCGTATTTGTAAGCCATGGAGTGTGAGTTTGATTCCCGCCCTAGTAAGGAGAAAACATTTCGTGAAGTGGAAAACGCTCCACTTGTTCACTGGGTGCTGTGTGAATGTCCTGTCCATTGTCTAATGCTTAGTGTTAAGTATTCAGTCTGAGTGACCTCTGGTCAAAGATGGTGATCCTGTCTTTCTTTCTTTTAAATTCTACAAAAAAGGTCTTCCTAATTTTTCAGGAAATTTACTCAGAATTTCAACGGTAGTGTTTTCGAGATTTGGTGGCTCAAACATGCCGTGGCATTCCGAAAATTCCGGAACATCCGTGAAATAAAACAAAAAATAATGAATTTCATCACATAGCACAATTTGACATTCTAACAACGGAATTTTTCATTCATTCATTTATTTAGTTAACATCTAAACAGATAACACTGAATCAACAATTTGATGCCACAATGCACGGTTCGAGGCTGCATCTCTCCATCCTCGGATACGCCGCACGCTCGCCAAGTCGTTTTGCTCCTGGTCTGCCAAGCTCGCTCGCTGTGCTCCACGCCGTCTCGTACCTGTCGGATCGGAAGCGAATACCATCTTTTCAGGATTGCTGTCCGGCATTCTGGCTTTAGCTACCTTCTGGATAGTGGGTTCGCCGTAAAGTTGGGCGAGCTCATGGTTTATTCTTCGCCGCCACACACCGTCTTCTTGCACACCGCCAAAGATGGTCCTAAGCACCCGTCTCTCGAATACTCCGAGTGCTTGCAAGTCCTCCTCGAGCATTGTCCATGTTTCATGTCCGTAGAGGACAACCGGTCTTATAAGCGTCTTGTACATGACACATTTGGTGCGGTGGCGAATCTTTTTCGACCGCAGTTTCTTCTGGAGCCCGTAGTAGCCCCGACTTCCACAGATGATGCGCCTTCGTATTTCACGACTAATGTTGTTGTCAGTCGTTAGCAAGGATCCGAGGTAGACGAATTCCTCGACCACCTCGAAGGTTTCCCCGTCCATCGTAACACTGCTTCCCAGGCGGGCCCTGTCGCGCTCGGTTCCGCTCACAAGCATGTACTTTGTCTTTGAGGCATTCACCACCAGTCCAACTTTTGTTGCTTCACGTTTCAGGCGGGTGTACAGTTCTGCCACCTTTGCAAATGTTCGGCCGATAATGTCCATGTCATCCGCGAAGCAAATAAATTGACTGGATCTGTTGAAAATCGTACCCCGGCTGTTACACCCGGCTCTCCGCATGACACCTTCTAACGCAATGTTGAACAACAGGCACGAAAGTCCATCACCTTGCCTTAGCCCCCCGCGCGATTCGAACGAACTGGAGTGTTCGCCCGAAATCTTCACACAGTTTTGCACACCATCCACCGTTGCTTTGATCAGTCTGGTAAGCTTCCCAGGGAAGCTGTTCTCGTCCATAATTTTCCAAAGCTCTACGCGGTCTATACTGTTGTATGCCGCTTTGAAGTCAACGAACAGATGGTGCGTTGGGACCTGGTATTCACGGCATTTTTGAAGGATTTGCCGTACAGTAAAGATCTGGTCCGTTGTCGAGCGGCCGTCAACGAAGCCGGCTTAATAACTTCCCACGAACTCGTTCACTAATGGTGACAGACGACGGAAGATGATCTGGGATATCACTGTAGGTGACATTAAGGATGGTGATCGCTCGAAAGTTCTCACACTCCAGTTTGTCGCCTTTCTTGTAGATGGGGCATATAACCCCTTCCTTCCACTCCTCCGGTAGCTGTTCGGTTTCCCAGATTCTGACTATCAGTTTGTGCAGGCAAGTGGCCAGCTTTTCCGGGCCCATCTTGATGAGCTCAGCTCCGATACCATCCTTACCAGCTGCTTTATTGGTCTTTAGCTGTTGAATGGCATCCTTAACTTCCCTCAAGGTGGGGGCTGGTTGGCTTCCATCGTCCGCTGAACTGACGTAGTCATCTCCTCCACTAACGTTACACGAACCATCCGTATCAGTTTCGCCGGAAAACCATGTTCAAGCCTAATTTGCCATAATTCGTTCCGTTACACTGAATCGTACACCGCCTTGAAATCTATAAACAAGTTATGTGTCTGCTCCCGGAATATATCAAGGATTTGTCTCAGGGTATACATTTGATTCGTCGTTGATTAGCCCTCACAAAAACCTGCCTGGTATTCATCGACGAAGAACTCTTCAAGCGACATAATATGATGCAAAACTTCATAAAGCTGCTCACAGCCATGTTTGAGAAGTTCAGCCGGGGGAGCTGGTCCTTCCCCACAGCCTTATTTGCTTTTCAGCTCTTTAAAAGCTTTTTTAACCTCATCTAGTGTAGGCGACTCCACAGCTTGTCCATCGTCACCAATATTTATTCTGTTCACGATGCATCTTCCCTTCTACTATTCAACAAAGTCTCGAAGTGTTGCTTCGATCTGGCAGCCGCTTCGGTTTTATCCGTCAACAAATTCCTTTCTTAGTCGTTGCACATGACGAGAGATGGCGCTATCATTCTCCGCACATCATTGACAGTCTCATAAAACCTCCGCATATCATGCTCTATTCTTCCTGCGCCGGAAAAATCCTACTGCGACATCAAATTGATAACTGATAGTTGAAATCTTGTTATTCAAAATATGTTCTTAATTGGCTTTTTTCGTGATCTCAGACTTTACTCGGGTAGAATGCCCCATTCGAGAAGCCGTTCATAATACAATACACATTCAAACATAAATTGACTCCGAGCAGTATTTTTCCCAAGTAAATCAAATTCGTCTCATCCTAGGGTGCTAGTACGAGTGAGGAAGCCACCTTTTTCGGGCAATATGTTTGAAATCCAACTTCGTCTTGCACGGCACTGACTCAAACAGGAGTAGTTCCATTTCCATCATTCTGAACACGTGCGGCTACATACTGGAACGCGAATCCACTTCCCAGAAGTAAAACTTTCTTATTTTCAAACAATTGTTCGAAACTGTGCACCGTTATTATCGTTGTTATTATCATAATGAATATGGTAGAGTTGATGTTGATTTGAATTCTTTGTGAAAAGTTCCACAACGACGTTAAGCCTGAGCATCCTAGGTTTCTTCAAGGTATTCATCTGAGAGAACTCATCCATGCATTCGCACATTTGCCACGGGGAACAACAGCGATGGCAGGTAAGTGTATGATGGTGATCTCATCTTCATTTAAATTCAATGTGCTTGTTCTTGACGAGATTATGTCGCTCAATGGCGGCGGTGGCTCATATGGTTCCATACGATGGAAAGCACCACTCCGGCTTATTGGTCGTCGGTGTCTCTTGTTCTAGGATGCGAGATGGCAGAGCAACGCTGTCGGAATGTTTTTTTCTCCAAAAGGCTTCCAATTAGTCTGGAGAGCTTTTGATGTGACAAAGTTTCGATTCAATTTCAATTCTTTCCAAGGTGGGACCATGCTAGCGCGATGACTGCTAATTTGAAGGAATGGTTAGGAAATCGAATAAACTTCCGTGTGAACGGGTGAAAATTTTCGATTGAACATGAACGGAAACATTTTAACGGAAACTATTTGTTCAAGAGGAACATTTCACTGAATTCGCATTATTAATTCAAAATGAGATAAAAAATAAAAAGTGAGAAAAAATGCTTAGTAAAATGGAAAAAGCTGATTAACTTACCCAACGTTATTGGTGCGTTTCTTCTTATACATAGTGTTTTGGTCATAACTTTCATGTGCATAGTACGTCCATTTTCGGAAGAGCAAATCGTGTAAGGCATATTGCCAAAAATTAGTTTGAGAAAGGTAAAAATATGAATGCATCAAATACGTTACCTACCCGGAAAACTAGATGGGAAATGCAATTAATTCATATTGTAATGCCGTGAATATATGGATTTTGAGGGAGGTTGAAAATAAGAAACGAAATCCAAGTTCCGAGAAGCAATTTGTTTGGATAACGAAGAGCAAATGTTTTGAGTTTCGAGATGGAAAGATCGAGAAGGAAGGTACAAATAGCGCAGAAGCACAGAAAAGAATTCACAACTTTGGGGTGAAAAAGGAAGCGCTGCTCTACTGCTATCCGTGTTAAGGAATTCTTCAAACTCCGGGAAGAAAATTGCCGAGTTTTGTCAAGGATTTTCTTCACGTTCCGATAAGGAATTCTCCTAATTATGTGTAACAAATTGTCCGAATTCCGTAAACGATTTTCTCCACGACCCGATAAAAAATTCTCAGCGCTTCGAGAGGTAAAATTTAAGGCGCACTGGTAGAATCAGAGTTTTATATATGGCAAATTTCGTTTCCGTCTGCATGTTGCGAGACCTGAGCTGGTTACGTAATCCGTAGAAGGCCCTATTCGCAGCAACAATACGCTTTTTAACTCCACGGGAAACGTCATTGTCACATGTCACAAACGTTCCAAGAAAATTCTTCAACAATTTCAAACACATCCCCATCAAGCACTTCCTCTGTACCAACACCATAAGTTCTTCCTCTACCTCTACCTGTCACCATGTACTTTGTATTGGTGAAGCTAATGGCTAAGCCTATCCTCGTCGTCTCCCTCTTCAGTGGGACAAAAGCCTCCACTACTGCTCTGCGATCGATTCCAATGAGGTCGATGTCGCACGCCAGGAGCATATGCAACCATGTGATGATAGTGCCATTTCTCTGCACGCCAGATCTACTAATAGCGACCTCGAGTGCAATGTTGAATAATAAATTCGAAAGTGCATCACTTCGCATCAGTCCATTTAAGTTCCCAAACGAGGATGACATTTCGTATGCAATCCGAATACTTGATTTCGAGCCATCCAGCGTTGCACGTATCAGTCTAATCAGTTTCGCCGGAAAACCATGTTCGGACATTTTCTGTCACAGCTCATTTCTTTTCACTGAATCGTACGCTGCTTTAAAATCTAAGAACAGACAGTGAGTCTGCAAGTTGTACATCCGGAATTTCCTGCGCTGTTGTAGTCACACCTTCGTGGATATATTCCCACAATCTGTTGATGTCACCAGATTCGGTAGCATCTCCTATCTGATCGGATCGGTGGTGCTGTTGAGCAACTCCTCCAAGTTACAGGCGTTGGATATTGAAACGCATCGTTCTGTTGTTCCGTAAATTCGCGACGCTGGAAAGTCGCGCCCAATTTTTTTACAACTGCAAGGTAGTGATCCGAGTCAATGTCCGGACCTCTGAAGGACCTTTACATTCATAACATCCGAGAAATGTTGTTCGTCGATCAGCACGTGGTCTATCTATGAGCAAGTGTCTCCACTCGGATGTTGCCAGGTGAGTTTGTAGGCCTTATCAAGACTCTCAGAGGATTTTTATTCTTTAGTAAAGAGATTTTCGGTGAGTTCAGTGCGAGATTTCTCTTGTCTCGGACAGCAGAACGATCGCAGGATCGGCCGAAATATTGTGTTCTGCAATGCGCGGCCGGTAATAAAGTTAATCAGTTCATTGCGTGATTTTATCCGTTCGAGACAAGTGCGATCTTCTATAGCTTGCAGTAGCCATCGGGAAAGTAAGTACAGTGCGTGTGTTATTCTTCGCGAGCCGGAGAAAAAAAATATCTTTTTGATATTCGTCGGATAATGCGCTTGTATTGCGCTTTGCTCCGGTCAAGTAAGGGCAAGTAAGTACAGAATACTTCACGTCGGTTCGGTCGTCAAAAACTCGATCCCTTACAGTTTGCATATGCCATCGGGCATGCATGGTGACTATTGTCCATGCTCGGTTCATATACACGTCGAACGATCTGGTAACGTTGTAGTTTGTGCGGTCGGGAAGTAAATCAATAGATATGCATTTGGTCGTGTTTCTGCTCGGCGTGCAGGTAGTTAGTTTGTTCTACTTTGTGCGGCCGAATCATGGTTAGGTAAAATCACTGTGTATAAAGAATGGCACGGTCGTATCGCTTATCAGAGTGAATCCAGATCCAACGATGCCTACCAACTAACTGATAATCCTTCCTGTGGTTTTTGTGGAAACGCAGAGGTAAACACGGTCTTCAAATAGCAAAAACCACTTACTAATATTCCTTCCCTCTTCCTAACTGACTACAAGGACGTGGCCGGCGCCGTTATTGATCATTTGAATATTAGAGTCACTGAAACTTGCACACTGAGAATGCTTAAACAGTCACAGTCAATCATTCAGTTGATTCTCTGTGCAATTTCACTGATTCTGGTCAATCACGGAGTAGCAACCATAGTTATGTGTAGTTAGTCGTTTAGGACTCTCATAGAATTCATCC
The DNA here is from genome assembly GCF_024139115.2 of Armigeres subalbatus. Taxonomy (NCBI): domain Eukaryota; kingdom Metazoa; phylum Arthropoda; class Insecta; order Diptera; family Culicidae; genus Armigeres; species Armigeres subalbatus. The sequence goes on from NC_085141.1 coordinate 68,500,843, forward strand.
TTTACGTCATCAGGCTTATCGTTCGTTGGGGCATAGATTCATTCTCAACACGCAAATGCGGTCGCTTATCGACCGAATACCACGCTTAATCTGCTTTTAGATCACCATGAAGTCAACTTCAAGTTATGCTCTGTCACCGCCGCTATAGCAGATGTGGTCCTTAAATGGAATGTTAGCTGTGGGATCTACCGCCTGGAATTCACGATCTCCAGTTCTCCATAGGAGTTGCTGGGTAAGATGCTAAGGACCGCGAAATGGGGTCTATTTTATTTCTTCGGGTACGCATTACCCAGCATTTGTCATGTCATGCGTTGGGATCTGATATTCACGGTATTTTTGGAGGTTTGCCGTGCAGTCCATCTGGTCTGTCGCCGAGATAACTTCCCACGAACTCATTTACTATTGGTGACAGACGGCAGAAGATGATCCCGGATATCACTTCATAAGCGGCATTAAGGATGGCCGATCGCTAGAAAGTTCTCACACTTCAGCTTGTCGCTTTTCTTGTAGATGGCGCATATGACCCTCTTCCTTCCATTCGTCCGGTTGCTGTTCTGGTTCCCACATTCTGACTATCAGCCTGTGCAAACAATTGACCATCTTATTCGGGCCCGTCTTAATGACATATCCTTAATGACAACATCCTTACCCGTTGCTTTATTTCTCTTAAGCTGTTGGATGGCATTCTTAACTTCTCTCAACGTGGTGGCTGGTTGATTTACATTGTCCGCTGAGCTGACGTCTACAGCCTTGACCTTTACTGCCTGTGCTCGCAGCGCCATTCAGATGCTTCTCGAAGTGCTGCTTTCACCTTTCGATCACCACACGTTCATCTGAAGCCTTTGCGAATGAACCTTTTCTTCTCCTGAAAGAGGCGGGTCTGCTGTCTCCGTTTCCGTCTATAGCGTTCCATGCTTTGCCGGTTCCCTTACCGAAGCGCTAACGCTCGCGTTGCGTCCTTCTCTTCCAGGATATGTCTGCTCTCCTCGTCAAACCGATCATTCCGTCGAATACCACATACCCTTATCGAGCTCATTCTCTTCCGGCAACGCTGCTTCGAGATGCTGCGCGTATGGAGTGGCGATAGGTCTCTAGGTCGAACCGTGACGGCCGTCGGTACCGAACATTGTTGATGACGGATAGCTTTGGGCGCAGTTTAAACATCGCCAGATAGTAGTTAGAGCCGATATTAGCGCCACTGTATGTCCAGACGTCGATAATGTCGGAGAAGTGCCGACCATCTATCAGAGCGTGATCAATTTTTAATTCTATCTGCATAGGTGATCTCCAGGTGTACCGATACGGAAGGCTGTTTTGAAGTAGGTGCTGCAATCGTCTATATTCTTGGAGGCGGTGAATTATTAAGTCGTAGTTCCTTTTCGCACGTCAGTCAGAGGGGGCGCCAAACTTTTCAATAGTCGGTCTGAGCTTCTTCTCTTGGTCAACCTGAGCATTTAAATCTCCTATGATGATTTTGACATCGTGGCTTGGGCAACTGTAGTACTCACGCTCGAGCTGCACGAAGAATGCGTCCTTATCATCATCCGTACTCCCTTGTTTATTATTCGTTGCGTGAGACCTTTCCTTGCACTCAGACGATGATCAGCCGCCCCCAGCATGGAGAACAAACGCTGTTGTGAGAACTCTCGGTAACAAACGCTAACATGGAGAACTCTCGGCAAGGCTTGCACCTCCGGAGAGGAGCAGACCCCCCCCCCTTACTTTGTCAGCATACGACCAAAGTTCCCACCGGGGTTGGTTATCCGGTCTTACCTAAGGTAGCTCGTGCCACGGCCAGCACCACGGAGAGGTAGAGATAGAAGTGTCCTGGGTAAGAAGCTGAGGATCGCAAAATGGGGTCCATTCATTCTTTCAGGTACGCTTGGTAACATTTACCTTGCCAGGTTGCCAGCAAATCGGTTAAGGACAAGATTTCTAGACCAACATTTGAAATGGGCGTAACAGCCAAAATTTATTTCTTCTGGTTCTTTGTCCACATATAAAGCTATATATGTAGATGACGAACTAGAAGGAGTAAATTTTGGCTTTTTAAATGTTGGTCCAGATTTCTGTAAAAAATAGTATTATGACCATAACTTCCGGACTCATAGTCCGATCTGGCCAATTTTCAATAGGAAACAATGGGACCAGACCTGTGGTCGTGGGGGTCGTGGTTAGTCGACGGGTAACAAGCTGTTCCGGTATGATTTTCATATTCAAAATACTATATTTTTACAAAAATACTTTTTTGATTATATCCCTTAACAAGAAGAAAAGAAAAGAAGCTTAAATATGCTGCATCCGCCCTCATGGCCTCAGATGAGTGCTCAATTTTGTACTCAATCTGATACTGCGTCCGCCCTCATAGACCCAGGGAAGCAATAAGCCCACTTCTCCCACCTCAGATCAACACGGAGACTGTGGAGGTGGTATCGAAGCTTCTGTTTTTCTAAACACACACACATACATTACCTCAATTCGTCAAGCTGATTGGTGTAAAACACTATGGGTGGAAATTCGCGATTTCGCAAAAGCCGCGAAATCTGCAAAATTTGATGTTAGCCGCGAAATTTAAACATTTTTGCGAAAAACCGGGAAATTAACCTTTCCCGTCAATAATTTTATTCCATTCTATTGCCTCAGTCGATTTAAGAAGATCATAGCCGAACTAGCCGGCGTTGATAAAGAAAGTGTACCGTTGCCCTCTACACCGGTCATTACAAGATGGAATAGTTGGCAAAATGCTGTAACCTACCATGCTCAATATGTGACTTACTCCCGAAAATTCATCGAACATGAACTGGAAGTATCAGCTACCAAAAATGCTTTGACTGAGCTCCAAGAACTGCTCCAGGACCGAGAAATAAAGGAAAAGATTGGTTTCATCAGTCAAACCATCTAAACTGGTTAAGGTCTTGACTTGGTTCGAAAGTCGTCACGTGAGGATTCATTTGGTCTTTATCAAAATCATGGATTTGCTTGCAGGTATTTTTACAATTTCATTTGTTTCAGTCTCATATTCATTTGAAATCAATAAACAGTATTTTCAGACAAAGCCAAGAACAAGGGATTACCGCGATGACTACTCGACACCTACCTCGCGATTATTCCAACCGGGTTTGAAGTTTTTACGATCGGTCTGATTACTGGATTCGCAGCAAGCGAAGTTTTCGTCTATTGATGACCTGTTCGATGGAATTTCAGAATGTGCAATCAACAAGTCTATGATACAGGATGAGCTATCGGCCTACAAATATGCCGTTACGGAAATACAGGAAAAAGCCAGTACAATTTAATCAACACTTCCCAGCGCCAAAAGTTGACAGAACAAAATTTGGCCAACCAAGTGCTTTTGACCAGTAATGCAAAAAAATAATAAAAAAATAATTTGAAATTAATAAACGAAACAATTTAAATAAATATGGAATCTACATTGTCTTTTTCATTTTTTTACCGAAATATAATTTACCGCGAATTTTCAGATTTTCTGAATTGGCTGTCCGCGAAATTTTGAAAATTTTGCCGCGAATTTCCACCACCCCTAATGATTATATTTCACACAGCCAAATAATTTCTACTTTGCCTCATCTCTGGCATGATGATTTTCAAAACAGTTCTCAAAAGTTCTAGGGGTATGTTTAAAAATATTATGTTTGTTATTGTCGATAAATCTACATAAATTAACCCTGAAAGGTGTTCTAAGTGCTAATAATGCTACTAACATAATTATCAGCTTACAATAGCCGCTGATAGAAAAATGCCATGTCTAGATGTATGCAACCAGTAGTCGTCGTACAGAGTTACAGCAGCTTGCGCGATGCTCTTCACAAGCTTTGCACCAGAGGCATCTGCTCTATGACAGCATGGAGAAAAAAACTCAACACCAAAAAACGCTATTCCTGACAGTCATCTTCTGGAAGTCATAGAATCCCCCTTTGGTTTTTGTCGTATTCAGTCTGCATGGTGGCATATTACATTATGCTATATGTACCTGGGTGGCCTATTCATACCTTACGTAGGTATGCAGGGAATGCGCGCTTGGGAACCAACCGACCGGTGACAGGATGGTGCATTCATGGAAAATTATGAATGGGCTACGGGCTCATAAAAATGGTGCACCGCACGTAAATATTCTTCCACTTTCCCTTTGGAGGCAGAAGGGCCCGGAAGATACAAAAGAACGGAACCTAGTGCGACAAATGTTAGATGACTTGAGATTCGCTGCATGTCCCACTTCTGCTAGATTCGTATTAACTGAGGCCGATGTACGGTTGGTATTGGGCGGTGAAGAGGTAGGTACTTCTACATTGAATTTTCCATAAGTTCATGTTGGAAAGATATGCCACATATGCCGTCAACGAGGCTAGAAATACTGTCTCTTGCATGGTCGTGTGAACAATTGTGAACGATATTTCTCATGAAGTGAATCGCTAAAAAATATGTTTATACAATCTTAATGACATAAAGGAAATGTGCCTAGAAAGCAACACACTTGAGGACAATCCTGACAGAGTCCAAAAATGACTGCCACGATGACCGCACTAGTCCTCGTCTCGCATTCTGACGGCACACGCAAATGTCGATTAATAGACGATCAGCCCATTTAAAAAAATGTACATATTGCAACGGAGCAAAGATGAAAAAGTAGCTTTCGCTGCTGCCTGCAATTTGCTTTTTTAGATTTGTGCCCCTAAAAGATTGATGTTGTTTTGAATTTGAATTCTAACGCGATTCGCCTTAAAAGTTTGATAGTCTACCCTTGATCCGGGGATCAAATCAATCAAAATATTCATTTAACATCCATGTCCAAACACCAGCCCAACAAACAGTTTATGCTGAATAAGCTAGTTTGAAGAAGAAGAAGAAGAAGAAGAAGAAGAAGAAGAAGAAGAAGAAGAAGAAGAAGAAGAAGAAGAAGAATAAGAAGAAGAAGAATAAGAAGAAGAAGAAGCTAGTTTTTTAGATGAAGAAGACTGTGTTTGATTGAATAAGCGCTCTAGAATGTTTGTTGGTAGATCACCAATTCAGAAATAATGGTTATAACATCTAGAGTAAAGTGACCAATAGTGGATCCCCAACCAATAGTGGACCCTCCAGCCATTTTTGCATTATTACTGCACTATGTCAACATTTTGCTATGAAATTCTATCGAGAACCTACCTTACAGTCCTATGATTTGATTACATGCGTTGGAAATGCTATGGAAAGTCAAATTAGATGATTTTTTTACAATTCTATAAAAAATAAACACGAGAGTGTCCATTATAGGAATATTTTTGGGGATCCATAATAGGGAAGAAGAACGTCCGGGACATGAAAATCAAATGAAGTGTCGACTATAGGGAAGCAATTTCCTATAGGGTGTCTACTATTGGGCGAATTCAGTTAGACTTTAAAATGTTATTTCAACTAATAACGTCGTGTATTTGGGTGTTTTATGCATGTATCGTGAAGAGGGGATGCAGAGTTTGTTGTTAGATATCAAGCAGAGTTAATATTTTGAAAATTTCTAAGCCGTATGACAGGAAGAGCAAAATTCCGCTACTAGGGGTTCACTATTGGGCATTTTACCCTATAACATTTTTCCTTTTTTATAATTACATTCAATATTTCGTTTCCTAAAGGTTGTTAAAGTAGATCAATACATATTCTCAAAATAATTGTGCAAAATTATTTTTAAAGAATTTTGCATAATTAAATACATATTTTAATATTAACTTTGAATGCAAGCTAAAACGCACCCATCAGATATGCTGGGCTATAGATGTTAGCGTTAACAGCGATGAGGAATGAGAAGTGAAATCTGAGAAGAAGAAAGCGAGAAGTGAGAACAGAAGTGGACTGCGAGAATTGATAAATGAGAGAAATGAGAAGGGTACTGCCGTAATCTGAAAAACTAACGTATACGCCATTTTCTAAAAATGGTGCTGACGAGTAGAACTCTTTGTCAGAAAAATTGAAAACATGTTTGTAGTATTTTGGCGCATACGTTACTTTTGCAGATTACGGCAGTGTAATGTGGGAAACAAGGACTAAAATTTGAGAATTGGGAAGTGAAAAGCGAAAAAGAAGAAGTGAATAGTGAGAATTACCATACATAGAATAAAATAAACTTTCAACATTAGTTCTTGGTCGTTCAAGAAATCCCCGGAGTAAGATCTTAAGTAAGTCTACACGCGTAACCAATGATGATCAATTGTGCTCTTTTTTATGAGGTACGTGACTTTCGTTATGTATGTGTATAAAAATGTGTCACAACATGGGTTTTTGGTCATCGACGACATCCCTGGAGTAGGGCCAATACATAAGTCTACACACACAATCGAAGTTCAATTGGACTGTTATCAATATGGTACAAGCCCTTTGGAATGGAACGTGTTTATGGAAAAGTTCATAGTTCCAAAAAACCTTTGCATAACCAAAGATCAACTGACTGTTTTAAGTTGAAACTGTCCAGAATCCAGATAACTTAGACTAAGGGTATGCGATAAAGACATGATTGCGATGATTTGAAATTAATCGAAACGAAATATAGTTTTACTTTCGAGACTTCGAAACGGTACCAAATCAAAGTGCTAATAATTCGAAATTTTACTAGACGAAACTTTAATTTTTTTCCCCGCGGAATTTTTATTGAATTGATTTTATTGTAATTCTGATTTCATGTTTTCAAAGTTAAATAGCTGCTTTGCGACCAATAGAGTTATAGTAACAGAAGAAGCAGTCTGCGATAAATCGCCGCGTTCCCGTTATTGGCAATAAGGCAATGCCCCTGCATTTGTGCCGCTTTCAAAGAAATACATCGTGCAGTGTGTGCTTCCGAATCTGATATAAAAAGTATTCTGATTCAAACTTTGTTTAAAACCTTATTTAACTAACAAATATGTGATTAACCGGAAGCATACTTCATATTGACTTACCACGCTTTATGGTATTGAGCTAACTCAAAACCAGAAAATGAATGCATAGATATTATTTTTTATCTAGTGGGATACTCATTTATATATCAACATTTGCCAGGCGTATACTGCCCATAATCGCATATTTTCCCCCATATGAATAGGAAATCTTGCAAGGATGGGACTGATATGCGATCATAGGCAGTTTACGCAGATAGAGAATTGTTAATAGCATACATTTGCTCGCAATTGAGGATTAGGAAAGGAAAATTTGTTTGACACTCATTATTATAATGCCGAAGAATGGTCTGCATCTCCATGAACGCCACGAGAAAGGAATCGTTGGTTTGCTGAAAAAGTAATTCATGTGAAGCCACCTTGGTAAGCAGCTGAATATTTTTTTGTTGAGTTGAACTTTTGTGGTATTCCCCTGATTACTATTAACTATGTATGTGTTCGCATCTTCTAGGTTGATCACCATTTGTCAAGTAAACAACCTAAGACGCGTATTTCCCCAGTCCGGTATAATTGAGGTAATAAAACCCACTACATTTCCAGGATTTGCAGTGCAAAAGCTAAATATTTATTGTAAACGAAATTATTTTGAAAACTCGAAGACGAAAACCGTGTTTCAAATCAATCCAACACAAAATCAATGTGCTTCGTTTAATAATAATGATTTTCTTAGCGGTGGCTCTTAAGGCCTAGTTATGCGCTTAAATCTGTTTGAGGCCTAAGAGGTGAAGAAGTCGGCCATTAATAAGAAAAAGGCGCTTTGAAATACTTCACAAGGGCCCTAGGAATCCACGCCACGGTTTTGCCCCTTGACAAAGTTGTATATACTGATCTGATTCATACAGTAGACCAGCGGTTCTCAACCTCAACCTCAACCTCAACCTCAACCAGAAACATTTAATCTATTCTACACGCATTATAAGTAGTTGAAACAGTGACCCATTCTCACCCTCATTTGACCCATTGTCACCCCCGACGGCTGTTTTTATAAGATAGTATATTGAAAACGGACCTGAAAACCAACAAAATTGGCTCTCTAGCAAATTGTCTGAAATTTTCGTTTTTCCGTGAAACTAATTCAAAACTAATTTTATACATCTAGCTTCCCGCATGACTTCGAGGACTTTTGGAGGCTTCCGAGCATCTTGAAAGGAGGCTTACGAGCCTCTTGAAAAAAGGCTTTTGCGCCTCTTGAAAGGAGGCTTCCGAGCTTCTTGAAGAGAGGCTTCCGAGCCTCTTGAAAGGAGGCTTCCGAGCCTTGAGAAGGAGGCTTCCGAGCATCTTGAAATGAGGCTTCCGCGCCTCTTGAAAGGAGGTTTCCGCGCCTCTTGAAAGGAGGCTGCCGAACCTCTTGAAAGGAGGCTTCCGAGCCTCTTGAAAGGAGGCTTCCGAGCCTCTTGAAAGGAGGCTTCCAGGCCTCTTGAAAGGAGGCTTCAAGGCCTCTTGAAAGGAGGCTTCTGAGCCTCTTGAAAGGAGGCTTCCTGAGCCTCTTGAAGGGGCTTCCAGGCCGCTTGAAAGGAGGCTTCTGGGACTCTTGAAAGGGGAATTCCGAGACACTTGATAGGAGGCTTCCGAGCATCTTGAAAGGAGGCTTCCGAGCCTCTTGAAAGGAGGCTTCCGAGCCTCTTGAAAGGAGGCTCTCCAGGCCTCTTGAAAGGAGGCTTCTGAGCCTCTTGAAAGGAGGCTTCGAGGCCTCTTGAAAGGAGGCTTGAGGCCTCTTGAAAGGAGGCTTCCAGGCCTCTTGAAAGGAGGCTTCCTGAGCCTCTTGAAAGGAGGCTTCTGAGCCTCTTGAAAGGAGGCTTCCGAGCTTCTTGAAAGGAGGCTTCCTGAGGCCTCTTGAAAGGAGGCTTCTGAGCCTCTTGAAAGGAGGCTTTGAGCCTCTTGAAAGGAGGCTTCCTGAGCCTCTTGAAAGGAGGCTTCTGAGCCTCTTGAAAGGAGGCTTGAGCTCTTGAAAGGAGGCTTTCCAGGCCTCTTGAAAGGAGGCTTCCTGAGCCTCTTGAAAGGAGGCTTCTGAGCCTCTTGAAAGGAGGCTTCTGAGCCTCTTGAAAGGAGGCTTCCGAGCCTCTTGAAAGGAGGCTTCCTGAGCCTCTTGAAAGGAGGCTTCCAGCCTCTTGAAAGGAGGCTCTGAGCCTCTTGAAAGGAGACTTGAGCCTCTTGAAAGGAGGCTTCTGAGGCCTCTTGAAAGGAGGCTTCCAGGCCTCTTGAAAGGAGGCTTCTGAGCCTCTTGAAAGGAGGCCTGAGCCTCTTGAAAGGAGGCTTCTGAGCCTCTTGAAAGGAGGCTTCCTGAGCCTCTTGAAAGGAGGCTTCTGAGCCTCTTGAAAGGAGGCTTCTGAGCCTCTTGAAAGGAGGCTTCTGAGGCCTCTTGAAAGGAGGCTTCCGAGCCTCTTGAAAGGAGGCTCTGAGCCTCTTGAAAGGAGGCTTCCAGGCCTCTTGAAAGGAGGCTTCCGAGCCTCTTGAAAGGAGGCTTCTGAGCCTCTTGAAAGGAGGCCTGAGCTCTCTTGAAAGGAGGCTTCTGAGCCTCTTGAAAGGAGGCTTCCTGAGCCTCTTGAAAGGAGGCCTGAGCCTCTTGAAAGGAGGCTTCTGAGCCTCTTGAAAGGAGGCTTCTGAGCCTCTTGAAAGGAGACTTGAGGCCTCTTGAAAGGAGGCTCTGAGCCTCTTGAAAGGAGGCTTCCGAGCCGCTTGCAAGGAGGCTTCCAAGCCGCTTGCAAGGAGGCTTCCGAGCCGCTTGCAAGGAGGCTTCTGAGGCCTCTTGAAAGGAGGCTTCTGAGCCTCTTGAAAGGAGGCTTCTGAGCCTCTTGAAAGGAGGCTTCTGAGCCTCTTGAAAGGAGGCTTCCTGAGCTCTTGAAAGGAGGCTTGAGCCTCTTGAAAGGAGGCTTCCAGGCCTCTTGAAAGGAGGCTTCTGAGCCTCTTGAAAGGAGGCTTCCAGGCCTCTTGAAAGGAGGCTTCCAGCCTCTTGAAAGGAGGCTTCCAGGCCTCTTGAAAGGAGGCTTGAGCCTCTTGAAAGGAGGCTTCCGAGCCTCTTGAAAGGAGGCTTCTGAGCCTCTTGAAAGGAGGCTTCCTGAGCCTCTTGAAAGGAGGCTTCCTGAGCCTCTTGAAAGGAGGCTTCTGAGCCTCTTGAAAGGAGGCTTCTGAGCCTCTTGAAAGGAGGCTTCCTGAGCCTCTTGAAAGGAGGCTTCCGAGCTGCTTGCAAGGAGGCTTCTGAGCCTCTTGAAAGGAGGCTTCCAGAGCCTCTTGAATGGAGGCTTCTGAGCCTCTTGAATGGAGGCTTCCAGGCCTCTTGAAAGGAGGCTTCCAGAGCCTCTTGAAAGGAGGCTTCCTGAGCCTCTTGAAAGGAGGCTCTGAGCCTCTTGAAAGGAAGCTTCCTGAGCTTCTTGAAAGGAGGCTTCCAGGCCTCTTGAAAGGAGGCTTCCGAGCCTCTTGAAAGGAGGCTTCCGAGCCTCTTGAAAGGAGGCTTCTGAGCCTCTTGAAAGGAGGCTTCCTGAGCCTCTTGAAAGGAGGCTTCCAAGTCTTTGAAAGGAGGCTTCCAGGCCTCTTGAAAGGAGGCTTCCAGGCCTCTTGAAGGAGGCTTCTGAGCCTCTTGAAAGGAGGCTTCAGGCCTCTTGAAAGGAGGCTTCTGAGCCTCTTGAAAGGAGGCTCTGAGCCTCTCGAAAGGAGGCTTCTGAGCCTCTTGAAAGGAGGCTTCCTGAGCCTCTTGAAAGGAGGCTTCTGAGCCTCTTGAAAGGAGGCTTCCAGGCCTCTTGAAAGGAGGCTTCCTGAGCCTCTTGAAAGGAGGCTTGAGGCCTCTTGAAAGGAGGCTTGAGGCCTCTTGAACGGAGGCTTCTGAGCCTCTTGAAAACAAGCTTCCGAGCCTCGTGAAAGGAGGCTTCCTGGAGCCTCTTGGAAGGAGACTTCCGAGCCTCTTGGAAGGAGGCTTCCGAGCCTCTTGGAAGGAGGCTTCCGAGCCTCTTGGAAGGAGGCTTCCGAGCCTCTTGGAAGGAGTCTTCCGAGCCTCTTGAAAGGAGGCTTCCGAACCTCCTGAAAGGAGGCTTCCGAACCTCCTGAAAGGAGGCTTCCGAGCTTCTTAAAAGGAGGCTGCTGCGCCTCTTGAAAGGAGACTTCCGAGCCTCTTGAAATAAGGCTTCCGAGCCTATTGAAAGGAGGCTTCCGAGCTTCTTAAAAGGAGGCTCCTGAGCCTCTTGAAAGGAGGCTACCGAGCCTCCTGAAAGGAGGCTTCCGAGCCTCTTGAAAGGAGGCTACCGAGGCTTTTGAAAAAGGGCTTTCGAGCCTCTTGAAAGGAGGCTTCCGAGCCTCTTGAAAGGAGGCTTCAGAGCCTCTTGAAAAGAGGCTTCCGATCCTTTTGAAAGGAGGCTTCCGAGCTGTTTGGAAGAAGCTTCCGAGAATCGTAAAAGGATGCTTCTATTCTCTTGGAATGAAGCAACTAAGCTTTTCGGAAAAAGACCTTCATGCCTCTCAAATGGAGGCTTCTGTACTTTTAAACTCTAGATTTTAGTTCAGAAACATATTCTTAACAAATTATTCAACATTTTGTTTGAAATAGGTAGATTACATTTAATATTTTTTAAATTAGAAGTTTCGTCCTTTTGATTTTTGTCACACATCCCTTCATACACTTTGCTGGTTGTGGAGGGCAGGATTCAAAAGGCTTTGATTTACTGATCGCTATGCATATTATGTACAAGACAAAGTTTTGAAATAAAAAAAAAATACACAAGTTAACATGTTGCGGTTATCGGATGGCTACTGTATATGATTGACTAAAATAAAAACTCTCCCTTATATGGCCGTTACAAATATTTAATTTAAATCACGTCCTACTGGTCTCCGAAAGGTCAAAGGGGGGGGAGGCGCAATAGAAAAAAAAATTAGTTTAAAAAAATCAATAAAACTCCTCTGATTTGTTAAATAATATTTTGAAAATCCTCAAAATAGCCCAATTTTTTGTTACCCCCTTAAAATATTTTTTTTTGCAAAAAAACCGAGGGTGGGGGACATAATTGTTTTTGAATATTTGTATCGGCATAAATTTGAAATTTTTCATAAAAATTAGGAAATTGCCAATAAAGAAATCAGGATATGAGCAATAAATAAATATAAAATTTCCACAAAAAATGCAAAATTTCCACAAACAATCATGAATTTTCTACAAAACAAAATTGAATTAGCACTTTTAAGAACGAATATGTATTGCAATTATAAAATACAAAATTTCCATAAATAAATCAATATTTGCAATAAACAATTGCAAAATTTTCCACATAATTAATATTTTTCTATAAATATAAAAAATCCACAGAATAATCAAAAAAGGGAAATAAAAATAAAAAAAATAAAAAAAGCAAGAAAACTGAGCCCAAAACCATAGATGACTCCTTCTTTGAAAGCGTTTAAAGTTCATGGAAAATTTTAGCCCGATTTTGTATTTTTTATAGAGATTTTTTTTTTTTTATTGCTCTTTATTTTGTATTTTTTAATGGAGATTTTCTTTTCTTTTTGCTCTGTATTGATTATTTTGTGGAAATTTTTTATATATTTTTTGGAAAAAAAAATTGTTTTGTGTACAATTTTGTAATTGTTTATTGCTAATATTGATTTATTTATGGAAATTTTGTATTTTTTTTTGTGGAACATTTTGATTTCTTTATGGAAAATTCTTCCTTCATAATTTTGCTTTTAAAAGTGCAATTTTTGTTTTGTTTTGTGGAAAATTTCTAATTGTTTATGGAAATTTTGCATTATTTATGAAAATTTTAAATTTTATATTTTATATTTATTGCTCATACCCTGAATTCTTTATTGGCAATTTTCTAATTTTTTATAGAAAAATTCTAATGCTACATGGATATTTTATTTTGCTGCCGTATATGAAATATTGAGTCGGATCACTTTAAAAAAATGGGATAGAATAGTTAAAGACATTTATCGTTTTCTGTTGGACATTTCTAACAAAACACTGCAGCAGTGATAAACTCTAATTATAAGAAAAATCACTTTAATAAAGTTTTTAAAAAATATAACAAAACACTGAAGACGTTTTATAAAATAAAACTAAATACGTATTTGTCGACTCAGAATGGGTTTATGTAGAAAGTGGTAATAGAAAAATTTGTATAACAATAAGATTTGAAAACAGCTTTACGATTCTGTTCAGCGGCGCAGCCAAAATTTTTGATAATGCACGACAATATGGTCTAAGTCTAAATTTGTTTAGAAATTCAGCGGAATTCCGTTAAATTTTGTTAAAAGCTAGTTTTTTCTAGTGAAATATTTGTAATTTTACGAAACGAAACGGAATCAACAAATCAGATTTTTCCATACCTAAATTCCACTAAATTCCGCGAAATTTCGTTTCGAAACACATGAAACGAAAATTTTCGAAATACCGCATATGCTTAACTTATATCTCGCGTTTTCAGAGCTACAATCTCGATAAACAAGCAACGAATAACTGTCAACTTTTTGTTTTGGACGACGGCGCAAGCGTAGAATAAAAAGATGATAGCTGCTCGTTGCTTCAGTATTGCCCTTGAAAACGCGAGGTGGAGCAAAATTGCATTCCGAAAAGTTTGTCCTTCAATATGGTTTTACTAACAACTATGTGTTATGGGATGCTTTAAGCACCTTTAAGCGTGACATTTTAACCAAAAATTCTTAATTGCAACATTCCATGGATTCCGACGAGAGTCTCCAGGCATTTCGACAAGAATCCCCCAAAGCGTACCGTAAGGAACCCCCAGGGATTCTGAAAGGAATGTACCAAGGTTTCCAACGGGAATATTCCAGGAGTTTGAACGGGAATGTTACACGGATTCCAACGGAAATGTTTTAAAGAATCAGATTGGAATGTTTGAAAACGATGGAATGAGAATCTTCTAGAAATTCCGAATGGAATCCTCCAGGAGTTCCGACGGGAATGTTCCAGGAATCTCGTAGGCAATGTTCCAGTGATGAAAGGATTCCGAAGCAATCTGTCGAGGGATCCCGAAGCACTCCGAGGGACTCCGAATTGATCCTCCAGGGATTCCGAAAAGAATCCTCCTGCGGTTCTGAAGGCAATCCTATAAGGATGTTGAATCAATTCACTGAAGGGTTCCGGAATAAGTCTTCGAGGGACTCCGAACTAACTCATCGAAGAATTCCGAAGCAAATCTCCTAACGATTCTGAAACAAATCCTACAAATCCTCAAAGTAAATCAACTAAAGATTCTGAAGCAAATTCTCCATGAATTAGGAAGGGTATCCCCCTCAGATTCCTAAGAGTATCTCTCAACGATACCGGAAGGAATCCAGTGTGAGTTCTTCTGGATTCTGGTTGGAATTCTTCGATGATTCTGAAAGGAATTCTTTAGACATTCTAATGAAATTCTTCTCGGATTCTGATGAGAATCCTTCTCGGATGGTGATGGGAATTTTTCTTAGAAAAGACATGAAGCCTGTTGGTGCGGTTTGGCAGAGCCCCGACCGATTGACCTACTAATGAATGGATGTTTATCTAAAATGCATTAATCGATTAGTAGCGTTAGATTTATTAATAAACGAATTAACGTAAGGATGTCTGTGATAAAATGTGTTATAGATAGATCAGTAGAGGTTTGTTTTTTCTTATTTTGAAGACCAATTATTGCTACATGGATGGCTCTTTTCATTTAGATACCAAGCACTTTATCCACGAAAAATTGATCAGCAACTAAAATATAGGATGATGACAAATCGCTTACATTAGTTTTTGCCATTTGAAACATAAAACTTTCTGCAAACTCTGTCAAACTTCTCATGCCTTTTATTTTACGAAACGAGGGAAGTTCCAAGTGAAAATATAACCAAAATCGCTAGGCGTCGACTGCAGCGAGTTGGTTGCAAGTATCTAAATCTTTTCGCAACCGTTCCTCCCCCAAACTTCGGTGATACGAATAAACGGAGTTGAACCGTGAGAGAGCGAAATGTTGAACATTGTTTAAACAAAAGCCATCTTATCCCCGGGATGTTGAACTTGGAGCAGTTGGGGTGAGATGGGTGAATGCAACCTATGATCCTGACACCGTGCCAAGAAGCGTTAAACGGGAAACCGACTTAAGTTTGCACGGCGAGAAGCTCGCTAGTGCCGAGGACGAAAGAAAACAATTTAGATTAAAAGTTTGATGTAATCTCGTTTTCAATTTAATTTTTATAATAATAGTAATTTAAAGTTTTCTCTCTCGCGCTCTGCCCACTGACTGCAGCGGTCGTATATCCAAGCTCGGAAAGTAGTTTATGTAGATAATAGTTTCTTTCTTTTTTGCTCTACTGCAAACTTTTCCGCTAAAGTGGGAAAAAGTGCCACCAGCAGCTAGACGCTGGCAGCCTGAAAGCATGCCCAAGTTACAGTATAGTTACGTATTGCTTAGGAGTAAAGGTAGCAGATACATGTTAGATTATTACGTTACAGTCAGAGTCGACGTTAGCGCTACGATAGGTCCTGACGTCCCGTCCAAGATGAATACACTAGTAGGTGCTCCAATCTGCCAAGCTTATGGGAGAGAAGAAGGCGGGGGTGAAAAATTCATTTTCAGTGCAAAACGACAACAAACCGGCTGGCTCTCCCATACTAAAATCCAAGATGGCTGAATCGTGAATTTGACAGATTGGAACACCTAGTGGTATATTCATCTTGGTCCCGTCTATAATGTTGGAGTGTTGCATCCATCAATAAGAATGTAATAGATTAGTGATTCTATCTGCATTCTGCAATAATGATCTCCAGCAGCCGGACTCCGAAGGTTCAAGAAAAAATTGAAAAATTTCTTTGTAAATAGAGATTTCCAAAAAATTCTTCTCTTCATACCGTATTCCGATAGACTGAAGAGAAAGGAAAAACTAAAATTTCTTGCGAAGAAAAATATTAGTTCACAAATTTTCCACTAGATGTCTTTTGACAATCATTTGCATACCGATTGCTCAAAACATTCTCATATCGAAAATAAAACTTTCTTTCGCTTATTGTTACCGAAATAATGAATGGTAAAAATGATAAATATTCAATCTATTGATGAAAATATGCAGTAACAGAACATTGTTGTGATTTAACTGTTGAAAATAAAGAATGTAATTCATTACTGTTCATTCAATAGATTAGCATTAGCTAGCTTAGCTACGATGTAGTAGCATAGTTTATGTAGCTACTTAGCTATCTTAGCTAGCTTAGTATAGTAGCTATTTAGCTTGCATTAGCTACTGTTTGAAGCTATTAGTATTAGTTAGCTTTAGTTGCTTAGCTTAGTTAGTTAGCTGAGTAGTTAGCTTTTAGTTAGCTAGTAGTTTAGTAGCTTAGCTAGTTTTAGCTTGTTAGCTTAGTTTAGCTTTAGCTTAGCTTTTGAGCTTTAGCAGTATTTAGCAGCAGTTAGTTTTTAGCAGTTTAGTTGTAGTAGTAGTATAGTGCTTAGCGCTTTTTAGCAGTGCGCGAGTAGCAGCGGCCACTAGTTCTGAGCTCACTCCCAGCCTCCAGCCCTGTGCCACCCCACTCCAGCCTGCACTCCAGCCTAGCCCTTTCCAGCCTGCCCCACTCCCACCAGCCCCCACCTCTGTTCACCTGTTCCGCCGTCCCACCACTCCCACTCCACCCCCACCAGCTCCCACTCCAGCCCCTGCCACCCCGTTCCTGAGCCCCCACTCCACTCAGCCCTGTTCACCCTGTTCCATTCCCCACCCACTCCAGCCCACCCCACCTCAGCCCTGTTCACCCCCACCAGCCCCTGTCCCACCCTGTTCCACTCAGCTCCCACCACTCCCCAGCCCAGCCCCTGTTCCCCCACTCCCTCAGTCTCCACCCCCTGTTCCCAGCTCCCCAGCCCCACCCTGCTCCCTGTTCCCAGCTCCCAGCTCCCACCAGCCCCCCCCACCCCACCACCCCACTCCAGCTCCCCAGCCCAGCCTCCCAGCCCACCCCAGCTCCGTTCCCAGCCCAGCCTAGCCTCAGCCCCACTCACTCCCACCCAGCCTCAGCCTCCAGCCCTTCACCAGCCCCACCACTCCAGCCCACTCCCCAGCTCAGCCTTCAGCCTCACCACCACTCACCAGCCTCACTTCACCCCAGCCTGTTTCACCAACCCCACCTCAGCCCCACCAGCCCCACCCACCCAGCCCCTGTTCACCCCACTCAATTCCAGCCCACCCTGTTCACCCCTGTCTCACCCTGTTCCACCCCGTGCCCACCCCACCCCACCCCTGTTCAGTCCCCACCTGTTCCCCACCCCACCCCACCTGCGTCAGCCCTGTTCAGCCCCCACTGTCCCCACCACCCCACCCTGTTCCAGCCCACCCCACCTGCCCCACCCCACCCCAGCTCCTGCTCCCCACCCACCCCAGTTCCCACCCCACCTGCTCTACCACCTGTTCCCACCCACCCCACCCCACCTGTTCCACCTGTTCCTGTTCCTGTTCCTGTTCAGCCCCCACCTCAGCCCTGTCTGAACCTGTTCACCCCACTCCACCCTGTTCCTGTCTGTCTGTCCCCACCCACTCACCCCACTCCCAGCCCACCCCTGTTCCTGTTCTGTTCGTTCCTGTTCCCACCTGTTCCCAGCCCTGAATTCAGCCCCTGTTCCACCCCACCTGTTCCACCTGTTCCTGTTCCAGCCCCTGTTCCCACCCCTGTTCCCAGCCTCACCCACCCACCAGCCCCACTCCACCCCAGCCTCCAGCCTCCCAGCTCCAGCCCAGCAGCTTAGCTTTAGCTTAGCTTAGCTTAGCTTTAGCTTAGCTTTAGCTTAGCTTTAGCTTAGCTTTTTAGCTTTAGCTTAGCTTTAGCTTAGCTTTAGCTTAGCTTTAGCTTAGCTTTAGCTTTCCATCTGGAACTTGGCCTGATTTTAAATTTAGCGTTCTATTAGCATTTCCACAGTTATTGAGTATGTATCTTAAGTGGCAATTAAGTGTAATGGATGCATGTCCAGGGAACCGAGAACATTTTCCACATTATTTGGCACTCACTATGGGAAGAGAAGACTCAAAATTTCATCCCAGAAAAATCTTTTATCGAATTTCTCCCACAAAAAGTTGGAAGAAATCTAAATTCTCGTTTTCTTTTTCATCTGTCAAAAATTTTCCATAACTTTCGTCGGAATTCCAAAATAAGAAAATTTTGAAAATCTCTTCGAGAATCTCTTCTCTTAAAGAGATTTTTGACGAATTCACGCTAGGTACTCATACGGAAGGCTCCCGAACAGGATAAAATAACTCAATAATACCTAATAGTGTTATTGAATTTGTTGTGCATAAAACGTTAAATACCATACAATAATAACAAAAAATAATATACAATACCAAACGCGTAACAAATTATTATTCGTTCGATATTAAAATACCTGAGTGAGTATGTTATGCCTATCGTATATTGCATTTTAATGTTTTCTCCTCCTAGCTAATTCTATCATGATCATTGATCATGTAGGGTAAATGATGTATCTTGAATAGTATAAAACAATTGAAAACCACTAGGTTCATCCAAATACATAATCTATGATTAGTATTGTGTCTCCATTGCCCAATTTTTGAGTAAATTACGTTTACTAGGTGTGAACTGTGATATACTGCGAACTGAAATACAGTGTTGACCCGATTTTGTCACTCCCCGATTTTGTCTACCCCCGATTTTATCACGTTTTCGACCGATTTTATCACGTCCCGATTTTGTCACGTTTTCGACCCGATTTTGTCACCCCAAAATTTTTGTCATTCTTTTTATTTTCGTAAATAATACCAAAAACAGCATTGATTTTCATGAAATAATTTTCACCGCCTGTAGTTTATTACGAAAGACTTCTGAGTACCTGGGAAATATTATGTAAGCAATTTCAACAAGGAATAACGGTACGTTCACGCATTGCCTTTCCAAGACATAAAATGATTTATATTTGTGGAATGAATAAAAAAATTAAAATATTTTTTCCAATTTTACATACTGTTTTATCACCCCAAAATTCACCAGGGGGTGATAAAATCGGATATTATTATTTTCTTTTTGAACATCAAATATATAATTTCGACATGGAAAATGCATAATTTTGGACAGAGTCATTTCTCCTAATTTAAAATGGCCTACCTAGATCTCAATGGTATGACCTACCTACATGTATCCAATTCATTTAAATGCATTTATTTGCTTAACTGAATAGATTAAACAGAAATTAACATTGTTTCGCAAACTTATCGATATCATTGAAAATGCCTGAAAGTTGGCAATTAATGGTTCATCCATGTACTGTACATGGGGTGACCAATAAATGTCTGATGCATAAAACATAACTTCATTTTGGTACTCCTTTTCATCCGTCTCAAGTTCATGTTAAGCGATTGGAATATGTTATTATCTCAATTACAATTAAACTTTGGCGCTGGATCTCAAGATTGCCGTTTGAACCAATTTAAACGTGTTTCAGGTGCATGTTACGAAGAGTCCTATAATGTTCTCCTGCATACTGGCGTCCAGCAGGCACTTGGTAGAAAGCTTTTTTTAGATAATTTTAAAGATAAATAATAGTTGATTTTGAATCTCATCAGGAGATGCTAGAGTTGAGGTAAAAGTATATGATCATACTTTCGATAAAAATTTTCCTACACATTATCTAAAATTGATCGAAGAAGCTCAGGCTTGTCCAAAATATGCTATGTCCAAAATATATCATTTACCCTACGTCTAAGTTTGGAAGATGATATTAGCATTTCCAAAAAAAATGTGATTGTTGACTAATTTTTGCTCGGCAATACACTTTAAGTCGCTTTTAATATAATTATCGTAGGTTTTCATTATAATGTGTGAATTTTTTGAAGAAATTTGTTATCTTTAAAAAGCGAAGCTCGTTCATTTTGCCCCACTCACTCACGACGCTCCTAATCTTCCAATTATTGTTATCTCCTGCTGCGTGGACAGACGCAGTGTGGTGAAGATGGCTAGCGGAAACAAGACTAGACGCTCTGGCTTTGTAGATTTTCTTCGGCCTTCGTAGAAAGAGATAATTAAATTTCGCCTTGGGACGGTGACAGGCCATTGGAAAAATGATTCAACCACGGGGGAACGAGGAACTGAGAGCGCACTTTAAAGCAGCGAATATGATTTATGAAAACTGCGTGCGTCGAAGCGATTAGGAAATTATTACCACACAGAGCGTTACTGGTAGTCAATATGCTAATTAAAATGCGGCGCTAATTGAAACAAACTGCCATCGGCCGAGTTGTTTAATTTGAATTGTGAAATTGAATTATGGTAATGGTTCGACCGTCGACGAATGGGTATCGGATATCGATTAGTTCAGTTAGTAATTTATTAAATCGGAGTGGTTTATTGGGGATAAAATGCTTGTGGAAAGTTATGATGGAAACAGATTAAAATTCATGTTGAATGGCTAAATTGAATAGCTCAGTGATGAACAAGCAAAACTTTGATCGCTTGACTTGTTTATTACTCAAAAATGATTTTATACTTTCATTTTTACATGTAGAACAGTATTGTTTTAAAATATACTTTGTCAAAATTCTTTTTGTTGAATATATTATCTGTAGAGCAGAGTGGGGCATAGGGTATTTTTTAAACCAATGATTTTCGAAACATCTGAAATTCCAAACAACAGGGAAGAATTGGGCGGATTGGTTGCTTCATCGCTTTCCGCATCGCATTGAAGTTTGTATGCACACGTACATTTTTGCATTTTACACCTAGAGGTTTCATCGTAAACTAAGTGGTACATTACGTTCGATCGATCAATTTTCAAAGTATAATGTTTTACAACGTACCTTCTTCGGAAAAGTCGTTTGAATCTTTCAGACCTTTTACTCGTATTGAATTACGTGATTGGTAAATTGTTATCGGTAGAAGCAAAAATATATGTTTTCCATACTGATTTCTAAATTTCAAATGCAAAGCGGGGACGCAACCAATTGAGCTGATGTTCTGCACAACTATAGGAGCCATCCATGATTTCGCGAAAGTATGTTTTTAACTACTAATCAAATCAAATAAATCAATGAAATCAAACAAAATAAAAACTTCTTGTTTTATTGCCTAATTTCGTTGTTTACAATGCTTTGCTTGAATTTCGGAGATTCATTCTTCATTCGTCTCGTCCATGCACCGTTCAGTGACACCAAGTACGTTTTGATCCTCTAAGTCTAAGAGTATCGTATCTTTCGAAGACTACCAGGTTAGTAAGTGGTTTGGTAACATTTACTCAATTTTATTCAGAAATCATGATAAGTGCACTGAGAAAATTCTTCATATTGGTTATATTTGTCGCATACATACATTTTTGCAATTTGGGGGCTCAAATAATTCATATGAATCCAAACATAAAATAATAACTACATACATATTGAGAGCACATAAGGTCCATTTGATTATAGTATCTATTGTACTCTGGTTATCTGTGCAATAATAAACATCATGAGTTAAAATAATAAATTTTTGGCCGTAAAATTTTGTAGATTTTTTGCAACATACGCGTTGCTCTGGTGTTTTCTTCACTTCTAGCAAACAACAGGATCAACGACGTTCACGACGGCATGGTATGTGATTATCCCTGCACTTCGCATTATATCATTCAAACCTATGTATGTTGAATTGCAGGCACCGTTCGGATTAACCATCGTTTTGTCGGAACCTCTTGCGTTTCGCGTTTTTAAGCAGGAGCTATTCCTTTCTTTTGATCTATCGCCGCCTTCACCAATCGCGTCAGTTTGTCCGGAAACTGTATTAGTAAGTTGTTAATCTAATTTCATAATAATAATACCATAAGTCTGAGGAGCTAGTGGAACATTTTCCTAAGAGCCTCTGTTTTATTGAATGAATTTAATTCTATGACTCAAGCGAGAAAAAGTTACCAACAAGAATCGCCACATAATGAATTGAAGTTACCAAGTATCATGAAATTATTACAGCTCCTTCCGATACCACTTGCCGAAAACGCGTTTGCACTCGAACAAAAGCTTTACCATAATCGTTGTACAAATTCCAGCGGCACCGCAAAGCGGAGGAATTACAGAAGAAAAAATCGTCTTCTTCTTCGGCTCTTTAGTACGAGTTTGTCCAACCACTCTATCCTGATCTATCTATCTGGCTAAATCCAAAGTTCCGTACAAAAGTGGTTAGGACAGCAAAATCGTCCAACTGCAAAACCCGCACAAATTCACAGTCGATTCCATTGTTCTCGTTGGTTAACCACTGGTAACGAAAAACGTTTTGTGGGGCAAAGTACTGGCGGACTGATAATTAGTTTGTAAAACAG